>NC_083229.1:25569209-25884209 GCF_032191835.1 Heteronotia binoei | reverse complement strand
AGAGTGATCCACATACTTACTTGTAACATGAATTCCATGCTTATCCTGTTTTCTATCAGCCTCATGACTAGGTGGGCCTTGCATTGGAACATAGTGTAGTATTCCCATGATAAAGTATGAGGGTGCTTTATAGAAAAATGCAGATGCGATGAAGGGCTGGAAAATTAAACCAAGAACACCTCAGAATGCAAGAACATTGCATTTTATAACAAAATCCCACCATGCTTTACAGCAGATATGACAGCACAAAGATTTTTAAGAAGTCAGCCAGAGGGCGATTCAGAGACAAGGCCGGCCCTAGGGCACATGACGCCCCAGGCAGCCTCACTGTCCACCACCCCCAACCTATGCCACGCCCTGCCCCCCCTTCCATATTTTAATGCCCGGGAATGATGGCTGGGACTCTTTCAAAGTCCCCCCCCCCCCCGGCTGATCAAGTAAAACCGCATGGAGGACGACGTCTCCCATGCCAGCCTTCCAGCACACTCGTCACAATCAGAGCTAGGGCAGCAGCGGCAGGAAGGACAAGCAAAAAATCAGCCGCTGCTGCTGCCTCCTGCCCACTTCCTTCCCGTGTGGATCCAGGGAGGAAGTGGGAAGGAGGCAGTGGCGGCAGCTGACTCGTTCTTCCTGCTAACGCTGCCCCAGCACTGATCATGGCGAGCGGGCCGGAAGGCCAGCATAGGAGCGCCGGCCTCCGCACGGCTTTACCTGCCAATCAGCTGATCAGCAGGGGGGCCGACCTTGAAAGAACACCAGGAGCACAGTGCTTCACCGCCTATTCCCGGGCATTAAAGTGGGAGGAAGGGGGAGGCAAATAAGGATTTGCCTAGGGGGCGGGTCCAACTTCGGTGCTCCCGCCCTGTCTAGCGGGTGGGCCGGCCGGGTTCAAAAACATATATTAGAAAGCAAAAGCAAAGTTCTGTAAGTGGACTGTCAACATTTAATGACACAGATTGTGCAACAGGCACCTGGTGGCACCTCACAGACTAACAACAATTCACGCCTAGGGGCACTTGAAAGACTAACATTTCTTCCAGTGTGAGCTTCTGTGAGTCAGAGCTGACTTTCTCAGACTGAAGACATGCACTAGCATGAATGTAAAATCAGTCAGACACACTGAAGGAATATGAGGAACATTTCTCTATCCAATAGTAAACTGGTTGGCCCTATGTGGACGACAAAAGGTGTACTATGGGGCCTAAAAATGACACAGTAGGAGTTCTCTAGACTCTCTTATATATTTAAGATTGACCAAAAAAAAAAGGGGGGGGGAGCTTATAAATTACCCCAAGGGAAAAAACCTCAACACCAGCTTGATGAAAATTAAATAATACTCAAGAAAAGACAGAACGTTCAGTACAGCTAAGAGTCAAAAAAAAAAAAAAAAGGAGAGAAGAGGAAAAATCAGCTTGCTCTAACCCCCCCACCCCCCAATCTTAGAGCAGGATCTTCAAACAAAAGACTGTGATTCTTAGCTGGACTGCACAGCTCTCCCTGCTGAGAAGCGAGTCCTTACTGAGCAGCCGTTGACAAGTGGTGTTTTGAGGTCTCTCAAGATCCAGAAGAATTTCCCCCAGCTGGCTTGAAAGAGGCTGTGCATTAGTTAGTGCAAATGCACCACTGGTCTATGGGCAAAATGTGTTTAAGCCTTTAGCTCGAAGCTCAGTCACGTACGGCAACCAGTCTGTTCTAGGGCATCAGGTGCAACTTGATATAAGCAACTTGCAGAAGTTAGAGTTGGAATAGGATCCGGGAGACCCTGGATTGAGTTTCTGCTCTTAGAATGGAAATTTGGCTGAGTGACCTTGGGCCAGTCACTCTCTGTCAGCCTAGGGTACCACACAGGGTGATTGCTGTGAGGATTACATGGAGAAGGAGAGAGCAATGAAGGTCACTTTGGGGGGCTCACTTTGGGAGGATAAAGGCAGGATATAAATGTATAAAAATAAATAAATTCCACATTAACTGACTTTGCATTATAAATACCTAGTATGTATTGCTCTCAAAATACAATGGGCTTAAGACCAACAACTAAGTATTTAAAATCTGAAGACATCCCTTTGGGGTGATGCACACCAGCAATTAACAAGGTATTTATTTAACAATAAAATGCTGTAAAACAACTTAGGTGTTTAAGTCGCTTTTCACTTAACCAGCAAACTGTTTACATTATAAAAGTTTTTACGATAAGTTACTGATGTTCAGCCACAGCACTTCCATTTTTACAGCTCAAACAAAGATACTTACCAGGGGACAACCTTTACGGGAACACTGGGCAGCTGAAAGTAATTAGACTTTTGGCTCAACTACTATTTACTCACTAAATACTCATACAGTAATGCCCGCACCCTTAAATCATTGCCCAACTAAACATACTTGTCTTTTTCTTTTCCTCCACCAAATATTGGATGCAGTAAGACTCCGCCAGTCTTCAGTTCATATGCCACTATCTTGTCCAGTTCCTGAAACGTACAACATATATGAACACTGTAAATGAGTATCTGATTGCACAACGCCGGACAAGCTGTATACAAATTCTCTGCTAGCAGCAAATTACCCACTCAAAGAATATGAGCATCAAAAGCAGGGCAGCTTCTCTCATGAGATACAGCGACACGGTGCGTGTCCGATGGACCCTGAACACAAGGGGCATGTGGATTTCTCTCATCTTGCTCTTCTCCTCCCACTGACCCTCCTGACTCTTGAAAACATTATTGGGGGGGGGGGGTGTCACAGAACCTGTATGGATTAAGAGCCAAATGGGGCCGCAGTGATAACGGGAAAGGGAATGAAATCACACCTTCTGTCCCTGAACAGACTGAATTACTGTTGGGGATGGTGGGCAATAATGCTCTCTGGGAGTGGCAAGAATATAACATTATTCTCGTGGAAACATATGAAGCTGTTTAAGAAAAAAAAATGCAGACGGAGGATGCGGGGCTACAAAATTAAACCAAGATAATTTAAAAGCCCTTTTTGTGGCAAAACACACTGTGTATTATTGATAGACTATAAAGACCAAGTAAAAGAACCAGATGGTTGGAGCTAATTAAAAAATCATGTGCTGGATTGAAGGATGTATGGCCTCCCTAAGAGGCCTAGGTTTACCCTGGTACTGAATTAGAGTGTGGATTGCTCCACTTCAGACATTTCAGATGAACATATGAAGCTGCCTTATACTGAATCAGACCCTCGGTCCATCAAAGTCAGTATTGTCTACTCAGACTGGCAGCGGCTCTCCAGGGTCTCAAGCTGAGGTTTTTCACACCTATTCTGCCTGGACCCTTTTAGTTGGGAGATGCTGGGGATTGAACCTGGGACCTTCTGCTTACCAAGCAGATGCTCTACCACTGATCCACCGCCCCTCCCCCAATGTTCTTCCATAGGGACAAAAAAGTTCCACACTTAGAAAACTATTATGTAAGTGAGGAACCAAAAGCCAGTTTAAATTTGGGGCCCTACTTCTTTATAGTTTTGAGTCCAGGAGTAAAATGCTAACTATATAAACTTTCCATGCTGGCTTGTTGACACACACACTAAAAAGGGAATGGTGACAGTATTATTTCATCATAGAGGCAGAGATACAAGAATAGTAATGAGTAAATTTACACTTATGAATTAAGTGGGCAATCCAGTATGACAACAAGTTGTCTTAAAGATATAGCTAGATAATCATATAACTCAGAGCAGCCTAATTATTAAGGTAGATCTTTCTGCCTGTGTATTGTGGTATTGTCTTATTAAATATCTCCAGAATGGTGTTGACTTGCTTCCAAACCTTGGTCAATCAAGCCAAGCCAAGTTCACCTTTATTGGCATAAGAATATCAAAACAAATCTCAGTCAACCTTCTGCAATAACATATCTTGAGAGCCAGTGTAGTGTACTGGTTAAGTGTGCAGGCTCTTATCTGGGAGAATCAGGTTTGATTTCCCATTCCTCCACATACATCTGCTGATGTGACAACCATTGTGAGAGTCAGTCACAAGTTCTCACACAGCTGTTCTGCTCAAGAGCAGTTCTGGGAAAGCTCTCTCAGCTCCACCTACCTCACAGGGTGTCTACTATGGGGTGAGGAAGGGAAAGGAGATTGTAAACCGCTCTGAGACTCCTTCGGGTAGTAAAGGGCAGGGTATAAATCCAATCTCTTCTTCCTTAAAATGTGTAAGACATAAAGGCATAAAGGCACCTGAAGAAAAAGTGTGTTGCCATCAGGGGCAGTGCTTTACCATATGCTCTGCTCCGTTCCCTTCCCCTGTGCATTTGCTTGTTACTGCCAGGAAACTTGTATTTATGTATGTATTTGTGGCCTGTTGCTTTTGCATGCTGTAAGCTGCTTTGAGCTCACACAGTGGAGAAAAGTGGAGTAAAATTATCCAAATAAATAAAAGAACGAACAAAGAAGTGTGCAAATGTTTTCAAAGAGCTATCCATCTGGACATACTACCTCCTTGATCCAGTGTCGATACTCATTTACACCAAAGGTTTTCTTCATCCAAAGACCATAAATATAGCCAGAGATTCCCTTCAATACCCATTCATCTGACCTGAAAGCAAAAGAAGGAATAAAGACTATCTCATTTGATTTTACAGAGCATTGTAAACGATGAGAACAGTAGTTCCTGTTTTATGTTTTCCCAGAGCTTCTATGTAAGCAGCATCCTAACACATCTATGTTTAAAATTTTTTTTAAAAAGGCCAGCCAAGATGTGAATGTGGGTGTGTTTTTCCATCTGTCCCCTGGCCAGAAGACACTCAAAAATCACAGATCTACTGAAAACCAAAGGGCTTTGCTTCTGAAGCTAAACTATTAAATTTTGTGTTAGATGGTACAGAAAAAGTAGGTTATTAAAAGAAGAATTGCAGATTTATACTCCGCCCTTCTCTCTGAATCAGAGACTCAGAGCGGTTCCCATATCTTCTCCCCCCACAAAAACACCCTGTGAGGTGGGTGGGGCTGAGAGGGCTCTCACGGGGAGGGGGTAAGCTCTTAAAGAGCCTGGAAGGTGCTTTCCTGGCTTAACATCATAAAAATGGAGGGAGGAGGAGGTGCCACCGGGGGGCGGGGCAGCGAGGCTGAGTGGGGGGGGGGGAGGCCAAGTTCAGTTCCCCCACCCTGCCGGTCCTGGGGCAGCAGTGGGTGGGCTGCCGGTCCCTGGTGCCAAAAAAGTTGGGGACCACTGCTCGGGGATTCCTTGGGGATCCTGAAGGCGATTTCTTGAACTTGGGCAGCTTTCCCCTGGGAAGGACTTCCACTGCTCTTGCCCTTGGCCTTCTCTGGCCAGGCCTGCCACAAATACCCCTAAGCAAAATGCTACATGAATAGATTTACAGGTCAAGCTGTACTCACCAAGACATTCTAGATATAAAACAGCCAAAGAATTGCTGGGCCAGGGCTTGAGCCAAACATCTCCTGGTCAGCGGGGTCTCATCTATTATCATTGCACTGTGCAAAAGGTTTGTGCTAAATAATTTTAAAATACAAACACACACAAATTACCATAGTGTATAAAATAAAACCAATACCACCCTACTCTTACGTTTAAACAATCAACACAAAAAGTAACATTTTAGGAATCTTCAATCTCCACACACAGAAATGTCTTTGAAAAGTTAAACTTCCAAAAATACAAACTTTAGTGAAGAGTATTTGACCCTGGAATAATGTAAATGGTGCCAATTTGTTTTGCAAACTTCTGTGATGGGTTTCTTTCCCCCACCCTGAAAAAGACCAGGTATTACATATTCTTTAAAAATGTTAAGATCAGAAGCTTTTAAATGGTCTTAAATTAACTGTTCCAAATGTTTTTGTATACTTTTCTTGTATGAAAGAAGAGCCCCGTGGCGCAGAGTGTTACAGCTGCAGTACTGCCGTCCTAAGCTTTGCTCATGACCTGAGTTTGACCCCCGGCGGTAGCTGAGTTTTCAGGTAGCCGGCTCAAGGTTGACTCAGCCTTCCATCCTTCCAAGGTCGGTAAAATGAGTACCCAGCTTGCTGAGGGGAAAGTGTAGATGACTGGGGAAGGCAATGGTAAACCACCCCGTAAAAAGTCTGCCGTGAAAACGTTGTGAAAGCAACGTTACCCCAGAGTCGGAAACGACTGGTGCTTGCACAGGGCAACATTAAGGAGGTTGTACAAATCAGAGAGCCCTTTGCCTTGTGTGGGGTCACGTTCTATGAACGTTGGCCCTCCATCCTCTCCCTTTGCCCTTTCTACCCAGCAGATCTCTGCAGTGCATCACGGGCTGCTTCTGAAGTTGCGTTGAGTGCCATACAGATCCAAGCATTGTTTCTGGAGTGAGAGAGACCCATCCTAAGCCTAGCAATTTCCTTTGGGATTCTGGCCCAATAAAACTGCTCACATTAAGGAAGACAGCTCTTATACTGGAGGTACCAAGTTGCATGAGGAACTTGTAAGGGGAGTCGGTGGTACAGAGCTTCCCCTATCTTCCCCAACAAGCTTGGCTGTCATGAAAACACCAGCCAAGTATTATGGGTTGAATCTTGCAAACAAAATGTGCTGGAGCGCAGAGGTCTGCAGGAGGTAGAAGGAACTGGGCAAAACCACATCTACCCAACTCTTCCTAGCAGCTTGCCCCAGGGATGCAGGAAGGGACGATTCCACATGGTTCCCACACTCTCACTGCAGCCCATTGTACTATATGGTGTGTTTTGTTCAGAAACATCCAACTATGAACAAAGAAGAAACTGCTAGGGGAAAGGAAATGTAGGAAAGAGATCCATACCACCAACTCCACCCATGAGCTCTTCTGTAGGACCCAACCTGTAATACTTGCTCAATTAGCTGCTAAATAAAAGTCCTTTGAAGGTGATCGGTAACAAGCATTGGAAATTCTCTAGGAAGTGACTGCAGCACCTTACTGGCTTAGATTATACACTTTTCCTCCTCATGTTCCTCTCTGTCCACTGCAGAACTATCCTCCATTAGGAAGCATGTTCCTCTGGCACTAGGCACTTCTTGGCATATTGAAAGACACTGGAGCTTGCATGAACCGAAGTGCTTAGCACCAGATGAATATGTTCCACAGTGTATTACGAGGAGAGCAAGTGGAAAGAAGGTTATAAAATCCAGGCTTTTACTTTCAGCAATAAATTGTAAAAAAAAAAAAAACCACCCTAGTTTTTAGATATAAAAATTCTAAGCACCGACCTAAAAATGCTCATAGAAGCATAGGCAGCTACTTCAACATAGGCCTCATCTATAAAAACCGTTTTGAAGCAGGAGTAAGGGTAGCGACAGGTAAGTATCTCTTCGTAGAATTCAAAGACTTCATGGAGATACGAAGTGGTGTGTTTGAGCAGTGGGAGAAGCTGAGGTAAACAAAAATGCGTCACCTACAACAAAAAGGAAACATGTATATATAAGTTGGCATCTCTCAACTTTTTAACATTGGAAATCTTAAAACTCTTGGGCTGTATCCAGGTTTCTCCAACCCCATTTTTTGCAACCCACTTCAAGAAATGTAAATAATGCAATTAAAATGTAATAATATTCCGTCCAAGGAAAATATCAAGAAGAGCAGTTTAGAGTCTAACTTCGCAATCACTGAAAGGGGCTGTCAGCCAAAGGGAGACTGGGGGTGCGGGAGACATGGGGTTCACTGTTACTTGATGACACAATGGCATTTCTGGGGCAAATATGGAAGTGTCATCACTCCACTCTAGGATTCAGTGGAAACTCTATGGTAAAACTAGTTTCCATTGAATCCTAAAGCCATGTGACATCACTTCCATGTTCACCCTGATGTCATGCCATTGATGAGGTAACAAATGTTTTATCCCCCCTCACTCCGCACTAGCCTATCAAATGCTTGGATGGGATAGGAGGTTTGCTAGCTGGATACCATGAAACAACCATTTAAAATTAAGGGCACCGTTTGTTTTAATTAACATCAAATATGTTCCCTAACAGATAGAGGGGGGCCCACAATTAGAAAATGTATGATCTGCCTTTATTCAGCATTAGGACAGCCACAAAAACAGTTCTGCCCCTTATTTCAGTGTTTTCCCATGATGGTATTCAGCGAGCAGAGAACCGACACCACTTTGAATAATTAAATACAGAGTGGTTCAAAACCCTGTCATAATGGAACAAAACAAGCTACCTACACTGAGCTTCAGGCTAGGATGAAATGAAGTTCTAAAATAAGGTACTGATTGACAGAATCACAGAGTTTGAATGTAAATCTTTCTTTCAGCTTCTGTCGTTTCTTGTCAGTTTGTAAATGCTGATTCTTTTTTTCTCTGCGTCAGTTACCATATCTTTGTAAGTATCAGTTTTAGTTAACCTTTCCACGAACTGCAAGTGCAGTAGCAGCTCAAAAGTATGCTGCCTATGCCTAGACATCTTCATCTTGCCAGGGTGCTGCTTAGTGCAGCATACATGGTTCTTTCCATGGCCTGTGATGTCTTCACAATAACTCTGTAAGGTAGGCCAGGCTCAGCCCCAAGTCCCTCGTTGCGCTTTAAGGCAGAGTGGGGATTTGAACCCAGGTCTCCCAGGTCCTGGTCCAACATTCTGATCAGAGAGCCAGCATGATGTAGTGGTTAAGAGTGATGGACTCCAATCTGGAGAACTGGGCTTGATTCCCCACTCCTCCACAGGAAGCCAGCTAGATGACCTTGGTCCAGTCACAGTTCTCTCAGAACTCTCTCGGCCCCACCTGCCTCACAAGGGGGTCTTTTGTGGGGAGATGAAGGTCATTGTAAACCACTTTGAGACTTCTTAAGGTAGAAAAAAGTAGGGTATAAAAACCAACTCTTCTCCTTCTCCTGATAATTGTATCATATAAGTCTGTAGTCTCAAACTAAGCAATTAAACATACTGTTTTATTCCCTCTCCTTGGGAGGCTGTGCCCCATTTCCAGAGTTCTGAAAAGGCTGTACAGGTCTGGTTACATTCCAGCATTAGCTTATACAATTCAGTACAGGTAGCTACTGCCACATACATTCAATTGTGTCTTTATTTGGTTACTGGTTTTCAAAAATCCAACTACAACATGTATACACTGAAAATCAAAACAATAACCCCACAACAGTAAACCCCTGCAGAACTGGATTCTTGAGTTACAATGTAATGTAATACAGTTTAGCATAACCCATGGGTGGCCAAACTGTGGCTCTTTCACACATATTGTCTGGCTCTTCAAGTCCCCACCACCCCACTGGCCAACTTGGAGAAGGCATTTCTCACTTTAAATCGTTTCTTCAAGCCAAGTCAGCTGGTGGGTTGGAGAATGCATTTAAAGTTGTTTTCTTTCCACCTCTCCCTCCCTCTCATTTTGCAGCTCTCAAACATCTGATGTTTATTTCATGTGGCTTTTACTTTAAGCAAGTTTGGCCAAACCTGGTAAAACCTAACTAAAATTCATATTACTAATGTAACAGTAACAGTATAACCCCAACCCTACTCTGCCTGAAAACACCACCAAAAATCCCCTCCAATATAAAGGATACTACAACAAGTCAAACGAAAAGCAATACCTCATGCATGTATGGGTCAACAAGAATTTCAAATGGTCCTATAGCCAAAGAAATATTAGAGGCTGCAGTTGGAATTGTCAGCATATAGTGGAAGGTCTTCTTTCTCATATCGTGAGTGTATACTGTTTCTACCAGATCTCCATTTGAGACAGCCACCATTGTGGCATCGACCGTATACTCTAGCTTCCATGTGCAAAGTTCAGAATATGAGTCGACACAAGGAAACCAAAACCTAGAGGAAAAATCAGATCATCAATCACCATTGATCTTTCCCAACTCAAGACTCCTAACACTGATGCTTTAGCTCTCAATATGGATCAAAGTTCACTGGTTCTGCCAGCAAAAAGGCACGAGCAAGCTGATGCTGGTGGCTAGGTATCACTTATCCTGCCCCAGGCCTCTGCCACAAGTACAACCATATTCTATCCATGCCCAAACACAAAAACCTGGCCACTTTAATACATTCTCAACAGGGTGTAATTCTGTAATATAGAAAAAAAACAGCTGCTTTAGGATCTGTGCAAAACGTCCATGTTATGGGAAAGTGCATAATTTAAATGTATTGGATTCTGCTCCTTCGTGACATCACACAGCTATATAAAACACAGGAAAATGCACTCCTCATACAATTCAATATCTTATATCACAGTGAACTTTATATGTAATGTACAACAGTAAATGTGAAGTCATATGCAATTACTCTGTTAATACAAAACGTTCCACGTCTCCAGCAGTAGCAAAGTACTGGTAAGTTACTCAATCTATATCTCAATAAACAAGTCCACTCTATAAAACAAAAAATCCTTCAAAGAGAGTGCTCGAGGAATTATTTAACAAGACAAAAAAACTCTGGAGGACAATTAAACTCTCAGAAAGACGCTGAAGTCTCTTGCTCCTGGACTCCTTAAATTGTAGGTTACAATGACCACCTTGTGCAACTGGGGAAGGCTTTACCGTTCCATACAAATTATTAGTGAGGAGGAAATCCCAGCCCTTGAAAAACACCTTCCTTCCGGTGGAAACAATCATCGGGCAAGGGCTCCCAGGAGCAAGACTGCCTGATGGGTAGTGGTTGTCACGTATTGGGAGAGCCCCGATGTCGCCATGGATGACACCAGGTCCGTCACCCTCAGGGAGCCCACGTCATTGGCATGGACACTGACATCATCCAGGATTAAGAGCTGTGGGTATTCCAGTGCCCAGTCTGCTATGGCCTCCATCAGGGACAGTAAGGCACTGGCTGGTGAATTAGGCAGACGATATACCAGCCTTAAGAGTCTATCTCCAACAGAGGCAGCTGCTTTACCCGAGGAAGACTTTTACTTAGTGGAAGAGTCTTTAAAGTCTTGAGCTCACCATACTAGGGACAGGCAGCTTGGAAACATCTTAAAATGAAAACAAAGTCAACTTACTGACTTACCCAAAAGCCAGCTAGGGCTACTTTTGAACATCCTCAACTACAAGGAAAGGCAGAGGGGCTTGGGAATGTTCAGCCTGGAGAAGGCTGAGGGAGCAATGATTGCTCTCTTTAAATATTTGAAAGGCCGCCACTTAGAGGAGGGCAGGGATCTGTTCCCTTTAGCAGAGGGGGACAGGATTCGAAATAAGAAGTTTAAATTACAGGTAGAAAGGTACCCAATGGAGATCAGGATTATTTTTTTTTAACCAGTAAGAGTAGTTCAGTAGTGGAATTGGCTGCCTAGGGAGGTGGTGGTGAGCTCCCCCTAACTGGCAGTCTTCAAACAGCAGCTGAACAAACACTCATCAGGGATACTGTAGGCCCATCCTGCATTGAGCAAGGGGTTGGACTAGATGGCCTAACATGGCCCCTTTGAACTCTGTGGTTCTATATCTAGAAATTACGCTTTACCACTGGCTCTTCTCAACGCATGGGCAGTTACAGTCTCTGCAAAGGACAGTACACAGTGATTCACTCCAACCCCTGTACAGAGATAACATTAACTCTGATGCGGTTCTACAGACACTAAGGAATAACCAAGAAACACAGCAGAACTAAATATCACGGCGCTTTGTCATTAGCTAAAACAAAGTTTCGAGGAGAATTACATTAGCTGGGTTCTGCGGAGGCAAAACTGTACAACTCTCACCTTGTAGAATTTTGATATCCACAAGAGAAGACATGGGCCCCTCTTTCGGCCAGGCTGCCCTCCACGTTGGGTACCACAAAATGAAGGCCTCCTTTTGGCTGGTCCAGAGAAAAGTTGATGTGCACTTTCAGGGCTTTTAGTTCTGTAGCAATAAAACAGCAACCACACATTGAAGGTCATATTTATGTATTTATTTATATGCTTACTTTGTTTAAAGTCCAACCTTTTCACTGAGACTCACTCAGTGGGAGAGTTTTGCCACATTAACTGCTTTTAATATTCAGCCATGCAAGAACCAGTTTGGTGCAGTGGTTAAGTGGGCAGACTCTTGTCTGGGGGAACCAGGTTTGATTCCTCACTCTTCCACTTACAGCTGCTGGAATGGTCTTGGGTTAGCCATAGTTACTGTAGAATTGTCCTTGAAAGGGCAGCTGCTGTGAGAGCTCTCTCAGCCCCACCCACCTCACAAGGTGTCTGTTGTGGGGGGAGAAGATATAGGCGATTGTAAGCCGCTCTGAGTCTCTGATTCAGAGAGAAGGGCAGAGTATAAATCTGCAGTCTTCTTCTTCAAAAGCATCCATATTAACAACTTGGGGAGGTGGGGGGGAGAGAAATACAAGTGCTCGTGAAGCTGAGATCTTTGAAGATAACCTATGACTCCCAACTGAAATGCAATTTTCTATAAAGTAGGTCTTCACTGGCACTGCAGTGTCCATCAGCTGCCCAACCCCAAACTGCCCACATAAAAAAAGATTCTGGACTGGGGTTCAAAATCTGCAGGGCCTTTAAGGATCAACAGGGTCTCTACAATTTACCATCAACTTGCTTCCACAGCTCTGATGGCACCTTAATGCACAGCTCTCCATTTCCGGCATCTGGGTCTACAGCACTGACTGCGGCAGCGTAAGCGTTGGAAAAGTAGTTGAGGTTTCTCCTGCAATGAGAAAACCCAACAGTTCTCTTCAGGTCCAAATTCAAGCTGAGGTAAAGGGGAAAAGTCTCAAATGAAGTTCTCACCGTGTTGGAGAGAAATATCCAGTAAGGCAATAAAAGACAGTTTAAACTGCCTCAGTAAGTCATGTAGCACTCTATAGCAACAAAGCAAAAGCACACTCAACAGTCATCAGCCTTCTGAAAGAGGAGGGGTCTGCCTCCCCTCAGAAAAGCTTCAAGAATTGGACTGCTTCAGAACTCATCCGGGAAACTATCCCCAAGTTATGGAACAGTTGCAGCAAAGACTCAGTCCCTTGACCCAAACGTTTTTGTCTCTTTTGGCCTGTGCACATGGAGCAGAGTCTGCCCACCATATGTAAACACTAACTTGGGTTGTAGAAAAAGAGGCGATCTCTGAGGGATGGGGAGGGGGGGAATCCCAAGCCACCATGGGCATCAAAGAAGCAACAGGCAGAACTGGGTCCAGGAGTAAAATGGCAGCCAGTGTGTTTATTGCAGTGTACACTGAATCCATTTTCACCTTTCCGCATCTGACAAAATCATGGTTTGCCGAATGGCTACGTACTGCCTGTATAATTTAAACCACTTGTATTATGACCATGGTATTTTCCACTTGGACTTCCAATGTATTCTGGGCGTTAACAAACAGCTGTAATCTTACATTTCAGGCCATGTGGATGGAAATTCAAAGAACCCACCCTTCCATACCTAACCACAGCAAATCCCATTGATTAAACCACTGAAAGCCTCTGCATCCTATTTCTCTCTAATGATGGTGATTTCACACTCAATTGATTTCTTTGGCTGGATGGCTTCATACCATACCTCTAGCATTCTTTTAAAGGGTGATCTAAGGAAGAACAGGGAATACTTTTGATTCCTATTAGATTATGAACTAGTTCTGTTAAAAACAAATCCAACAAAATATGCAGCAGCCTGACTCCTTCCTCTGAAGACACTCATGCAAAAGATACACTGCATTTACTGCTTATGTGCTTTATAAAAGTCATTGTCAGGCACCGCACAAGAAAAAGGTTAAAGCTTCACAAAAATCAGACATGATCTCATTTCAGAGCTTTCTGTTCACTTCCCATTCCACGCCTAACACAAGCAGAATAAGCCTCATTATGGATGTTTTTAAATCTGTCTCAGAAAGCTCAAAAAGCTAAAACGATTTATGTGAGGAGACTCTGGGGATCACACGCATCCCAAACCTAAAGCACAAGCCTTGTCATTTGAAGGAAGTGTTCTAGATGCTAGCTCTAGTTGCCAGGGGCTACAGATGCCCCAAATCTAAAGCATAACCCTCATCATTTTAAGGAAACATTCTAGATACTAGCAGAACTTTGATAATTCTAAGGGTCAGTTCACATATGTACAAGTGGTGACTGGTATTCCCTCTAAGCTAGTCTCCAGCTCACACATTTTTGCCTTAGCTCAGGAAGGATGACCCCAGAGCACACTAATTTATGCAGCAACTTACAACTTTAATGCCAGTACCTCACAAATTTTTGCTCATAAGACTCTGCAGCTTAGAGGGAACCTTGGTGGTGACTTGCTTGTGTGATTGACCAGTCATACAGCAGATACCACAGAACTTTCCTTATCACATTGCAAATTCTCAAAACAAAGGTTATCAATGGAGGCAATTCACCCATTGCACTGGAAGCCACCAAGTGTTAAAATATTCAAGTTATGAGTTAGCGACCATTAGTCACACATGGACTAGCCCAGTTTGGTTAGATACCTAACCCGCCCAATCTTGAAAGTGTATCTAACTTACATCGATCCAATAGATTCCCCACTAAATATAACTTTATTTATTTAGAGAATTTGGAAGCTACCTTTCCAGAGACTTCAATCTGAGTCCAGTGGCCCCTTTAAGACCAACAAAGTTCAATTCTGGGTATAAGGTTTCATGTGCATGAAAGCTTATACCAAGAATTAAACTTTGTTGGTCTTAATCCAAAATTAAATCAAAGGGGCCACTGGACTCAGACTTTTGCTTCAGACCAACATGGGGCCACTGGACTCAGACTTTTGCTCAGACTCTATTGCTTCAGACCAACATGGCCACCCATCTGAGTCTATTTCCAGACCCTCTTCCCAAGACCTGTTTGATATAGCATGGAAGAATTGTCGATTTAGTTTAACCATGCTCATCAAGAGCCACCCTTGAGTTACTATTCCCATAAACAACCAAATCTACAAAGTTCCAGTAAATGCAATCTATCAGCATACTTTTCTTTCCAGAATTAGGCTTACTGCCCAGCAAAAATCAACCACCCATAAAACAATTTTAATTTTGCTCCTTAGTCCTAACAGTGTTTTTATGTTAAATCTTAACGGTTATTGTATAAATGAAAAAAATAAAATACATTATCGCGGCACATAATTTTCACCAGAAATAAAAATTAATGCAGATCTCGGCTTCAATATTAGTTTCAGAGATACTTGTTTAAAACAGATTTAAAGGGATATTTGCACTTAAAGGGACTTATACTTTAAAGCAAATTTGAAACAGGAATTTTCTGCCTGTGATTATCACCAAGGGACAGCTTTTCTTGAATGATTGTGTTTAGAGGGAACTTGTGGTTAGATACTAAATACCAGTGGATTCACAGACAGGAACAGGCCACAATTTATGTAACGAAAAGCAGACTCCTTGGAAGAAAGGCTAATATTTCAGAGAAACCATTCTTTATGTTGCTCTTTTTTTTTCCTCATGTGGATTGGTCCAGCTCAAAATGTGACTCACTATAGCAGGAATCTATCTAGAGTACCAGTACGGTGAATGAGATACTTGATGGCTGTGTTCGCCTCTTGTAAATGGAACATAAAGAGTTGTGTCAACAGCGTCTATATCTGGATTTATATCAATTTGCCTTACGTTCATTTATTGCTGACATTAAGAAAGTTCTTCATGATCCTCAGCTTGAACAGCAAGCTTCAAGCCCAGTAGCTTCTGAGAGACCAACAAAATGTTTAAGGTATAAGCTTTCAAGAGTCAAAGGTTCCTTTTGTCAGATGCCTCATTGTCCTTGGCTTAAATGGTGTATTTTAGGGCATATTTTTGGGGATGCGATTTATTTATTTTATTCGATTTTTAGCCCGTCCTTCCCGTAGAACAGGCTCAGGGCGGGTTACATCATAAATACAATCAACAGTAAAAAACCAATTTGAAGTATATAAAATCTAAAATTAAAGAGTAACGGTGGATACTAAAATGGCAAATTCTGCCTCACAGACATGGCCTATTGTCCAGGTCCAGCAGGTCTTATAGCACTGGGATGGAATGAAGGGGGGAATCCAATAACAAATGACATCCACTGCCTCAACTGAAAGCCTGGCGAAAGAGCTCTGTTTTACAGGCCCGACGGAACTGAAGCAGATCCCGCAGGGCCCGGATCTCCAGAGATGTAATGCTGAATTATTACCAACCATGAAGTTCTGTTCAAGCTCATTATTCATAAATTATCACTTCTGAGTTTTGTTTCAGAGGGTAGTCATGTGGGCCCGCAATAAAAACAGCTGGATTCTAATCCAGCAACAGAGTAGTTTGATTCTTGAAAGCTTATATCCTGAAAATCTCGTTGGCCCCTAAGGTGCTACTGGATTCAAATCTAGCTCTTTTTCCAAGTTGACAGTGAGTTAACAAATGCAGTTTAATCCGTAAAATTGTAAACTAAGCCAACTGATCCTCTGTCTGCTTTCCTGCTCTGGATATATTTAAGGAAATGTCTATCGTTTCTCTTGATGATTCCTGGAACATGAGCAAATAAGACTTGTATACTTACTGTTTTGATTCGCTGTGACAAACTTCCAGCGTGGGATCATTATAAATAAAAGCTGCTTCCAAATCATTGACTCTCACTCTGTATATCCTACATTGTTTACTGTTAAGCTTGATTCTGTTTAGGTTTGCCACAGTGGGAAATATTGTCAGCTCCACATAACCCTGTAAGGATTTAAAACCATAACATAAGACACAGGCACATGTTATAGAAATCAGTCTTGTGTTTTTTACTTAGAAAAAGTCTGTACTCAAAGTGATTTATTTTTATAAAAGCTAAAGCATGCATGCAAAAAGGATTCTGTGCTACCTGAAATGCCAAAGGAAAAAAAGGAAAGGTTCCCTGTGCAAGCACCAGTCGTTTCCAACTCTGGGGTGACGTTGCTTTCACAAAGTTTTCATAGCAGACTTTTTACGGGGTGGTTTGCCATTGCCTTCCCCAGTCATCTACACTCCCCGCCCCCAGCAAGCTGGGTACTCATTTTAAAGACCTCGGAAGGATGGAAGGCTGAGTCAACCTTGGGCCAGCTACCTGAACCAGCTTTTGCTGGGATAGAACTCAGGTCGTGAGCAGAGAGTTCGGACCACAGTACTGCTGCTTTACCACTCTGCGCCACAGGGCAAAACAGACAAACAAAACGCTGTCCTGCCTCCAATTTGGCTTTTCTCTTTGAAAGTTGTCTGGGTATGTGAGTTAGGTGTGCCTGAGCCAACATACTGTCCACAGCACACACCAATTCTTTTCTTTTTGCCACCCCTCTGCACTATTTATGCTGCTTGTGTTTGAGAATCCTGCTTTGTATGAAACTGGAAATATATTTACACATGTCACAAACTGAGCACATATAACACTACAATTATGTTAGCCAGGGCTTTCTTTGTAGAAAAAGCCCAGCAGGAACTCATTTACATATTAGGCCACACCCCCTGACATCACACAGGACTTTTGTGCAGAAAAAGTCCAGCAGGAGCTCATTTGTGTATTAGGCCACATCCCCTGATGCCAAGCCAGCAGGAACTGTATTCCTGTGCCTTCCTGCTCAAAAAAAGCCCTGATGTCAGCAGAGATGAGGGCAGTAGATATACCAGACTGGAGGTGGCCAATGGGTCAGGAAGGTAAGTATAAACTATTTTAGTAGGCTTTTAAAAAAAAAGTCACCCTGGTGGAGGAAGAAAAACAGTGCTGCAGTCAGAACGCTCGTATACATGAAAACCATTCCCTTTTGAGCTTCAAAATTTGTCTTGATACTGGACAAGTTTACTTGGCTTTCCCACCTATTTGTAGATTCCCTTCAAGGAATCCCAAAGTCTAGCAAACAGCTGTGGTAACCAGTGTTCCCTCTAAGCTGCAGAGTCTTGTGAGCAAAAATTCTACTTTGTCATCTACTGGCATTAAAGTTGTGAGCTACTGCATAAATTAGTGTGCTCTGGGGTCATCCTTCCTAAAACAAAAATGGGTGAGCTGGAGGCCAAAACCCTGCAAGCTAGCTCATGATAACTCAGCTTAGAGGGAACTCTGGTGGTAACATCACAACCCAATCAAAGTGGGAGGAGCTATAGTTCAGGGGCAGAGCATCTGCTTTGCCTGCAGAAGGTCTCAGGTTCAATCAGGTAAAGGGATCAGATAGCAGGAGATGTAAGACCTCTACCAGAGACCTTGGAGAGAAGAAGACGACGACATTGGATTTATATTCCGCCCTCCACTCAAGAGTCAGAGCGGCTCACAATCTCCTTTACCTTCCTCCCCCACAACAGACACCCTGTGAGGTGGGTGGGGGCTGGAGAGGACCCTCACAGCAGCTGCCCTTTTAAGGACAACCTCTGCCAGAGCTATGGCTGACCCAAGGCCATGCTAGCAGGTGCAAGTGGAGGAGTGGGGAATCAAACCTGGTTCTCCCAGATAAGAGTCTGCACACTTAACCACTACACCAAACTGGCTCTCTACACCAAACTGGCTGTTCCATTGCCAGTCAGAGCAGGCAATACTGTTGGCACGGTTACCAAAAGGCCAGGACAAAAAATACTGTCTCTAGAAGCCTAGTGTGTTGAAGGGAAATAAAACCCCATTAAGCTTCTTGAAAAAGGAACAGAACATTATTCTCCTGACCTGCTGGAAACGTTAAGTGTTAGAGCAAAAGTGTAACTAATGCTATCTTGAGCACCCATTCACCTCATTTAAAAAAAAATATGAAGCAATTCATGCTTCCCCCAGTGTAACTAAGAGAACAACAATAAACATTGCTGGTGGTATGGGTTCATTTGAAGCTTGTGGGGGTGAGCACATGAAATGGAGCATATGGAATATATTAAGGACCTCTGGGAATACAAAAAGCTCATGAAAAACAGGAGGTTGCACCAATGAAAACCACCATTCCCAATCAACATGAGGTGGAGGAATGCAGCTATTCACGGTTCAATTGTATAGAGGAGCAAGCCAAAAAAGCACACTAAGTAATTACCATCACAAATAATATATCACTATAAATTGCTATACTGCAAAATATATAATAAATTATGTTGGTGGTATACAACAAAGATTTTTAAATTTGTAAATTTTTAGTGCTCACAGGCATCCTGAAACCATTTACAAATATTTGAGCATGTAAGGTTCCATTATTAAGGATCCCATTATTATTATGTCCAGAATATTGAGATGCTGAAATCTGGTTTCACTGAAGCAGCCTACTAGATGTCTTTTGCAACTGATGAAGAGAAACTGAAACACCATGATATCCAGAATGGGTGTTTTACTGCTGCTTATTGCTTCTCAACTGCATTTATGATTGATATGGGTTGTCGCTGTATACCTTTTTGCGACTTTGCATGCACTATCTGACTTTTATTGGAACTACAGCATTACTTCGTTGAGTACTCAACTTGCCTTATATGTTCACATATTTGTAAACAGTTTCAGGGTGCCTGTGAGCACTACAGATTTATAAATTTAAAAATCTTTGTTGTATACCACCAACATAATTTATTGTATATTTTTTGCACTATAGCAATTTACAGTGATATTTTCTTTGTGATGGTAATTACTTAGCGTACCTTTTTGGCTTACTCCTCTACAGTTAACTATGTTAAGTTCCCCTTTGTCCTTGCAACTGAGATTCACGATGCAATGGCTTTCTCTACAAGGGAGGGATCCAGCAATTATCATCCAAGACTTTATAACCTTCCAGACTGATTCCTGCAAAGCATCTTGCGGGAATACAATGTACATCCAGCTTCAGTTCCTATAAAGTCTGGATGCCTTGTGAGCAGTGTTCCCTCTAAGCTGAGTTAGCGTGAGCTAACTCACAGATTTTTAGCCTCCAGCTCACACCTTTTTGTCTTAGCTCAGGAAGGACGACCCCAGAACACAATAATTTATGCCGTAGCTCACAACTTTAATGCCAGTAGCTCACAAAGTAGAATTTTTGCTCACAAGACTCCACAGCTTAGAGGGAACATTGCTTGTGAGGCTTAATCTGTTCTTATGATTTTCAATGTGGAAATAGTTTTGGGTGGGTAGCTATGTTGATCTGCAGTAGAACAGCAAGATTAGAGTCTAGTAGTACCTTTAAGACCAATGACTTTTCCGGGGTAGAAGCTTCCAAGAGTCAAAGCTCCATTTGTATCTGACAAAGGGAGCTCTGACTCTTGAAAATATTATATCCTAGAAATCATGTTAGTCTTTAAGGTGCTACTACCCTTGAATCTTGCTTAATGGGGAACGCCTGTTTCCCAAAAGAACGGCAAGCTGATCTCTGACACCTCAAAGTCTGCTTCCTAGGCTTGCCTTTTTGGACCCAGAAACCTGAATTTTCCATTAATCTGTAGTTATTCAGTATTTTGTAGGTTGGGCTACTGATTTTTGTGGGGGTATCAATATATTACCAGATTAACATGTGAATTTAGGGCTAATCAGTTGGTTTGTTATGTTGTCATTACTGCTGTTGCATCCTGCTGCTTTGTAAAACAAGAAATGTGTTTAAAATGATTGTATAATTAAGTCAAATTTAAGCCTTTTGTATATTCTCACAGAAATCATCAGAATACACAGATCTGAGCACTCTTAGCAACTAAGCCAGCACGCTGCACTCAGCATCTGCAGACCAGCTTGGTGGTCAGGAGTAGAAGGCCAGATCAGATAGATAAAGAAAAGAACAATGCTTCTCAGGAGGGCTTTTACTGTCTATGATACAACACAAATGCAGTGTATCAACTCTGAGGAGAATGAGATGGAGAAAAATAATTAACCCCCCCCCCCCAACCCACTTGGTAGCTGTAATAAGTAGAAAATATTTGACATTTTCTCCATACCAGTTATACTTACAACCACAGATTTTCTCTGGAAATTTATGTTGTTGATACAGACCACCTGGTGCGTTGTGCTGGGCAGAAGAAAAAAAAACAGAGTTCAAATAAGTATCTTGGCAAACACAAGCAAATGCGCAACTTGAAAATAAATGAGTATATGTGTCATAGAATGGTTTTTAGATGTGGGTGTGGTAAGCTACTTTATTGGGGGGGGGAATTATTTCCACTCAGCCAATGCCAATAGAGAAACAGTGTTTTCAGTAATGATTCAGGAATTAACATTAAGCAAACAGTTGTTTATGTGTGAATGCATGACTAAACACCGTCATAAACGTAAGAAGCTTCTCTGATAATGTAACATGAAAAACATATATTATTTGCTTAAAAAGAACAGTTCATAACATCATCAGTGATTATGTGAACCCACAAAGGGTTGTAAGTGTTCTATCAAACACTTGTCAGGGATGCTCTAGGCTGATCCTGAATTGAGCAGGGGGTTGGACTAGGCTTGGGAGCTACATGTGGCTCTTTCACACATATTGTGTGGATCTCAAAGCCCCCAGTGCCCTGTCAGCCAGTTCAAAGAAGGCGTTTCTCTCTTTAAATCACTTTGCCAAGCCAGCCAGCAGCTTGGAGAATGCAATTAAAGTTTAAGTTGCTTTCTTTCCTCCTGTCCCTCCCTCCATCTACTTTCCTTCCTTCTTTGTGGGTCTCAAACATCTGACATTCATGTCTTGCGGGTCTCAAATATCTGATTTTTTATTCTGTGTGACTCTTATGTTAAGCAAGTTTGGCCACCCTGGACTAGATGGTCTGTATGGCCCCATTTCAACTTTGTGATTCTAAGTTTCCTTGTACACCATTAGATATACTAATACGTGTTTTACATATGATGGTATAACAAGAAGTAGCTTTAGGGTTTACCTTTTCTAGTAAGGCAGCTACAAATGGACAGCTGAATCTTTAATCATTCCAAATCTCTCTTGCCCTTGAACAGCACAAACAGGGTGTGGCAATCCCTCCCCCCCAAATCCAAGTTCTCTTCTAGTATATTTTACATATAAACTGTTCTGATCTTAATGTAAGCCTCTCTTCGTTATCACTGCAGAACCCTGGCTCACTAACAAAGGAGAGACTTTATTTTGATTGTAAATCCACAATCTAGTTTTAAAATGAGGTAAAAAGAGGAGCTAATCCTACCTAGCTCAACATGCATAACGGTAATGCACAGAAATCAAAATATTCTAGTTGACTTTATTTGTGCTGTACACTACTTTCAGATATCAAGCTAATTTTGACTGTCGGGATCAGGAAATTAAGTCAGGGTTAAGTCACATGAAACTGCCTTATACCAAATCAGACCACTGGTCCATCAAGATCTGTCTTTTGTCCTCAGAGTGCCAACTGCTTTCCAGGGTCTCAGACAGAAGGTCTTTCACATCACCTACTGTTTGGTTCTTTCAGCTGGAAACACATGAAATTGAACCTGCAAAGCAGAAGCTCTACCACTGACTCACAGCCCCTCCCCAAATTAATGTGTACTAAAAGCAAATATTAAAAGAGGCCCATGGTGCAGAGTGGTAAAGCTGCTGTACTGCAGCCAGAGCCCTCTGCTCAGGTCCTGAGTTCGATCCCAGCAGAAGCTGGTTCAGGTAGCCGGCTCCAGGTTGACTCAGCCTTCCATCCTTCCGAGGTCAGTCAAATGAGTACTCAGCTTGCTGGGGGGGAAAGCGTAGATGACTGGAGAAGGCAATGGCAAACCACCCTATAGAGTCTGCCGTGAAAATGTGAAAACAAAGTCACCCCAGACTCAAAAACAACTGGTGCTTGCACAGGGGGCTACCTTTACCTTTTAAAAGCAAATACACAGTTTCCCATTCCTATATAACACTGTGTGTTCTACCTTGAGTCTCAGTAGGACAAGCAGACTATAAACAATGCAAATAACTAACTTAAAACTGCTTGTCAAAGTACAACTTTAACAGCTCTATGGCATTCCTATTACAATCTTTCTGCTCACTAGCCTTCAGCAAACATGCAGTTTTTCATTTCAGAAAGTGTTGCATACTTTAAAATCCTCAAAACATGCTCACAAGACACAAAAATTTATCATAGATACTTATAATTTGTATGGTCTTGGGCTCTCAAACCCCTTGTCTCCTTTCTTCCTGTTCATCGTGAACAGCACCACTGGACCTCAGTGAGAATCAAATGCACACTGCCACCATCTTCAACAGGAGCCTCCTCAAAGATCCTTTTAATTTTCCTTTTCTTTGTGAACTCTTCTCACTACAGATCTTTCACCATCAAGTCTTAGAACAGCACAGCCATGGACATATCCAGAAAGGGACCATTATTCAGAAAGCCAAATAGCATACAGAAAGAAATTTAGGGAACTTTATAAAGAATCTCCCTAAGATCTGGGAAAAAGTTATATTACACTAGATTTTATACAATATGTCTAGTTCCAAAGACGCCATCCATTGAGGTAATGAAGCAAGGGAGTACAGCTAGAATGCACAAAAGCCAGTTTCTGAAACTCACATCTAAACTAGGAATGACCAGTTTATGTACTTTTAAACAAAGCTCCCGATATGCTGCTTCTTTCAGCAGACAGCTGTATAATGGAAAAAGTAGTATTTTTCTAGGATTGATCTGAGGAGAGGCCTTTAGAGAACAGACAGGTTACTACTGGTATTCCAGTATGAAGAAAGGAATACTGACAATAACCCATCAGCATTCCTCTTGAACAGACTTTAGGAAGAGTGCCTGAGTGCTACCACGATTCTCAGGCAGGTCTAGGGGTATGTCGCTAACACATGAGTGCCTTTCTACAGAAGCCTCCAAAACAAGGGAAGTCGGGTTTTTTTTTACTGGTGCTCCTGCTGGGAAGAAAGACCACCCACAGTAACTTAGCTTCACTCCAGCACCATCTAATTTGGAAGGGACCATCTGGCTCAATGCTGGGATGTAGGATCCCAGGCCAGCCTATGAATTTCCGGCCAGGGCACGGCTAATTCACTACGGCATCTACCCAGAACACGTGCATTTTGGGGGTAGCTCATAGCACAGGGTGTGTTGTAGTGCTGTTAGCGGAGTGGCATCTGGAAGGCATTCAAAAAAGGACGAAGGTTGCTGAGAGGAGAATCTGCAAGAAGTGGCGGTGTAACTCTTCACGATTAGATTCTTCAAGCAGAGGCGCGACGGTTGCCCTCCTCGGAGGAGCGCCGCTTTTGCTCAGTGGCGCTCGGAGGCTCGAGGCGGGCTGTGGTGAGGCTGAAGGCAGCTTGCCCGGAGGGACAGCACTTCTTCGCACATACAGTCAAGAGACACGCTCCGAAGACTTCGCTCTGAGACCGCTAGGGCGGACGGTTCCCGGTCCTCACGCCGGCGGCGGCAAGGAAGCCACCCGAACCTCTTTCTCCAGCTTAGGGACCATCGACCGCCTCACGCCGCGGCTCCGTCACTCGACCCTTTCCCTGCGCACCCAATCAGCTTTGCGTATCCGGAGGGCGCCATTTTATTGGTAACCTTTGACCTCCCGCCGTCGGTTCAAAGGTCGCCGTCGGCGACGTTTTTTCTCTGTGGGGTTGTTTAATTTAGGCCAAGGTTATCGGGCGAGTTATTTTAGACAGCTGGTGTGTGTGTGGTAAAGAAAAGTTAGGGGGGGGAGTTTTTAAACACCCAAATCCTGACGATTGAAGCGCATGCGCAGAGTAGAGACGCGTTCGTTTCCCCCGGAACGCGCACGCGCGCAACCGGTTTTGCCCTCATAGTCAAGACTAGCAGCAAATGGTTCGGTTTGTGGCTTCAAACCGGGGGAATGGCTTGGCGGCGCTGTGCAGTGAAGGCGGCAATCAATTCAAGTTCGTACGTGGGGAATCCAAGAAGACTGGCAAAAATCCACGAGCCCGCTCTTAGAAGCTTAATGGAGTGAATCAAGTCAGGTGCATAATCCCTGGGTCTAATCTCACAGGATTGTTTGTGAGAATAAAATAGGGCAACCTGTGAGCTCAGCGAAAGTTAGGATCGTTATATGGGCTTCAACCAGCAACTAGAGCAGATAAAGGGTCCCCCTCCTCCCCTGCAGTCTCTTTAGACCCACCCCACCCCCCAGAAAGATTATACTGGGGGTAGTAGGACCTGTGTGAATGGAGGGGCTTTAGTGGTATATCGCTTTACTCTGCTCTGGTAAGACCTCACCTGGAGTATTGTGTTCAGTTTGGGGCACCACATTTTAAGAAGGATATAGACAAGCTGGAACAGGTCCAGAGGAGGGCGATGAAGATGGTGAGTGGTCTGGAGACCTATGAAGAAAGCTTGAAGGAGCTGGGGATGTTTAGCCTAGAGAGGAGGCGACTGACAGGTGATACAATCACCATCTTCAAGTTCTTGAAGGGCTGTCATCTAGAGCAGGGGTGGCCAACGGTAGCTCTCCAGATTTATTTATTTTTTTGCCTACAACTCCCATCAGCCCCAGCCAGCATGGCCAATGGCTGGGGGTGATGGGAGTTGTAGGCAAACAATATCTGGAGCACTACGTTTGACAACCCGATCTAGAGGATGGTGTGGAATTGTTTTCTGTGGCCCCAGAAGGTAGGACCAGAACCAAGGGGTTGAAATGAAATCAAAAGAGTTTCCGGCTCAACATTAGGAAGAACATCCTGACTGTTAGAGCGGTTCCTCAGTGGAACAGGCTTCCTCGGGAGGTGGTGGGCTCTCCTTCCTTGGAAGTTATTAAACAGAGGCTAGATGGCCATCTGACACCAGTAAAGATCCTGTGAATTTAGGGGGAGGTATTTGTGAGTTTCCTGCATTGTCCAGGGGGTTGGACTAGATGACTCTGGAGGTCCTTTCCAACTCTATGATTCTATGGAATGCAGAGAAAGGAAGCACTGGGGGATGTGGGAAACATCGTCCCCATTCCACCTTCTGCTAGGTCAGATACAAGGCATGTAAAACAACAAATGTCTACCAAAGACATGTCTCAGGATTTCCTGGAAGAGGAAAGAAAAGGCCCTAGACCCAAATGCTTTCCTACATATTGGTCCTCTTGCCCTTAGCAGCTTACTGCCATTGTATTATACCACCTGCCAGCAAAATCAGCAGAGAATCCAAGGAACATTTTTTTATTATTATAAATATAAATATGTTTTGGATCATTATGGATACATTTTCCAATGATTTGAAAAGAAGTATTCCTCTGTAACAATTGGGGGACGAGGGTATTTATTGTAATTATGTACCTGAATGTTTTTATAACAGGTTATAAATTTAATAAATCATCATTATCATCTGAACTTTCCCAGTACATTTTAATGTGGTTACACACTCAATAAAAGACCGTAATCATGTGATAAAAACCTAACAACCTCCACCCAAATATGAGACACCAGCTGAGAGTCTAGAAGTATCTTTCAGCCCTTAATTGCTGCTGCTTCTCATGAAATGGGCCTTCTAGAATTATAAACCTTAATTCCATTCTGTGTTGAAGAGCGAGCGTATTTTGTCAGCAATGCACCAATCGTTTGCTTTGCTGAACACAGGTCCCTGCAAGATAGAAAAGAAACACCCTTTATGTAGTTTTTTTTTAATCCAATCAAAATCATGTTTCAGTTAAGGCTCTGCACAGTGACATAGGCTGTTGAGTACCTGAAGCTGAGCGGTAGTGAAGCTGGTTTCAGAGGGAGTTGATACACCATGGTGGGGTGAGTTCGGCTACTGGGATCAGGTAGAGACAGGAACAGAACCCAAGTAAGGCAGTTGCTTTAGGGAACTTTGTTGTTTTCCACCCAGCTGCTTTCTGTATGGGTTTTACCCTATATAGTTGTAGTGTCCCTATATTAATTCTGCCCCATATTGATAACTTTCCTCCTGTTTTCTTAAACAGTTACAATGCTCATTTAATAAACTTTCCCCTTTACTCTACCTGGGTTGGTCACACCTCAAATTCAGTCATAGGGTACGCCCTCACTGAAAAGGGAATTGCCTGGGGAAGAGTTGCGCTGGGCCCTCACTAGTAAAGTCCTAGAACCAGAGTGTAGCACCCAGTTAATGCCTTTGCCTGCTCCAGGGCTGACGGGGTCAGGAGAAAAGGAAGGGGCATACGGGGGGGAGAAAGATCCCTTGAAGGTACATCCTGTCTATGGCAAACCCTTTTTGCAACAAATCTGAATCCCAGTTCTTGGGAGTGGGGCATCGACTGGAAGAGGGTTTGGCCTCCATGGCCTGCTTGGTTGGCTTCTAAGGGAACTTGGCTGTTCACTGTGTAAAACAGGAGGTTGGGCTAGGTGAAAACTTGGTCCAGTGCACCCTCCAGGTGCACTAGGTGAAAACTTGGTCCAGTAGCAGAGTAGTAAATAAGGCCAGTGGAGACACTGCTTGAATAATGGGGCATGCCTCAGTTTAAATAAAAAGTGCAGAGAGGAGAGTTTGATAGGAGATGATATGATATGATTCTATGATATACCTAGAAACATCTAGGAGCCACTGGTGAAATGCAAGCTGCCTGCATAATAGCAATGCAATTGGAAGAGTGAGAGGGGAGTGAACATATGAAGCTGCCTTATACAGAATCAGACCCTTGGGTCCACCAAAGTCAGTATTGTCTACTCAGTCTGGCAGCAGCTCTCCAGGGTCTCAAGCTGAGGTTTTTTACACCTATTTGCCTGCACCCTTTTTAGTTGGAGATGCCGGGGATTGAACCTGGGACTTTCTGCTCCCCAAGCAGATGCTCTACCACTGAACCACCATCCCTCCCAATAGGTCCAACCCACAACTGCTTAAGCAGGGCTTTTTTTGGTAGAAAAAGCCCAGCAGGGATTCATTTGCATATTAGGCCACATCCCCTGATACCAAGCCAGCCGGAACTGTATTTCTGTGCGTTCCTGCTCCAAAAAAAGCCCTGCATTTAAGATTAAAGTATTAATCCTTAAACCTCTCCAAGACCCCTGGAATCAGGTAACATCAATCTTAAGTGATACTTAAAGCTATCAGAATTCATTGAGTTCACCCCAAGGAAACCATATATGGGGACTTTAAAAGAGACAGAAGAAAGGAATGCATAAATAAAGGGAGATGTGAGAGGCTAAAGAAACTGCAGGAGCAGAATCAAAGTGTAAAAGTGAGCCATGTAAATAAAGAGCTTAACCCACCGGCAGAACAGGCATGTAAACTACTTACTGTATATATGGAGCTATATCAGCTTCAGTCCACTTCTCTCGAATGGTGAATAAGCTGTTAAATCTTTCCTGGCTATCCTCGGGCAAGTCTTCAACATTTAGCAAAAAGATAGTCTCTGGTCTGGAGGATCGATCCACAAGAGCCAAACCCTGGCAGAAACAACATCTTGAAGAGGGAAGTAGCTATCCACCCACATCAATCTATGTCGCATCACACAGTTTGTTTTCTTTCCAATGCCAATGTGGCACAATGGTCAGAAAGTTGAATTTAGACTTAAGCAACCCATGTTCAAATCCCTGCCCAGCCATGAAAGTTACCATGCAACCTTGGACCAGGCACCCTCTCTTACCCCAAGCCCAAAACAACAGTTTTGAGAATAAAATGGAAGTAGAAGAAAACAGTGTACAATGCTCTGAACTTCTTAGTGGGGGAAAAAATTTCAATGGATTGATGGAAAAAAATTGCAATAGAGGTCTGTTGGGATGAGGGCCCTCCCTTGACTGCCCATGCCCTGGGATGGCTGAGTCCAATCAGCTGAGAGCCACACTCGCCCATCCCAAAGGAGAGCCAGAAAGAGCGGGGGGGAGAGCCCCAATGTGAAGAGGAGCGCACTGGACACACCAACAGTGTCTGCGGCTCAGCTGAGAGTGCTGTGGGCGCCAGTGTCATCATCAGGTACCCAGGTATGAGTGACTGGGAAGGACCCAGGTCCTCCGGTCCAGAAAATAGCTGGCCAGGGAGCTGCCATGGCAGTGGGAGAGGCATGTCCTGGGAGTCCTGAGGACTCTTCCATGACTGGCAGATGACAACCCTTTTAAATCATCTTAATTTATGTTATTTATAACCCTCCTTTTTTACAGGGCTCAAGACAAATGACACATGGCAAGACAGTAGTCAACAAAATGGGACATTCAATAAACAATGAATTATGATTGCTGAAGCCTAGAACCACCAGAAAGAAGTGAAGCATAGCATATATATATTCACACGGCACAATTCAATCACTCAATCAAGTTTGTTATGGTCAAAAGACCAGCAAGGTTAAATACGGATAACATGGCACAATTAATCTCTTGTACAGTTGGCATGTCTACCTTAAGGTATTGAGAAAAAAGAAGATGATGATATTGGATTTATACCCTGCCCTTCACTCTAAGTCTGAGAGCGGTCACGGTCTTCTTTACCTTCCCCCCCCCCCCCCCGCTCACAACAGACACCCTGTGAGGTGGGTGGGGCTGAGAGGGCTCTCATAGCAGCTGCCCTTTCAAGGACAACCTCTGCCAGAGCTGTGGCTGACCCAAGGCCATTCCAGCAGCTGTAAGTGGAGGAGTGGGGAATCAAGCCCGGTTCTCCCAGGTAAGAGTCTGTGGACTTAACCACTACACCAAACTGGCTCTCACCAATAGAAGACAATGTATTCATGTTTTACATTACCTTTAACTGGTCTAGCCTCGTTGTCAACCCATCAGGGACACTTTGCTGCCATACTTCTTGGAATTCTGAGAGGCTGAACTTGACAGCGTTTTGCAAGAGCATCAGTGCTGTAGCCCTGCATATCTTCTCTTCATTCATTTCAAAGAAAATCTCACCTAGTATGGAGCAATGAAGAGCACAAATCTCGGAACATGGATTCAGCACACACACAACCTTTTTTCTTTTATTTTAAAAAGGTGGGGGATCTCCATCTCCCTGAAATAATGGCGCTTGGGCCAAGCTAGATAAGTTGGCCTGGCTTATATAAAACATTAGATGGAGACCGTGAGCCACCAAGTCCATGCCTCAATTAGCCCATTAAGCTGCTAGAAAACACAGCATTTGGTTGTCTCCTGGTAATATCCAAAGCTGTATTACTTGTTTGTTGAGAGATTGTATGCCAAATTTAGGCATGCTTATCTGTAAGAAAATGGGGGGAAATTGGGCTTCATAGGAACGCTATAAAGGGAGTAGGGACAAGGCGTAGAGGAAACAGAGCAGTTGCGTTTCTCTCCCCCACCTCTTGCCATCAAGTGCCACAAATGTATGAGCAAAAGATACATACACACACATGTATATGCACAGGCATACAGTACACCTCTCCAATTTTTAAAGCAAAAGCAGTGCCCACCAAAGTATTTCTAAACCACCCTGCTCTATCTTAGCCTTTCCGTCAATCTCCCATTTCCATTTCCAGCACTTTGTCTTCAGCTAAGCTAGGCTGGCCCTGACGCAGCTAGCCCAATCTCATCAGATCTTGGGAAGCTAAGCAGGGACAGCCCTGGCTAGTAGTTGGATGGGAGACCCCCAAGCAAGTCCAGGCTTGCTACACAGGCAAATTACCTCTGTTTATATATTGTGTGAAAACCCTATGGGGTTGCTGTAAATTACCTGTGACCAGACAGCACTTTCCACCATCACCAAGCTAGAGAAAAGCACTTTGGGAAGACCCAAGTTTAAACAGGATGATGACCTGGTTGATCCAAGCTGTATTTATGTCAGTGAACTTTGCAGGCACAGGCTTCAGGTCTACATAATGGCAATTCTGGATTCAGAAGGGTCTGCTGAAATCAGTTCTAGTTTGGCCTGATTACGCACCATTTGGATACTTATTTGGGGACTGCATTTTTGTCTGCCATTTTTCATGTGTGCCTGTTGTACAGCAAATAGTTATTTTAAGGGCTTCAAACATGCGTTCACAAGGGCAGCTTACCTTCATCAATGATTTGTCTTCCATAACTCCTAAGAATGTGTTCTATCATTTCCCTGGAAGAAACATCATTTGTCTACTTTCAGCATGCTATGAGGAATAATAATCCCCATCATGCTACAGAAATCGAATACCTTGGACAGTCTTTGCAACTCTTCAACTAGACTCCTGCCTTTAAAAATCTGACGACAAAGCAACAGAAATATGCAATAGCACCACTGTTGAGGCTGATGTGCTCTGCTATTTCGGAAAAGGAGCACTGTGGGGATTGTTAAATGTGCGTTTCTTTAAAAAATCATTTACTTTTTTTTTTCCTTGCGGTATCCCTGATCCTCCACGTTTCCCTATTAAGGGGGAAAATTCTGTTCCAGAAAAAACAAAAATGATCTGACCCCAATGGTAACAAGAGAAAGAAATTACAAAAAATAGGAGCACATATGACATATTCATGTAGGTACATTTAATTTATTGTGAACAGATTAACTTCAATTTAGGTTAACTTGTTATAGCTCCAAGCCCAGGCAAAAGAGAGAAGAAGAGAGGTCCAATATGAGTTTAAACAGAAGGCAAGAGTTGGCTGAAGAGGCTCAACATATAACTGCCAAGTGAACCTGAGTGTGAGAATTCCCTTAACCCTTTCCCTCCCAGGTCCTCTTGTATGCAAAGTTACAATATCCAGCAGTGAAAATGTATAATCTAGATCAGGCTTTTTTTGGCCCAAGTCTTAACAACCACTCAAACCGTGAATATACTAGCATCCTGGTGAACATGGGGGGAATGGGGAGAACAAGGGCTGAACCTGGCCAAACAAACAAGCTGCACTCCAGGGTTTAGCTTGGCTCCTTCGGCAGAGAACAAGCTCTGGAACATCAAGCAAAGCAATCAGGCACGCCACTTTTCAGCATGCATGCTGGGAGTTCCAACCTCTGATGTTGACCATCAGTGCTATATCCAACAGAACTAAGCATACTTACTTTTTCTTTTGTAGAAAAAGCCCAGCAGGAACTCAGGCCACACCCCGTGACATCACCATTGTTTCACACAGGAAACAGCAAGAACTCATTTGCATATAAAGCCACACCCCCAATGCTAAGTCAGCCAGAACTGCATTCCTGTGCGTCCCTGCTCATAAAAAAGCCCTGGAGATTGTTCCACTGAACCGAGTAGCATGACTCACAGCTCAGAATAACTTTGTGGACCAGCCCTAAGGATTCTGGGAATTCCAGCAGTTTGTTAACAAAGAACTTACTTGGGCTCCAGAGGTTCAAGTTCTTGAAGACAGATACTTAAAGGAACTTTGCTGAATGTCCACGACTCTGTATATATCAGCTGAGTCACATGATTCAACAGTTTCATCTCATAGTCAAAGTCTAGAATCCGCCAATATCCTACCAGGCACAGAACATGATAATTATTTACTTAAACAGCTAAAAACAAAAAACAGACATTGTGATGCCACTTCATTCAGATATTTTGAAAATGTATACTGTATCCCTTTATACTTTTAAAATACCTTTTTCTACAGATTAGCCAAGATACGCAGAAAAATATGCCTAGCCCTGAGTGGAGGGTAGGGCCCCCTTCCATATTTTTTGATCCACACAGGAAAGCTATTCATTGACATATGATGAGGCAGGTGATAATCAGAATTAGTAACCTCTGGATTTAATCGGGGGAACTGAAACAGACAATTTAGGGAGAATGTGACATAAGATTCCTATCTATGTATGTCCTAAACAGCAGCACATCTTTCTGCAGGAACATATACCTTCAACTTCACATGCTTTTAGAACTTCCAGCTGCTGCATTATTTCTTCCTCGCTTGCTTGTATCTGATCTAATAAGTCATCTGTTGTGTACTGCAAAACATCAAGCAAAAAAGTATTCAGGATATGTTAATTTTCTTGCTAGATTTTACAGCTTTGTGATTCTGTAAAGCACCACACAGAGAGAGGAAGGTACACACCCCACCTTTCCACTGCTGAGGTTTTCAAGGCAGCATGCACATATAATTTGAAGCAGCATGAAAATGTCAGCAATAAAATTTATTAAATAAGCCAATTAAAAATGAATCAATGTGTTTGTTTTTCCATAATGCATACAGCTGGTTTCCAACACTGGGTGTCAGTCTCCCAATCTTTCTCTCATGCTCCTGAGTAAATAGATCCAAGGGGGCAGCCGCGCTGGTCTGAAGCAGCACAAGTCAAGTTGCACCTTTAAGACCAACAAAGTTTTATCCAGAATGTAAGCTTTCGTATGCATGCACACTTCTTCAGACAAGGGGACAGTGGGCTGAAATACGTGTAGTTGGTGGGTTAAGAGTGTAAACTGATACAAAATTAGGATCATATGGTGAAATAGTGTAACAAATTGAAGAAGAAGAATTGCAGATTTATACCCCGCCCTTCTCCCTGAATCAGAGACTCAGAGTGGCTTACAATCTCCTATGTCTTCTCCCCTCACAACAGACACCCTGTGAGGTAGGTGGGGCTGGAGAGGGCTCTCATAGCAGCTGCCCTTTCAAGGACAACCTCTGCCAGAGCTATGACTGACCCAAGGCCATTCCAGCAGGTGCAAGTGGAGGAGTGGGGAATCAAACCTGGTTCTCCCAGATAAGAGTCTGCACACTTAACCACTACACCAAACTGGCTCTCCAGTTGGAAGACCATTTGGTCTGGATAGCAATAAAAGGTAATAAAAGTTGTCCGATAATTGCTGTTGCTGCAAGTCTAGGTAAAACAAAATGACATATATTTCCTAGTGATGTTCTTGTCCACCTAATTTACTTTTTAACATCCTTCTCCTAAGTAAAGTGCCCCAAAACAAAATTCTGGAGGGAACCTCTTTATCCTCTACAACTTAAAGTCAGGCAGCTGATCCTAATCGCTGGAGATTGCAAGGACTGAATTTGGCACTGCCCACATGCCAAGCAAATGCTCTGCCACTGAGTGCCCCCACCAGCATGACAGGCATGTTGCTGGTACTAATTATGACAAGCAAAAACAAAAAAAAAATCCTGGAAAACTAAAGCTCCAAGAGGATCAGCTACATCAGGGGTGTGTGTGGCCTAATATGCAATAATGTTGCCTCAGTTGAATGTTATGTCCATTCAGTTAAGGAGAAATGCAAGGAGCCTCGTGGTATCTTGGAACCCTAAAATATTGGTAATTAAAATATATGCCTTTGAGAAACAGTACTGGCCAAAAGATGGAATATATGAACACATGAATCCGCTTTGTATTCGTCCATCAAACCAGTATACTTGTCCTGCCTTATACTGGGCCCTTGGTGCATCAAAGCAGTGGCTCTCTGGGACCTCAGGCAAAGGTCTTTCACATCACCTACTGAATGATCTTGTGAATTGGAGATGCCTGGGATTGAAGCTGGGACTGTCTGCTTGTCTAGCAGATGCTCTACCACTGAGCCACGACCCTTCCCACAGCTAAGAAGCAGGAAGCCCTGCTAAGAACTCATTCACTGGCCTTATGTGGGCTTCTCAACCCCAGAGTTGATCAGTGCTTCCAGGCCCCCCCTGGCCATTGGCTGGGGATGGAGCCTGGGGAGGACATCCATTTTCTCCAGAGCAACTGATCTCTGTAGTCTGGAGATGAGCTGTAATTCAGGAGAGTGCCCAGGTCCCACCTGGAGGCTGGCATCCCAAAGGTCTAGCCAACATAGGCAGGAGTAATACTGCAGATCTGTCAGTAGTTGAATCTACCTTTACACAGTTTGACAGCTCAAATGTGACAGCAGGTGATCTAGCTGGCATGCTAGGTCACAGTGACCTTATCTACAGGCCGGTTCTAGCCGGCAGAGGACAGGTGGAAAGGACCTGCTGAGTCAGCATGACTGTGGACTGCCAGGATTGGCTGATAGAACTATATATGGACTGTGCTTGCAATGCACAGGTCTCTCTTCGAGAGTTCATAAGAACATAAGAGAACATAAGAACATAAGAGAAGCCATGTTGGATCAGGCCAACGGCCCATCAAGTCCAACACTCTGTGTCACACAGTGGCAAAAAATGTTATATACACACATACACTGTGGCTAATAGCCACTGATGGACCTCTGCTCCATATTTTTATCTAAACCCCTCTTGAAGGTGGCTATACTTGTGGCCGCCACCACCTCCTGTGGCAGTGAATTCCACATGTTAATCACCCTTTGGGTGAAGAAGTACTTCCTTTTATCCGTTTTAACCTGTCTGCTCAGCAATTTCATCGAATGCCCACGAGTTCTTGTATTGTGAGAAAGGGAGAAAAGTACTTCTTTCTCTACTTTCTCCATTCCATGCATTATCTTGTAAACCTCTATCATGTCACCCCGCAGTCGACGTTTCTCCAAGCTAAAGAGTCCCAAGCGTTTCAACCTTTCTTCATAGGGAAAGTGCTCCAGCCCTTTAATCATTCTAGTTGCCCTTCTCTGCACCTTCTCTAAAGCTATAATATCCTTTTTGAGGTGCGGCGACCAGAACTGCACACAGTACTCCAAATGAGACGCACCATCGATTTATACAGGGGCATTATGATACTGGCTGATTTGTTTTCAATTCCCTTCCTAATAATTCCCAGCATGGCATTGGCCTTTTTTATTGCAAACGCACACTGTCTTGACACTTTCAGTGAGTTATCTATCATGACCCCAAGATCTCTCTCTTGATCAGTCTCTGCCAGTTCACACCCCATCAACTTGTATTTGTAGCTGGGATTCTTAGCCCCAATGTGCATTACTTTGCACTTGGCCACATTGAACCGCATCTGCCACGTTGACGCCCACTCACCCAGCCTCAACAGATCCCTTTGGAGTTCCTCACAATCCTCTCTGGTTCTCACCACCCTGAACAATTTAGTGTCATCCGCAAACTTGGCCACTTCACTGCTCACTCCCAAGTCTAAATCATTTATGAACAAGTTAAAGAGCATGGGACCCAGTACCGAGCCCTGTGGCACCCCACTGCTTACCGTCCTCCACTGCGAAGACTGCCCATTTATACTCACTCTCTGCTTCCTATTACTCAGCCAGTTTTTGATCCACAAGAGGACCTGTCCTTTTACTCCATGATTCTCAAGCTTTCTAAGGAGCCTTTGATGAGGAACTTTATCAAAAGCTTTCTGGAAGTCAAGGTAAACAACATCTTTCGGGTCTCCTTTGTCCACATGTTTGTTCACCCCCTCAAAGAAATGCAACAGGTTAGTGAGGCAAGATCTTCCCTTGCAGAACCCATGCTGAGTCTTCCTCAATAACCCGTGTTCATCAATGTGCCTACTCATTCTGTCCTTGATAATGGTTTCTACCAACTTTCCCGGTATTGAAGTCAGACTGACTGGCCTGTAATTTCCCGGATCTCCTCTGGAACCTTTTTTAAAGATGGGGGTGACATTTGCTACCTTCCAGTCCTCAGGAATGGAGGCAGATTTCAATGAAAGATTACAGATTTTTGTTAGAAGATCCACAAGTTCAACTTTGTTCACATGCTGGCGGAGCACTTTGGTCCTGTGTTTAATGTATTTTTCTGCACTAGTGAGCACGCTGTATATATATTGTAAATACACTGTTTTAGCACTAGCTGCAGGTGTCTGGCTCACTTCTTTACTGGGGCTCACCGTTGAGCACATCACACCGCTCTCTCTGCAAACACCCGTACCGACAAGATCTAGGTTATAAGGTTTGTTAGATAGTTCAGTATTTAATGTTATCATTTAATTAATTAATTTACTCTATTACCCTGCTTTTCTCCCCAGTGAGGACCCAAAGCTGCATACATTGTCCTCCTCTCCTCCATTTTATTTTCACGACCCTGTGAGGTGGGTCAGGCTGGGTGTGTGACTGGCCCAAAGTCACCCAGAGAGCTTCCACAGCTGAGTGGGGAATTGTACCTGGGTATCCCAGATCCTAGCTCAACATTCTAAGCCCTACACCATATTGGCTACTTTTCAGTTACAGTTATTACCTTGGAGTCATTCAGCTGTTTCCTGTCTACTCTTTTGCACACAATCCTTGTAAATTATCGGTTTTGCCTGACTTCTCCACATTCCCATTTTTACCTTTGGGTTAGTCAACGTTTTCTCTTTCTCCTCGTCTGGCCCTTCATAAGGATTTTCCATTAGGAGTTTCTTGAGCTTCTTTAGCTTGGGTCGACATCTTCTTACTTCCCAGTAATTGTTGGAAAAGCCTGCGATCTACAATAGGCATCTTAGTTGAGACTTGCCATAAGCAAACGCATGCACACAGAACCCTGATGAGAAACAGGCCTATGACTAAACCCAGCACTTTAACCCTCTGAAGAGCATACTGGATGGTCTCTTGCAGTTCTTTTGTGCATATCTATTTGGTTTCTCTCAACTCGTCCCTTGGCATTGCTTGTAACTATTTTATAAACGCAGCTTTTTCTTCTCCCCCTTCCCAACTAGTATTCCTGTGGGAGGGCTTCTGGAGTTCTGACCATGCTGGTGGATGTCCTGATAGCACCTGAATTCTGGCCACTGTGTGACACAGAGTGCTGGGCTGGATGGGTCATTGGTCTGATCCAGCATAGCTTCTCTTATAGTCTGAAGGGTCTATATTTGTGCCTGAAGGGTCGGCTGCACTGTGCTGGATGTGACCAATGAGACAAGAGGCTATGATGTGACCAATGAGACAAGAGATGCTCTGGCCTGCTGTAGCCTGATCAGCACGTCCTGTTTTCAGGTGAAGGCAGCCAATTGGTTGGCAACCAACATGAGATGAACAGGTTTTTGCCCAGTAAAGAGATGTGGAATTAAAGCAATTTTCCTTTTGGGTTTGCCAAAATGGCAATTTTGATATTGCTGTTTATACCACCAGACACAGAAGGTGAAAAAGCATTTTTGGTGCAACTAAAAGTGGGGGTTTTTTTCTCCTCAAGCTATTATTAGGAGCCTTAGAAGCTGCAGCTAATTGCCTTTCTTATATTACGAAGACGATGTAAATGATAGCTTTTTCTCTCATGTTTCATGTGAATATTATACAATTATTTCCAGCATGAAGACCTGTGTTTGTAATATTGGGAACTACTATTGTGAACCGCTCTAAGACTCTGAGCAGAGGGTGGAATATAAATCCAACGTCGTCTTCTTCCTCACAACAGATACCCTGTGAGGTAGGTGGGGCTGAGAGAGCTCTTAGATGTCTGCTCTTGAGAGAAACAGCTCTGAGAGAGTTATGACTGACTCAAGTTCATACCAGCGGGTGCATGTGGAGGAATGGGGAATCAAACCTGGTTTCCCAGATTAGAGTCTGTGCTCTTAACCGCTACACCAAACTGGCTCTCTGTCACTTACACAAGAAAGATGCAAACACTACCAATCAATATTATATATTTAAATAATTTTCCCTGCCAAGAAAGTTACCCACTCGAGAAAATACCTGAGTGTAAATGACAGATGGAGGCTGGTCTGCACCGAGCTGCTCAGGAGTTTCACAGGTAGGTATAAAAAGCAACATGTTAGAGGTATCTGCTACTTTCATGTCGTAGGTCTTATCTTTGCTACACAGCACAGCATGTTCATCTTTATCTCCACGGATGATGAGGCTGGAAACAATACAATACAAACAATGGTTTTTATACATATACACAGATTGTAATGCAGAAATACTAAGCAACAGCATTCATAGCAGTGCAGAGTGAACAATTTTCAAACCACTAGACCAGGGCTGGCCAAACTTGCTTAACATAAGAGCCACCAGTAATAAATATCGGATGTTTGAGAGCCACAAGACATGAACATCAGATGGTTGAGAGCCATAGGATAAGAAGAAAGGAAAGAAGGCAAGTACATTGAGGAAAGGAGAGGTGGAAAGAAAGCAACTAACTTTAAATTCATCCCCCAAGCTGCTGGCTTAGTTTGAAGAAGTAATTAAAGATAAAAATGCCTTCTAGGAATGGGGTGGTGGGGGCTCCAAGAGCCACACAATATGTGTTAAAGAGCCACAGTTTGGTCACCCCTGCACTAGACCCAAGTCAGGACTCAGTTGTTACAAACGCTACTGCATGCTAGATGCAAAATATAAATTATGCCTTTGACTTGTTTGCATAATATTACATTACATGCAAATACAAGGGGAAAAGAGGCGGGTAAAAAACCAAAAGATGCTGAGGATTCAGAGAACTTGCTCCATCTGTCATCATAACAGTATACCGATATAATGATACTCTAGCGCCAATTTTTAAAATAAAAATCCAGTGGCCCAATGTTGCTGCTTTGGGGGAACTGAGGCAGGGAATTTGTGAGGAAACCTGTCGTGCAGACACCACAGCAACAGGGAAACCACAAAATCCCATCCTGAATGATTAACTGAATGGAATTATACCCCGCTGAGGTCTCTCCCCAAGCACCACGCCCTGACTCCGGTTCCAACTTTCCAGGAATCTACCAATCCAGGGTTGGCAACCGTAAATCATCCTCACTTTCCCAGAAGACCCATCTAGATAGATCCAAGAGGGCAGCCGTGTTGATTTGAAGCAAGCTGAACAAAGCAGGAGTCAAGTTTCACCTTTTAAGACCAACCAAGTTTTATTGAGAACGTAAGCTTTCGCGTGCACTCTAAGCACACTTCATCAGACGAGGGAATCAGGTCTTCTATCTGCTATTGACCTTTCCAGCCGCCAGGGTGAGCTCTAGAGCGCAGACCGTCTGCCCACCCCAGACCCGGCCGCCAGAGGGCGCTGCACCCACCTTCGCCCCGCCTCCAAGTCGGCGCAAAGCTCCGGCTCCAGCTGCAGGAGGAAGCAGTCGGCGGCATCGGCCTGGGCGCTGAAACTGAGGCACTGCGCGGCCGGCAGCAGCTCCGCCGGGTCCAACTTGGCGACTTGCAACGTGGCCTCCACTTCCTCCCGGTTCCGCATCTCTGGTCGCTTTGTTTTACCGGGGGGAGGGGGCGCTAGGGACCGTTATTGTTGCCAGTAGCAACCGTAAACTCGCGGGGGGTAGAGAAAGCGGCTCACTTCCAAAAGCGCGCCAATGCGCCTCACGTGATGCGGAGTGGGCGGGGACTAGGCGTTCTGTATAGCGGCGGAGAGGAGGGGCCCGAATTTGGCTACGCGCGTGGGACGTGAATTTGTTGTTGCAAAGATTAATTTTGTGGTTCGCGTGCGGTGGTTCGGTAAAGTCGATGCGGGAGGCGAGAATCTGGATTCGTATTTCAAAAGAATTTTAAAATTGCATTTAATAAAAGACGCCCTTGTCTTGTACAGCGTCAGTGGAGGGGAAGCTACTGTCCCTAAAGAAAAGAGCAAGAATCCAGCAGCACCTTAAAGATTTAACAAAATTTATGGCTGGGGATGATGAGGTTTTGTGAGTTAAGGCTCCCTTCTTCAGATAAGGAGGTCGAGAAAGGGGGCTGTACGCCTGTCTTGTACATTCCTGTACATGTTTAGTCTGAAGTCCCATGTTCTTCACTGGGGGTCAGTCCCAGTTTTTTCAGATAACAATTTTTTAAAGTTCCAGGTTTTAGTAGCAAACTAGGCAGCAGTCCACTTTTTGCATTGTTAAAATTATTATTTTTACAATGTTTTAGGACACAATTGTAGCTCTTTAAAAATGCTTTTTAAAAGCAGTCTTTTTTGCAGTCTGGTGATGAACATATTTTCTCAGAATTTGAACATATGAACATATGAAGCTGCCTTATACTGAATCAGACCTCTGGTCCATCAAAGTCAGTATTGTCTTCTCAGACTGGCAGCGGCTCTCCAGGGTCTCAAGCTGAGGCTTTTTTACACCTATTTGCCTGGACCCTTTTTTGGAGATGCCAGGGATTGAACCTGGGACCTTCTGCTTCCCAAGCAGATGCTCTACCACTGAGCCACCGTCCCTCCCCCCAAAAAAGGTGAAATCCTAATTGAACATATATGAACATATGAAGCTGCCTTATACTGAATCAGACCCTTGGTCCATCAAAGTCAGTATTGTCTTCTCAGACTGGCAGCGGCTCTCCAGGGTCTTAAGCTGAGGTTTTTCACACCTATTTGCCTGGACCCTTTTTTGGAGATGCCAGGGATTGATCCTGGGACCTTCTGCTTCCCAGATGCTCTACCACTGAGCCACCGTTTCTCCCCAATTTAATACTACTGAGTTTAGGGAGAGGTACTGCTAGGCTGGGTGGCTAGGAAAGAATAGCCTAGCCCAGGGGTGGCCAAACCTGCTTAACATTAGAGCCACACAGAATAAATGTCAGGTGTTTGAGGGCTGCAAGGAAGGCAGGAAAGTAGATGGAGAGGAGAGAGGTAGAAAGAAAGCAACTTTAAATGCATTCTCCAAGCTACCAGCTGGGCTTGGCTTGGAGAAGTGATTTAAAGAGATAAATGTCTTCTCCAAGCTGGCCGGTGGGGGCTTTGAGAGCCGCACAATATGTGTGAAAGAGCCACATATGGCTCCTGGGCTCCAATTTGGCCACCCCTGGCCCAGCCTGACTTGCTGGAAGAATAAGAAGGTTCTTCTTATTTACATACCACAAGCACTTGCCTACATCCGCATGTCAGAATTTTAGAAAGTGTGGTTACAGTGACCTGTTCAAGATGGGATTGTCAGGTCAGTGTTGAAAAATACCTGGAGACTTTGGGGGTGGATCCAGGAAAGGGAGGGGCTAGGGGAGGGGAGGGGAGGGCCTCAGCAGGGTTCAATGCCATAGAAAATCAGCCATTTTTCCAGGGGAGCTGATCTTTGCCAGCTGGAGATCCGTTGTAAAAGCAGGAGGCTAGCAACCCTAGTTCAAGAATTGAACCCCCTTTCTTCCCTTTTTCAGATGTTTTATATTGTCCCTCTGTATGAGTTTTATGCCTTCTTAATATAAAAACTGTTCGCTGATTTTATTATTATTTATTCACTTATGTTGTATTTTAGAAGGTTTTATTGTATAGTTATGAATTGTCCCCTGCTCTGAGCCGGTTTCAGGGAGAGTGGATTAGAAATTGAAATCAATAAATTGGCACATTGGTTCCCAAGTAAGAATGCACAGGGTTGTGATCTTACAACCTTATTCAAAAGTAAGATGAATAGAGCTTAGTCCAAAGTTTGTGGTTGTGATTTGAGTTTCAGATGAGGATTTGGGGAATTCGGCTCAAATTCATGCACTTCCATGAAGATTGCCGGATGACTTGGGGCACATGGGCCTAGCCAGGGTTGTTGTGAGGATAAAATGGGTAAAAGAAGTACTTTTCTCGGGTTAGAATGCATAAAAGCAGGTACTTCTTCACCCAAAGGGTGATTAACACATGGAATTCACTGCCACAGGAGGTGGTGGTGGCTTGCAAGCTTCAAGAGGAGATTGGATAAATATATGGAGCAGAGGTCCATCAGTGACTATTAGCCACAGCGTACTGTTGGAACTCCGCTGTCTGGGGCAGTGATGCTCTGTATTCTTGGTGCTTGGAAGGGGCAACGGTGGGAGGGCTTCTAGTGTCCTGGCCCCACTGATGGACCTCCTGTTGGCACCTGGGTTTTTTTGGCCACTGTGTGACACAGAGTGTTGGACTGGATTGGCCAGTGGCCTGATCCAACATGGCTTCTCTTATGTTCTTATCCCCTCTCCTGTTTGCTGTTTTCTGCAGCCTTTGAGTTGTTCAAGTGTTTAAGCTCTGAAGCCTCATAGATAGAGGATTAAAGGGGTTTTTTTTACCAGTGGACCTAAGGCAGGGACATCAGCGAAAAGAGAGCCAATTAATTTCTGTTGGGAAAGGCTGCCCCTCTCACCTGAGGTTTCAGAATATTGTTGCCAGCTCTTTCTTGGCCTGGCTGTTGAGTCTTTCACTCCTGCAGGTAAGAAGAAATTCACAAAGAGAGCCTTATCAACCCGGCAATTTCATACAGTTCAATTTCTGCATATCCTGCAGCTATTAAAACAGCGGGTGCCCTCAAAAAATGAGTAGTATTTAAATGCTTCATGTTTGAAATCCCTGCTTGCAGCCAAGTGAAAAACCTGAGTTAAGGATTTGCTGACTAGTGTCTGATTAAAGCCGGATGCCGCAACTTCTGTCCTCTTCTCTTGCTCTGTAGTTTGCAACAGACTGAGCTCAGTCTTGGGTACTCTGTGCAAGCTTAGCTGCAGGGCAGCCTCCTCTTCTTCTTCGTTGCTTGCTGTGTTTTAATATGGAACCATAGCCCTGGAAGTAAGTTAACTGGCTTAGATGCAGCTTGGCTCGCAGGCTGATCTTTTTGTGACTGTGTTATTCTTTGAAAATAAGAACATCATCCATGTTTTAAAGTAAAGACACACTTTTAGAGAGATATCTGTTTGATCCGAGAACCATAAAAGGTACATTTCAGCAGTGACGGAGGCTAAGAAATGGAAGAGTGAAGCAAGCGCCTGGGATGTAGAGAAAGGAACAAAAGGAAAGGCCGGGTTAACAAGAAACCAATGCAAGCTCAATTAATGAGCATAGGCTTCGTTTCATTTGGTATTTCAAATGCTGATCTAGCGGCAGGGCTTCTTTTGTAGCAGGAACTCCTTTGCATAGTAGGCCACCCCCCCCATGATGTAGCCAATCGTCCAAGAACTTACAGTAGGCTCTGTAATAAGAGCTCTGTAAGCTCTTGGGAGGATTGGCTACATCATGGGGTTGTGGCCTACTATGCAAAGGAGTTCCTACTACAAAAGAAACCCTGTTAGCAGTTAATTCGTCCTGCTCTCACCCCTTACATAAGACCAGGGGTGGCCAAACTTGCTTAATGTAGGAACCGCATAGAATAAATGTTAGATGTTTGAGGGCTTTAAGACATGAATGTCAGATGTTTGAGAAGGAAGGAAGGAAAGCAAATAGAAGGAGGAAGGGAGAGGTGGAAAGAAAGCAACTGTAATTTTAAATGTAGTCTCCAAGCCAACCGGTGGGGTGGGGTGGAGGGCTTCAAAAGCTACATAAGACAGTTGGTTTATCTTTATGCCACCCCTGCATAAGACAGTTGATTTATCTTTATCAACTATATTATTTCTAATTTTTTTTTAAATGCACAAACCCACCCTCACGTAACACCATCTGAATGTTACTCTATTTTCTGAAGGTCCCACTACAGGGTGCAATCCAAAATATTAAATGCAGAGCTCCAGATGTTTACTGCGGCTGCCCAGGGTCTCCTTCTGCAGCCTGCCAAAAGCTGTTCTGGAAAGCTGTTCCCTCTGAACTGGTACCTGCTGGTTTGCCAGCGTTTGCTAGATGCTGCAGGAAGAGGAAAAACCAGCCACACAGTGGTGGAGTTTGCAGCTGAGGCAGAAGGAACGTTTTGATCTCTCCTTATTGTTGACAGATGGGAAAGCCAGTGTGACTGGGACAAGAAAGAGGATTGCAACTAAAAAAAAAAAAAAAAGTAAAGGTAGTCCCCCTATGCAAGCACCAGTCGTTTTCGACTCTGGGGTGACGTTGCTTTCACAACGTTTTCACGGCAGACTTTTTATGGGGTGGTTTGTCATTGCCTTCCCCAGTCATCTACACTTTCTCCCAGCAATCTGGGTACTCATTTTACCGACCTCGGAAGGATGGAAGGCTGAGTCAACCTGGAGCCGGCTACCTGAACCAGCTTCTGCTGGGATTGAACTCAGGTCATGAGCAGAGGGCTCCGACTGCAGAACTGCAGCTTTACCACTCTTTGCCACGGGGCTCTTAGGATTGCAACTACCGCACCATTCATGAGCCAGGATACTAGTCCTTTGTGGATCTCAACTTCCTTCTCAGAAACCATCCATCCCACCATTTAATTAAGTCTGAAAGTAATCCTAAGCAGGTCTACTCAGATTCAATGGGGCTTACTTCTAGGACAGTGTCCTTAAGATTGTGGTGTCTTGACTTAGAAGAACAGTTATGTTTGAGTTCAGTAGCACCTTCTAAACAAATTTGATGCACTGACTCCTGAAAGCTCCTACCCTGAAAATCTTTGTGTTCTCTAAGGTGGTACTGGACTCAAATCTAGACCAAGAGGGGAGGGACGGTGGCTCAGTGACAGAGCATCTGCTTGGTAAGCAGAAGGTCCCAGGTTCAATTCCTGGCATCTCCAACTCAAAAGGGTCCAGGCAAAATAGGTGTGAAAAACCTCAGCTTGAGACCCTGGAGAGCCGCTGCCAGTCTAAGACAATACTGACTTTGGTGGACTGAGGGTCCGATTCAGTATAAGGCAGCTTCATATGTTCATCTAAGATGGCTACGTCATGAATCTTAGAAGCAGGCTTTGCATAAGAATGCCTAAGGTCATTTTAATGCTCCAGTTGCTCCAAAATTCCTTCCTTAACTGCTGACAATGTGAGCTTTGACTCACAGAAGTTTATACCATGGTGTTGGTTTTTAGGGTGCTGCTTCCAGCCTTGAATTTTGCTCTTTGGAATGTTTTGTTGGGCTCTCTTGCGATCTTTCTCAGTCCTGTTGTAGGTCGCAATGCAGCCACAGGGAGGCAGACTGGTACAACATGTACAATAGGAGACCAGTTGCTATGGCGAAGGTATCACGCGAATGGAAGGATGGAGAAATCCCCCTGTGTTTCTGTTAGCAATCTTCTCCAGCTACTGCTGTCTTTATTCCCTGCTTGCACTCACAGCTGGAGGGAGTTTTTGCATCTAGCATGTATTGCTTCTTGCAGAACCCCACTGTTTCGGTGCCTTCTTGAAAACACACCAAGGATTGGGTAAAATTCTGGCTTTAAGTTCTTGGAGAAGTCAGTGAATTGTTGCTGAATTCACCTCCCGCAAAACTGGAACAGTACTGACCAATTGTACAGGACAACAGACAGGTTAATGATGCTAATTTTAATTTGTATAGCACTTTCAGGTGTTTGAACCGCTGTATGGCTATGATCATACTCACTAAATAATGCACTTTCAGTCTACTTTCCAACTGGATTTTGCCAGTTCGCACAGCTGAATCGAGTTGGAAAGTGCATTGCAAGGTGATTGAAAGTGCATTATTTAGTATGTGTGATTGCAGCCTACTTGTTATTTCTTGCTGCAGTTCTCATGTACCCCTGCAAGGTATTTCAGTATGATTACCCGCATATTCACCCTGCAAATTTTGAGGGGGGAAATCTTACCTTAAAGATTTTCACTTATTTGGGTGGGAAAGGAATAGAAGGTTGTGGGGGTTTTTTCCGCAACTTCCCTTTATTTAATTTTTTCCCAATGGAAAAATTGAAAAGGTCCTTAGTTTTTCATGATGTTTGGAATAAGTAAAACCTTGCCTTAAGAGGAATTTCACTCATTTCCAAAGAGACGATATTTCATCATTTCTTTCCCCAGTGCTGCCTCTCATTTCCCAGTTTCTCTGTCAGAGAATGTGTAAAGTCATTAGGTGGGAAAAACACGGGGCTCGTTTCTGTGTTTTTTCTTCCCCCTCCCCTGGGCCTTCACATCACTAAATGCCAGGAATTGAACCTGGGACTTTGCATCCAAAGCAGCCTGCTCTTGACCCCATAGCCTTTTCCTTCATCAGCTTTTTATATTATCAAGGACTGGTGACTGTTTATAGCAGAAGTTAAAGATGACTGACAAGAGATAAACTTTGGGTAAGCCCCTACATAATGCAGAGGGGAAAGCCTGTATAAATTCTGCAAGCCCACCTCCTACTACACAGCTTGTCAGTTGCAAGTATAAGGAGAGGCAGAGTGGCCATCAGTTTTTAGACAGCCGCTTCTCGTGAGGTTTCATGAAAACATGAATTAAAGCAGCTGAACAATTAACAGCTGTCAACAGCAAGGAAACAAATGCACAAATAAAGCTATAATCAGCTTTTCATGTGTAGTCAGCAGTCAATTAATTAACTGTTCCCAGGATTACAGTTGGTTTCCATCATGGGGGCTTCTAAAAATGCTCCTTCAGCAAAGATTATGGGACCTGCTGGGACAACACGGCTTGTGTATGGCGTAAGAAGGAGAATTGGGTGAGATTTTGTGAATCGGATGGTGGGATCCTAGTCCCACATCAGTCCTGTCACTGACCAACTATACTTTTGTCCTGTCTGATTAGATTTATGGTAATTTAGGTTTGCAGTGTGGAAGGGGGATGCTAGCTTATAAAACAAAGCCCACATGAGGCTTGTTGCCTTAGGAAAGAAACGAGGTCCCAAATTGTGAAAGAACTCTATACTGGATAAGGAAAGGTATAGGGGGAAAAGTTCTAGCTGCCTCCCTAAGCTAGGAGAAAGCCAGTTTGGTGTAGTGGTTAAGCGTGCGGACTCTTATCTGAGATAACCGGGTTTGATTTCCGACTCCTCCGCTTGCAGCTGCTGGAATGGCCTTGGGTCAGCCATAGCTCTTGTAGGAGTTCCTTGAAAGGGTGGCTGCTATAAGAGCCCTCTCAGCCCCACCTACCTCACAGGGTGTCTGTTGTAGGGGAAGAAGAAAAAGGAGATTGTGAGCCACTCTGAAACTCTGATTCAGAGAGAAGGACAGGGTATAATTCTGCAATTCTTCTTCTAAGGATAGAAAGATTATGGAGAGCAAATCATGCCCTCATAGTGCTTAGGGAGGAAGTGGAGGAGTTAGCTGGAAGGAAGGAGCTCTCTATGAGTAACATTCTGCATAAGCAAAGGGATAGTGGTTGAGCTGAGCAAGGAGGAAAGGGATATAGGAAGTGACCTCTCTAGCCTTATTATCTCCTCTGTCCCCTCTGAAGAACCCATGTGCTCTGGTGAAAGAGATAGTGTGCAGTCTTCTGCTTCCAAAATTTTAACACTTCCATATGATCTCATGCACCAAAAGAATCAGAAAAAAAATTAGATTGAGATATTTGCAGCTTTAAAGAGAGTGAATCTGCCAGAATATGGGGGACTCTTAGTTTACTGGGGATCAAAAGAGTTCAAAACATACACTTGTATAGAATGCCACTCTGCTTTGACTGGAAACTGGTACGATACTTCCTGTGTCAACTGAAATGGGATGGCCTGTGTCCAATATTTGGTTGAAGTTGCAATTCATGGGCATTTGCAGACTCAAATCATACACCTCACAGTTATTTTTATATTCATGCCTAGTTACTTGAGATCTAGCATGGTGTAGTGGTTAAAGTCTGAGAGTAGGATCCAGGAAACCCAGGTTTGTATCCCTGCTCTGCCATGGAAGCTTGCTGGGTGACCTTGGGACAGCCCCATACTCTCCTTAACCTTAACTCAGTGTTATTGTGAAGATAAAACAGAAGAGGAGAATTATGTAAGCCCATTGGGAGAAAGATGAGATATAAATCTAGATAATCCAGGCAAACCCAATGTTGTCAGATCTCAGGAGCTAAGCAGGGCCAACCCTGGCAAGTACCTTGGATGGAAGACCACCAAGTAATACCAGGGCAGGGACACAGAGGCAGGAAATACAAGCCACGTCTCTGAAAATGTTCTAGCCCTGTTAGGGGTTGCCAGAAGTCACCATAACATCCAGGCATGCAAGCATACCCATAAATGTGCATACATACCCAAAAAATAAAGATATAAAGTAAATAATTTACAAACAAAATGAGACTTTTAAGTACTGCATTCCAAGATGATCCAGTAGTTAACTATATGTGTGTGTGTTGCTTTGAAGTGTGTGTATTGCTTTAAAGTGGTCCCCAGAGTTATAAAATTACCTGCTGGACTCAAGTATTACCAATTGGACCCTCCATTTTAATCCATGCACCCCTCACTCGAAGCCTGAATACATGTACTGCCTGTGTAACACCATAAGCAAATCTCAGCCCCCATGAGGCAAGCACAGAGCATGGGGAACATCCACGGTGTTTCGTGTCTCACGAAGGATCCTGCTCCAAAAACAATTTTTGAAGAAGAAACCTTTTGGCGGGAGAAACCACAGAGCGCAAGCTGCGGTAATGGAGCTAATGCAATCAAGTCACACTGGGGTAGATGACCAAGATGCCGCTCCCCTGTATCCTTTACATTTTAATGCAATCGCCGATCACTGCTGCAGTTCCGACTTACGAAAAGTAAACTTTGTCAGTCTGCAGGAGAACTGGCAGATTCAAGTCCGGTAGTATCTTAGAGCCAACAAGATCAGTGGGGTATGAGCTTTCGAGAGCCAAAGTTCTGATTGAACTTGTTGGTCCGTAAGGTGCTACTGCTTGTAAGTCCACTGAAGTCAACGGACTTACAAGGAGTAACCCTGCTGGCAGTCTGTCAAGCTGCAAAAGGTTGGTGAGGTGGGCTCTTTGTTTTAATGCTGTTGGGGGGAGGCAGGATATTGTGCAGCCCAAGTTGCAAAGCTATATTGTGACAGGCTTGATGGTTTCGGAGCACAAGCAAAATTCGAACGGTTCCTTGTTTCCTTGTGGGTGTACTGCATATTTCAGTGTGGCCAGGCGTCAAAATTTGGTTTCTTTCATTTCTTTTAAAACCACAAGATAGCTCTTATCTCGCATGGGCATGACTGCTCACTGAACTGTGCTGTTAAATGTGGGCTGGAGCCAGCAGTCCCGTGACATTGATACTCATGTATGAAAATTAGCTCAATAGTTGTCGGTGTTTCCAAGTTTTCTGAATTGATTTGCGGCTATGCAGCAGTGTCCATTTACAGCTGGATTTCCATATCTGAGTGCTTTGGGTGATTTCAGTGTCAATGTAGCATCAGTTGTGGTGGCGCACCAACAAACACTGCGGTTTGTCAGATAAGTCTGCCTTTTAAAAACTGATAGTTCAGAATGAGTAACCATGTTTGTCTGTAGTAGTAGAAAACAGCAAGAGTACCTTAAAGTAGTACCTTAAAGACTGATAATATTAGTGGACGGGTGTGAGCAGTGATTCATGAAAGCTCCTACCCTGCCACAAATTTTGTTAATCTTTTAGTCTTGCTCTTTTCTTCTGTCCCCTGCTGTTGCCTGTAGGAGGCAACTGAAATAAAGTGAGTTCAGCCGGCTCTGAATCAACCAAGAGCACTTTATTGCAAGAAAAAACTGTCACAAACAACCCAGGCAATTCACTTAATATATACATCGTGACTGAGTTAAACATGCCCCTTTTACTCAGCTGCAGTTACTTCTATTGGCTCACTCCAGAATCCTTCATTTGCATCTCTTTGTAACAGGTTGTTACATGCCTAGCATCCTGATTGGCCAGTTCTTCCAGGCTTCAGGATCCTGATTTGCAAGGAGTGCCTGTCTCAGCTTCAGGCAACAAGAACCCAGTGAGATGCAATACATAACAGCAACAAACCACAATTATGCTCGAAGAGTCTTAGCTGTATCCACACATCAAGAAATGGGCACTAGCGATGTAGCTTGTGGGCTGAAACGACTATAAATCAGTGGCCCTTGTGTTGGGATCCTCATTGGAGTCATAAAGCTCCACCTGTTGGGTCATGAATCTCTGTAGAGCTTTGACTTTTTAATTTTTTTGCTGCCTTTTGGAAGCACCTGCTGATAAGAGACTGAGAGTGCCTTCTGCCTTTCTTTGAATGCATGCTGAGAAAAGCAGCGGTGCCAGCAGAGCAAGGTCACGAAGAGGGGAAGGACGGTGGCTCAGTGGTAGAGCATCTGCTTGGGAAGCAGAAGGTCCCAGGTTCAATCCCCGGCATCTCCAAAAAAGGGTCCAGGCAAATAGGTGTGAAAAACCTCAGCTTGAGACCCTGGAGAGCCGCTGGCAGTCTGAGAAGACAATACTGACTTTGATGGACCAAGGGTCTGATTCAGTATAAGGCAGCTTCATATGTTCATTCCTTCATATATTTGGTACTTGACTGGTTCCCCGCTACAGTCAGCCTAATGCTTGACTTGCGTTCCCTGGTCCCAAGCTCTCGATTTCAATGAAATAACTTCCCTTCCATAGTGTTATTATGACTTCTCTCTGTTTTGTCACATGTGCATGGGACTATCGAGAGGTTACTGTTTTCTTCCGCTTAGTGATTATATGGACATGATCCTTATTCATTCAAAGATAACAGAAGAAAATGAGCTTTTACTTAGGACCTCGTGATGTCATCTTGTATCTTTCATTGTATATGTTCTTATAAATTGTTACTTTACTGCAAATAGATTTGTTAAATTTACCCTTAAGTTTTGGTTTATGCTTTCTTGTATCTTTCCACTTGAGATTTATATGTCCTTGATTATTTTCATATCATAATTCCTGCTGTTTGCATGTTCAGCACAGTCATGTTTCTGCCCAAGTCTTTTGGTTTTCTCCAGGACTAAAAAGGTACACCAGTTGTTTACGACTCTGGGATGACATCGCATCACAATGTTTTCACAGCAGACTTTTTACGGGGTGGTTTGCCATTGCCTCCCCCAGTCATCTACACTTCCCTTCCAGCAAGCTGGGTACTCATTTTACCAATGGAAGGCTGAGTCAACCTTGAGCCGGCTACCTGAACCCAGCTTCTGCTGGGATCCAACTCAGGTCATGAGCAGAGGGCTTGGACTGCAGTTCTGCAGTTTTCCCATGCTGCGCCACGGGGCTCTTTTCTCCAGGATTACTTCTTTTTAACTTCATCATGTTCCTGGCTTGATGAGATTATGACTCTGGCTTCTCTTCTCGTCTCATGATTCTGAAATAATGTGATTTCCTGTTATGTGCACCTCAGTGAATCTCATGCTCAGTGGCTTCAGGGAAGGTTGAAGACTACTGCTATAAATTCATCTTGCACACCTGTTGATTCTGACCTGTGATTAAAGAACAAAATTTTCAAAAGCCTGTTATGTGCATATGCCAAGAATGGTTTATGGTTTCTCTGGTTTAAAAGTTTGAGTCCAATAATGCCTTAAAGAGCAACAGCATTTTCCAGTCTTATAAGCCTTTGCAAGTCAGAGCTTACTTGGTCAGATACTATGACAGGGGTGGCCAAACTTGCTTAATGTAAGAGCCACATAGAATAAATGTTCGATGTTTGAGAGCCACGAGACATGAATGTCAGGTGTCTGAGAGCCGCAAGGCAGACAGGCAGGAAGGAAATGGGAGGAGAGGGAGGTGGAAAGAAAGCAACTTTAAATGCATTCTCCAAGTTGCTGGCTGGCTTTGCTTGGAGAAAAGATTCAAAGAGAGAAATGCCTTTTTCAAGTTAGCTGACGGGGCAGTGGGGGTTTCGAGAGCCACACAATATGTGTAAAAGATCCACAAGCCACAGGTTGGCCACCCCTGTACTATGACTTCCTTCTAAGTGTTCCCTCTAAGCTGAGTTAGCGTGAGCTAGCTCACATATTTTTAGCCTCCTGCTCACACATTTTTCTCTTAGCTCAGGACAAATGGCCCCAGAGCTCAATAATTTATGCAGTAGCTCACAACTTTAATGCCAGTAGCTCACAAAGTATAATATTGATTTTTGCTCACAAGATTGCAACTTGGAGGGGACATAGCTGACCAGTACAGATGTTAATTTTTTGCCCCCTACCCTTTCCCCTCTTCTCTACCCAAGCTGATTATAATATACACTGTACCTTAGCTTCCTTTGCAAGCATTCTTTACAACACCCCACCCACCTTCTGGCTAGGATAAAAGGACCTAGACATCTCCATTTCTACTCTAGTGTGTCTGAGGAAGGGCCCTTTGACTCTCCGAAGCTCATACCATGAAACGCCTGTTTGTCTCTAAGGTTCTGCCGGACTCAAACCTGTTATCTAACCAAGCGATCTTTGACTCACAGAAGTTCATATCTTGGGAAAATTTTGTTCATCTTTAAGGGGCTGCTGGGCTCAAATTTCATTGTGCCGCTACAGATTAACATGACTACCCACCTAATAGCGGTTTTAAAGTGTTATTGTGTGTTGTCTTGATTTTATTTGTAAGCCACTTTTTCCTGCCAGGAAAAGTGGCATGAAATTATGTAAAGTTTTTCAGCACCTCTACTGTTTTTAAAGATTTAGTCAGTAATTATTGCCTCAAAATAATAACAGAGTAACAACAGAGTCTCAGTTTATTATTCAGAACAGTTAAGGACTCCCTTACACCTTTGTCTCCTATTTTGACATTGTTCCCCCCACCATTAAATCCAAACAAATAGTGACCTGGTGGCCACATAAACTTGTAATGTAATGTAATGTAAAATTTTATTTATATCCCGCCCTCCCCCGCCGAAGCAGGCTCAGGGCGGCTTACAACATTTAAAATGAACAATACAATAATAAAACATTAAAATCACATTAAAACCAATCAGTAATTAAAACATTCCTAAACTAACAGTGGCGGTAAGTATTATTAATCTAGCCGTAAACATTAGTACAATCATTAGTAAACGCCTGTCTGAAGAGGGCGGTCTTGCAGGCCCTGCGGAACTGGTCTAAGTTCCGCAGGGCCCGCACCTCCTCTGGGAGCTGGTTCCAGAGTTGTGGGGCTGCGGTGGAAAAGGCCCGAGTGCGGGTGCTTTGCAGTTTTACTTCTTTTGGCCCAGGGATATTCAGTCTGTTTTTGCCTACTGACCTCAGTGCTCTCTGGGGCTCATATAGGGAGAGACGGTCCCTCAGGTAGGTCGGTCCTTGGCCATATAGGGCTTTAAAGGTTATGACCAGCACTTTGTACTGGATCCGGTATACAATCAGCAGCCAGTGCAGTCCGCACAGCCCCGGCCGTATATGCTCCCATCTTGGAAGACCAAGTAACAGCCTGGCTGCCGCATTCTGCACTAGCTGCAGCTCCCGGGTCCGGTACAGAGGCAGCCCCATGTAGAGAGCGTTACAGTAGTCCAGTCTTGAGGTGACCGTCGCATGGATCACCATTGCTAGGTCCTGCCGCCCTAGGAAAGGGGCCAACTGCCTCGCCCGCCTCAGATGAAAGAAAGCTGACTTGGCAGTGGCTGTTATCTGGGCCTCCATTGATAATGAAGGCTCCAGTAAAACACCCAGGCTCTTTACCCGTTGCGCCGTCTTCAGTGGCGCCCCGTCAAAGGCCGGGAGAGATATTTCCTTCCCCAGAGTGCCACGACCCACGTGGAGAACCTCTGTCTTCGCTGGATTCAACTTCAGCCCGTTCAGTCTGAGCCATGTTGCAACAGCCTGCAAAGCTTGTTATTACTGTTTGGCCTTTGTGTAAGTCAAAACATCTTCAATTAAGTCGTATGCTAATTTGCTGTTTACCAATGGAGAGGCATCTGTCTATATATATGAACTGTTAACTTCATGTCAGTGTATCTGAGGAAGTGTGCCTGCACATTGAAGCTCATACCTTGAATAAAACTTAGCTGGTCTTAAAGGTGCCGCTGGACTCGAACTCCGTTGTAGAGCTTCAGACCAACATGGCTGCCCATCTGGATCCCTCAATCTACAATGCACAGTAGTCTGAATTATTCCAAATGCAAGCAATACCCAGACGAGTGCAGTTAGATAAACACAGAGAGAGAATCAATCAAGATCTGTGCTAATGAAAGTGTAGACATTTCATTTCTTTAGAATATACCAGGGGTGGCCAAACCAGCTCAGAAGCCACATGTGGTTCTTTCATACATATTGTGTGGCTCTCGAAGACCCCACCACCCCGTAGGCCAGCTGGGAGAAAGCATTTGTCTCTTAAATCACTTAGCCGAGCCAGCCGGTAGCTTGGAGAATGCGTTTAAAATTAAAGTTGCTTTCTTCCCACCTCTCCCCCAACTATTGGCCTGCCTGCCTGATCTCAAACGTGACGTTCATGTCTTGCGGCTCTCGAACATCTGGCGTTTATTCTGTGCGGCTCTTACGTTGAGTAAGTTTGGCCACACCAGAATATACTATAGATTAGCAAGACGGAAGGGGGGAAGGCAGTAATAACTACGAGAACCCCTCTGACTCTTTCCCCTGAGTTCTGGGTGACCCTAGCAGACCCCATACTCATCTGGAGTAAGAGACAGTGGTGTTCTAGGTTAGAAGGTTTGGCTTTCATGGAGGCTTGAGCACCTGTACCAATTAAAAAAAAAAACAATAAGTGAATTCTTTTATCTGACTGACCCCTTTGGGCCATTTGCACCCCGCCCCCGCCCACTGTAGAGGAAGGACAGCAAAAAGTTACATATAGCTGGTAGGCAGTGGTTTAGAATGCAAAATGGTACAAATTTAAAATCTAATGACAATAGTAAAATTAACAAATTGAGCAAACCTTTGATCTGGGTAACAGGAGTGTGAGAAACCAATAAAACAGTAACATGTCAAAATGTGAGAATGTCTGTTAATCACTCTGTTGTTATAAGCCCCGGGCCCAAAATGAGGGCATTTTTTTCTCAGAAGTTTTTCCCATCCAACTAATTTACCTTTTAACACGTAGCATACATATAGTTTGCCATTAGAAGAAAAATACATTAAAATATAGTGGAAGATGGGCTTGGTATACGTCATGAGATAAACAACCAATATCCCTATCCGAGTACGTCAATACAACTAAAAGAAATACATCGGTTAGTGATGTTCTTGTCCACCTAATTTACTTGACTCCTACTTTGTTCTTCCGCTTCAGACCAACACGGCTGCCCACTTGGATCTGACAGCAGAAAGGATTCAGGGTGGAAGAGGGAAAGGCTGTGTGTGCGCGTGGTGGGGAGAAACAGCTGGAGCTTCCCCTAGGAAGAGGAGACAGCTGAATCCTGGATTGCAGAAGCGCCTCCCTCTTCTTCGCTTGCCAGCCCCTTGCTTTCGCTCTTCGTGGAAAAGGTGGTTTGAAAGGGGTGTGTGTGTGTGGTTTGAGCGCTGTCCCTGTCCAGCCTCAAGCCGAGCTGGATTCTGCCGCAGCAGGGAACAGACACTAAAGGCAGCCTTAGCCTTCTAGCCGCGCCAGACGCAGGAGGACGCTGCTGGCTCGGCTGGCCGTGTTGCTGCGCTGCAACCACGTGCCTCGCTCGGACTTGCTGCCTGTGTGTGACACAAGAAGGAAGCCAGCGGTGGGATCTTTTATTTCCAAAAGGGGCGGGGAGGGGGGGAAACGACCGTGTACAATTGCAGGTGAGTGAAAGCCGGGCTGGGGGAGAGGAGAAGGGGGTGTTTTAGAGATTGCAGCGCGCGTCGGGTTTTGGTGGTGTTCCCCCCCCCCCCCCAAAAGCTTCCGATCTGAAGGCATGCAAATATTTTGTGCGCGTCTGTGTGCGGAGCAAAAACTGGCTTCCCTTTGGCCTGCTGCGCTCAGATCTCTCCAGGCTGTGCCGTCCAAAATTGCTCTCGAGGGTATTTTATGACGGGCCGGCTGCAAAAAGGGTCTTCGGTGCCGAATGGCAAGAAAGGAGCCTGCAAGGGGAGAGGCGAATAGGCGCGGAATGGAACGGGCAGGGAGAAGCCAGCGGGGAGAACTTGGGGAAGCCGAAGAAGACAGGCGCTGGCACGGGCACACAGGCTGCAAATGTGCGGGACGCGAGCAACAGGGCGCGAAGCCAAAGCTCGGCACGACTCTGAATGCAAGCAGGGCAGAAGCGACCCTCTGGAGAGGGCAAGATCCAAGCTGCCAGTCGGGGGGCCTGCGTGGCGAATGAAGGCACGCTGCAGAGGGTAGAGGCGGGGGGGAGAGATTATTGCTCAATTGCAAGCGGAAGGTTGGGGTGGGGGGGTGTTGTGGTGGAGGGAAATGGTCTGTCCCCTTTAAGGCTTGGCTTCTCGTGTTCTGTGCCCCCCCCCTCCAGGTTGGGAGCGATGGAGGAAGGCAGCCTGGGCACCATGCAACAGCGGGCCGCCGAGCTGGAGCACATGGCCGAAGTCCTGCTGACCGGGGAGCAGCTACGGTAGGAGATCTTGGTCTTTTCTGTCGCGCCTAGCGATTTGAGCGAAATTGGTGTGCTTGCGCAATCGACGCGACGCCCGTCTCTCGTTCTTTTCCCGCTGGCACATAAATCAGGCGCCCCACCTCCCAAGTGAACAGTTTGAGGTTAAGGTTGCCCCTCCCACGTTTCTATGCAAAAGTCAGGGGGGCTTCTCTGAGCCGCATCGCCATGACGTCTGGCCGGAGGCCAAGAAGGAACGCTCTCCCAGACTTTTAATAGCTGGGTATGTAAAAAGGACTTTTGGCAGGTGTAGCTGGCGGCTGCATAGAAAAACTATACCTCCCTCCAACCCCCAGTCCTTTGCCTATCCTTGGTATTGAAGGCGCTGAGTCTCCTGCCCTCATTGCACCCAGGGCCAGGTGTAAACTAGGTGATTGCCTAGGGTGCCAGCATTCTAGAGCGCCAAATGGAGTGCCCCCCCCCATGTGACTCAGTGATGTTAGTTTGCCTAGGATGCCAGTCTAAGGCCGGCCCTGATCGCACCCTGACTTGGGTGGTGCAGACTAACCCAATCTCAGGGCACAGCTGCGTCGGCCCTGGTTTGTGCTTGGATAGGAAACTACCGAGGAAGTCCTGGGTTGCCAGACAGAGGCAAGCAGTGGCCCACCATCTCCATTCATCTCTTGCCTTGGAAAATCCGGCAGTGTCACCGTAATTGGGCTGTGACTTGAAGGCACTTTACACAATTACACTAATTGCAATATGCGAGAGATGTGTGCTTTGTGATACAAAAAACTCCCAACCCTGCAGCCAAGATCAATCGTGCAAAGCTGGCTTGTTTTTTAATAGGGTGGCGGATTTAGTTTGGTTTTCAAAGGACTTGGATTTTTTTTCCTCTCCCCCAAGGCTTGAGGGAAGGGGTGTAGGAGCTGGGAGAGGAGAAGAGAGGGATGAGGCATGAAGCTGACAGCCCACATATGCGGCTGCTGAAAACTGAGCCAAGTCCTCTTCTTTTTAAATTTTTATTTTATTTTAATTACACAGATACACAATTAAACTAAGTATACATTGTGCATTCAAGACACAGTTTGAGGTATATCACAGGCTATTACAAGGAAGTGAAAGATAAAGAGAACAGTCTCTAAAGGCCAAATATTACTTAAAACTAAAGTACAACATTTGTGCATATAAAGAATTACGTGGAACAATTTCACGTTTTGATAAATACTCTACTATAGGAAAGCCAAGTCCTCTTCTGAAGATTTTACCTTGCAGGCTTTCTTCTGCACCCGTAAGACTAAGGATTCTTTTTTAAGGAGACAATTATACATGGCATTTGTATATTGCGTCTCATCTATGCTTCCTTTCCTCCTTCCCATGGCAATCTTATTCTTTCAACAAGCATGCAGGATAGGTTAAGAGGAGTAGGAGGCAGTGACCAGCCCAAGATAATCCAAGTGCACTTTGTGGCCAATTTGAACCCTGGACCTCCTAATTTGATGCTCTCTCCACTGTACTGTTAGTTCTCAAACAGTGAGTGGGGGCTCAAATGGGGCAATTCTCTTTCAGCAAGGCCAGGAAAGATGAAGTGGGAAATGATGAGTTAGGAAAGGAAGCTTGGTGGCAAATTTATTCAGCCAGTTTGGTGTAGTGGTTAAATGTGCGGACTTATGTCTGGGAGAACTGGGTTTGATTCCCCACTACTCCACTTGCACCTGCTGGAATGGCCTTGGGTCAGCCGTAGCTCTGGCAGAGATTGTCCTTGAAAGGGCAGCCACTGTGTGAGTCCTCTCAGCCCCACCCACCTCACAGGGTGTCTGTTGTGGGGGGAGAAGATATAGGAAATTGTAAGCTGCTCTGAGTCTGATTCAGAGAGAAGGGAGGGGTATAAATCTGCAGTCTTCAGTCTTCTTCATTTATCCCACCTTTCTTCCCAGTGGGAACTCAAATTGGCTTGCATTGCTCTCCTCTCCTTTTATCTTCACAACAACCCTGTGAGGTAGGTTAGGCTGAGAAAGAGAGCGTGACTGGCCAAAGGTCACCCAGTGAGCTTCCATGACAAAGTGGGGATTCGAACCTGGGTCTCTCCAGTCCTAATTTAACATTGTAACCACTGTACCATATTGGCTGGATTTGCAAGTCTCTGTGTTTGGTGAAATGGCCACAAAATAGAGCTTGTTGCCCAGTAATGCTGTTTATGCCTGCATACTAAAAATGCAGATTAAAATATAAACTGGTTCATGATTGATTGATGTGAGACTCGTTGATTGATGTGAGGCTCTTGTATTTTACACTGGGAAGGAGCAAAGCAGCGTGAAGTTACTTTGCAAGCGGATGCCAAAGAAGTAGAGTTGGGTTAGAACTGGGTCGCAAAGAATTTAAGAACCCCTCCTGCATTGCTTCTTTATACTCCTCTTTTCTTCCCAATGGGGAGACAGAGTGCTTACAACACTCTCCCCTTCTCCAGTTTATCCTCACAACAACTCTGGGAGGTAGAAGAGTAAAGAGTCCAGTAGTACCTTTAAGACTAACAACTTTTATAGTAGCATAAGCTTTTGAAAAACACAGCTCTCTCCATCTGACGAAGAGAGCTGTGTTTCTCAAAAGCTTATGCGACTATAAAATTTGTCAGTTTTAAAGGTGCTACTGGACTCTTTAATATGTTGCAGCAACAGACTAACACGGCTGACTCCTCTGGACCTGTGAGATAGGTTAGACTGGGAGTGTTTGACCCAAGGTCATCCCAGCAAGCTTCCATTGCAAAATGCAGATTCTAACCTGAGTCTTCCAGATCGTCATCTGACATGCTAACCGCTGGAACACTCTGACTAACTTTATATTACACTGGCTCTTGTGTATAGATAACAATGGAAGCAATTCTCTTGTGTTATCTCCAGTAATTCTTAGAAAAGCTCTGTAGCGCATGCCAGCATTATATTGCGGGTGAGGCTGAAACTGAGAGCAGTTTCCTTAAGACTGCTGTGATCCATTAGAAATTCAAACCACCCTGTAAAAAAGTCTGCCATGAAAATGTTGTGAAAGCAACGTTACTCCAGAGTCGGAAACGACTGGTGCTTGCACAGGGGACTACCGTTACCTTTTTTAACCCTTCTGGAATGAGTTAGTTAAGGCATCTTGAATTATGCATAGGATCAAGCTGTAGGTGAATATCTGACCAGGGTGAACAGGGCTTTTGTTGTAGTGGGAACTCCTTTGCATAATAGGCTACATACCCCTGATGTAGCCAATCCTCCAAGAGCTTACAGGGCTCTTAGCACAGGCCTACTGTAAGCTCCAAGACAATTAGCTACATCAGGGGTGTGTGGCCTAATATGCAAAGGAGTTCCAGCTACAAAAGAAACCCCTGAGGGTGAGATTTGACCTGAGAGCTCCCTCTGTCAAAGCATTGGATCCATTACGCTACAGCATCCCGTCACCACCACCTGGGTTCTTTAAAAGTTGCATAATTCAGTGTGTGTGTGTGTGTGTGTGTGGAGAGGTGTTCCTACAGAGCAAAACTGCGGACAAACGAAAGATGCATGGCCTTAATTTTTAAGCCCTAGTTAACTTTTAGGAGCTGTCAGAGGCCTGATGTGTAAATTCTGACCTTGAACACAGCTGGAGAACATAACCAAATAATCATGGTTATGTCTAACATGTTGATAAGGACTGGGTTCTCAGTTGGCGAAGTGCCACCCCTGTTATTTGCAGAGCAAGCAAATATTTATACAGTGGGAGGGGAAACTCTTGAAAACGGAGACACTGCGCTGTTCGTTTTAGTCACAATGTTTTGTTTCTGAAGCGTCCGTCCTTTTATGGTTTGCTTGGGGAAAGAGGTGAGAGGTGACTGCCGGTCTGGCTTCAGGTGAAGCCTAGCAAATGAAGGCAGCGTTGGGAAACCGATTGATGATTCAGGGCTATTTTTGTAGCAGGAACTCCTTTGCATATTAGACCGCACCCCTCCAATTTAGCCAATCATCCAAGAGCTTATAGGGCTTTTAGTACAGGTCCTACTGTGAGCTCCAGGAGGATTGGCTACATCAGGAGGGTGTGGCGTAATATGCAAAGGAGTTCCTGCAAAGGAGTTCCTGGTGGTGAAGGAGGAGAGTGCTGTCAAATCGCAACCAACTTATGATGTTATGGGGTGTTCAAGGCAAGAGACATTCAGAGGTAGTTTGCTACTGCCTGCCTCTCTGTCGTGACACTGAACTTCCTTGGTGGTCTCCTATCCAAGTACTAACCAGGGCCAATTCTTCTTTGTTTCGGAGATCTGACGAGATTGGGATAGGCCATCTAGGTCCGAGTGGGACATATTTAAGCCCTTTTACTTAGGGTTGGGCTTCAAGGGTGGAATTCTAGCAGGAGCTCCTTTGCATATTAGGCCACACACCCCTGATGTAGCCAATCCTCCAAGAGCTTACAAGGCTCTTTTTTGTAAGCTCTTGGAGGGTTGGCTACATCGGGTGTGTGGCCTAATATGCAAAGGAGCTCCTGCTAGAATTCCATCCCTGGTTCAGTCTCTTCCACCCACCCCAAGGTGTGGTCCCCCAGAGGCCTAGGAGCTGACAGTGGGAGGAATGCCTTCCTCCATAGAATGGAGTTTGGCATATTTACTTCAGTCAGCTTCACCTCTTTCCCCTGAAGGGACAGTTATACTGTGTATAACTGTCCCTTCAGGGTGCTATGTTTGTCAAGAAGAGTGCCTCATGTCTGGGGTTGTACTAATTTGGCTCTTGTCGGTCTCTGATTTATGAATTCCTGCCATCTCTGTTTGGAAACAAAGAAGAATGTGGATTTTCCAGGTCTATCCATGCTTGTTTCGCATGTCAAAGATTGACCCAGTGAAAGTTTGCCTTTCCTTGTTGGCCGTTTGGCTCCCTAGGTCAAAAACTAGGGTTGCCAACCGCCAGGTGGGGTCTGAAGATCTCTCCTAATTACAGCTGTTCTTCAAACTACACTTATAAGTTTCCCTGGAGGAAATGGCTGCTTTGGAAGGTGGACTCCATTGCATTTCATTCCTGATGAAGTATGAGGAAAGACTGAAGGACTTCGGAATGTTCAGTCTGGAGAAGAGGAGGTGGAGGGGGGACATTATGGCTCTCTTTAAGTCTCTGAAGGGCTATCACTTAGAGGAGGGCAGCAGAGGAGACGACTCGCAATAATGGGTTTAAATTATGTGTGGAAAGGTACTGGTTAGATATTAAGAAAAATGTTTTACAGTAAGAGTTGTTCAGAGGTGGAATCGGCTGCCTAGGGAGGTGGTGAGCCCCCCCTCCCCAAACTGGCAGTCTTTGAGCAGTGGCTGGACATGCATGTTGTGTATTTGATTATCTAACTTTAGTACTTAAAAAAGTCCTGCCCCTTCTTATGAGGAACTTTTATTCTTACAACAAACTCCCTGTGAGATGGGTCAGACTGAATGAGAGGGAAGAAGAAGACGATATTGGATTTATACCCCACCCTTCTCTCTGAATCATAGACTCAGAGCAGCTCACAATCTCCTTTATCTTCCTTCCCCACAACAGACACCCTGTGAGGTAGGTGGGGCTGAGAGGACTCTTACAGCAGCTGCCCTTTCAAGGACAACAACTACGAGAGCTATGGTTGACCCAAGGCCATTCCAGCAAGTGGAGGAGTGGGGAATCAAACCAGATCTTATCTCTCAGATAAGAGTCTGCGCACTTAACCACTACACCAAACTGGCTCTCCGGTCACCCAGCTGGCCCAAAGTCACCCAACAAGCTTCCATGGCAGAGCAGGGTCTTGAACTCGGGTTTTCCCAGATCCTAGCGTGATGTTGTGAGTGCTGTGCTGTGTTGGAAATGCCACCCTCCAAATCAATACTCTTCTTCAAATGGATTTTTTAAAAATATTTCATTGCCTTTTTCTTTTTTGGAATCTCCTTTTTGTATTAGCTCTGCTCAGCAGCATTACTGCCGCTAAAAACCATTCAGAGTACCAAAATGAGCCACCGTTAACTGTCGTCTGCTGCAGTTTTGGACTGCTTGCTGTTCATTTCAGCACTTTTATTTCACAGGCTGTTTGAGAGCAGGTCAGCAGATGCGCTGAGGAAGGCACGGAGGGAGGAGCCATAATTGCAGAGGCAGAGGGACGGTCTGCATTCCGTGTATACCGTGCATACTTAGCATGGGCAGATGCTTATATTAGACAAAACCTCTTGGCCTTGCTGAGTGCTGGCTGTACATAGTCCAGGTCATGAGATAAGGCTAAAAAAATAAAGTCAATTCAGGATGCAGGGCTTAGGATCCCTTGGAATTCGTTCTGCCATGTAAATGTGATGGGTGGTGGGATGCATTGCAGCACTGAGAAGTGTGGTGAAGTGTTCCCTGTACGCTGAGTTAGTGTGAGCTAGCTTACAGGTTTTTTAACCTCTCTGGCTCACATGTTTTTGTCTTAGCTGAGGAAAGATTGCTCCAGAGCATACTAATTTATGCAGTAGCCAAATCACTCACTCACAACTTTAATGCCAGTAGCTCACGAAGTAGAGTTTTTGCTCACAATGCTCCACGGCCTAGAGGGAACACTAATGGTGAGTGTAGATGGCTCCCTTACTTTTCAATCTTAAACCCATTTCCTGGGAGTTCTGTTGATTTCACTGGGATTTACTTCCAAAGGTGATGGGGTTGTAGTTTAAGAATAATTTTGATGTGCTGTTCAGCAACACTGTTGACTCCTGTTTCCTTCCCTTTTTCTTGCCACAACATGACCAAAGAATGATGCAGGTGTAGAAGCCGTTAGCAAAAAAGGGAAAAATAGTCACAATTTTTTAACTATTTGGTCTCGTGATGGGGAACTTGTTACTAGCCATGTGTTAGGAAAACCTCAAACTTTTATGATATAACATACAACTTTCAGCTTCTCCAGGTTTTTTTTTCCCAACTTTCACATTAAGGTAGGTTCTTTACCAAGAACTTAAGTATCATACTGTAGTTTTTATTTTTCAAGGAAAGAGATGTATGCTGCAGTATAATGGCCTTCACCAACTAAAGAGAGAGAGTGCTAAGTAAACTCACCATCTGTATAATAGCACCAGCATATTAATATTAATATTAATTTTATTGTTTTAGAATTTTAATAGAATTTGAATTAACTGTTAAATTAGTTTTGTTTAAATATACTGTACAATGTATGTCTTGATTTGTGCTGTTAGCCGCCCTGAGCCTGCTTCGGCAGGGAGGGCGGGATATAAATAAAATGATGATGATGATATTGAGGAAGAGCATCGCCATTTTAAATTTGTCGAACTACAGAAGTCCTTCTTTCCCATCCCTCAAAAGAAACATCAAAAGAAATAAAACAGACCTCCATAGAATGGATGCTAGTGCTATGCAGGGTGGAATTACATTGTTCAGCACTGAGGCTGATATCATGGGCATTGTGCAATAGGTGCCTGCGACGCTTGCTCATTTCCCCAGCAAAAAGCTGGCTGTCTAAATGCTAGAAAACAGTAATATTGCCATGACAAGATAGATGTTCTATGGGAATGTGTTTCAATTAAGGGTGCCCGGAGAAAAACATTCTTTAATAGAGGCTTAATGTGTGGAAATGGGCAGCTGAAGCATTTAATGGCATGGGGAGGGTTCATGCCATCACCTGATAAATAACTTCCCATTAAGCCTCTGCTAAAGGGACAAGGCATTGTTCTCTCTCAGGAAACTGGCAAACCTAATCTGTCCTCTGCAATCCATGCGTAAAATTACTTAGCAGAAGATTAGTTAGCTTTTGGTTTGTTTTTGTAAAGTTACAGCAGTGCAGCTACGGTACTCTTCACATCTGCTCCAAGGAAATATTCTTCTCCATATTATAGAGCCTGCACTTGTTGCAGTTTAAAAGGGATTCTTAGACAACTGCTCTGTGTGATGTCACGAAACAGGTGAACGGAGATAGAACTGGGTGAAAGTTTATTTGAACAGTCATGGCATGTTTAAAATGTACAACGTCAGGGTGGTTGACTGGCATATAAGGCCACGCCTGGGGCGTGCTACTGACCCTGAATGCTGAAGAATTACATTGCTTGCTCAGCTCGGGTCTATTTAGTCCAACATTCTCTTTTGGACTACAGAGGCCTCTAGAACTTCCCATACAGGGCATGAAGTAGAACGAATTTTGAGTTCAGTGGCACCTTTAAGACCAACAAAGTTTTAATTCTGGGTATAAGCTTTCGTGTGTGTGCCCACTTCATCTGATGGCCGTCTTCCTGGTTGTTCCCAAAATAGGAAAAGGTGTCCCCCTCCTCAGCTCAGTGCTGAGCAGAATTGGGTCTCTTCCGGCTTTTAAAATGTCGTTCCCCTGCAGCTGCTGTAGACCTGTGAGGAAAGCAAACTCAGAACCCAACTTCCAATCCTGGATAGCTTGCCTGGCTATCCAGATCAGGGCTGACGATGCTGGCCTTGATGGTCTGGTTGAGTATAAGGCACCTTCTAGACTTCCCACCTGACCTGGAGGAAAATGTCCTATCCCTTTAATGGTGGCAGAGGGTGCGGTCACACATCGCATTAAAAGCGGGTGTGTAGCACTCAAATTTGAATCTCTGAATAATGTGCTGTGAGCCGCCCTGAGCCACTTTGGTGGGAAGGGCGGGATATAAATTGAAATAAACTTGAAACTTGAAAACTTGAATATTGATTCGATGCAGGGCCGTTCAGACGAGCATCCAAGAAAGCGACTCATCCTGTTGTTGAGCGATCAGACATCCAATACTATCATGCTCTTTTCTTGGAGCATGCATGATCAGATGGTGATTTCTGGGAGGGGAGGGAAATCAAACGTTGCTTCAGAGGCGGGGGAAGGGGGGAAAGTTTCCGGAATTAACATTGACGATTCAAACCAGGGAACTGCCAGGAATTACTTTCCTAGAAATTGGAAGTGACAATGATATCTGGAAATCCTCCACATAGAAAAAAAAAAGATTTTTTTCCTGTTCTGAATAGTGAGATAACGTTTCTCTCCCCCGCCCCCCAATCCTGTGTTGATTGGAGAAGCAGAAGCGTCACCTCAGATTCCCGGATGATCTGGCAATGCGCATGTCTGCTGGGGCTTTTTAAAAAGAAAATAAAAGGTGGGGGGGACGGTAAACGTTCAAGGGGCAGTATTGCGCGTGAGCTGTCCAAACAGGAAAAAAACGATCTTGTACCGCTTCTTTGAAAAAGGGCCGGACTTTATGTGCTATCAAATTAATGCGGCATTGATCCGCAGCAAGCCGAGATGACCCTGGATGACGCTCGATTGGCGGATGTGGATGTCTGGACGAACATATTTAATCCGTCAGCGAGACAGAGCTGTGTCGCCACTAATGGTACGTCTGAACGCACCCTTAATGTGTGGGAATGGCCAAAATAAACTTTTCATGGCAGAGAAGTAAATAATGTCACCACCTGGTAAACAAGAATGTGTCACGGGGCAGGACATTTTCCCCCAGTCCAGTTGTTAATCTAAGCAGCTTTGCACGTATTCATCCAATAGTAAAGTGATTAGTCCCCATGCAGATGACATGGCAGAGCAAACAAGCCATCCATGTACGAATGAGGGGTTTTGATTAGGGGTGTGCAATTGGGTATTGTTAGCCCAATAAAATGCCTGATATTTCCAGGTTCAGATCAGCAATCTCCAGTATCACAACAGGTACTACAAACATTTCCCAAGCCTGATATTTCCTTCCCAGAAAATATCAGATTGCAGCCTCTGGTGCCCCACAGCAGAGCAAACAGGGCCCGCCCCTTGTCACTGTTTCGATTTGGGGGGGAAAAGGCACGGAGGGAAGGCCGAAGCCCTTCCTCCCCCTTGCCCTCCTGAGTTGAATTGGACCCTAGAGCACTTGGAAACATTGGTTCCCCAATATTACATGTGTTTGCAAGTCAGGTTGGGGGACCCTTGACCTGACTGATGTCACACATACCGTCTAGTTACTGAACATAAAAGCCACTTAGAATAAACGTCACATGTTCAAGAGCTGCAAGACATGAACATCATATGTTTGAGAGCCGCAAGACATGAATGTCAGATGTCTGAGAGATGTTTGGGAGAGGGAGAGAGAGAAATAAATCAATTTTAAATGCATTCTCTAAGCCACTAGCTGGCTTGGCTTGGAGAAGTGATTTAAAGAGACAAATGCCTCTTTGGTGGTGGGGGCATCAAGAGCCACATAATATGTGTAAAAGAGCCACACATGGCTCCCGAGCCACAGTTTGGCCACCCCGGTCTAGTTTCTCCCTAAGAAAGGTTGCGAAGAGGTTGTGCAGAGTAGCAGGTAAATTCACATTGCTTTGGGGATAGCCAAATTCAGATTCCCTGCTGCCTTAAAGGGACTGTGTTATCAGCCTGTTTCTACCTATGTAGGTAATAAATCAGGAATAATTTCTAGTAAAAAGATAATTATCAGGAATAATTTCTAGTAAAAAGGTAAAGGTAGTCCCCTGTGCAAGCACCAGTCGTTTCCGACTCTGGGGTGACGTCGCATCACAACGTTTTCATGGCAGACTTTTTATGAGGTGGTTTGCCATGGCCTTCCCCAGTCATCTACGCTTTCCCGCCAGCAAGCTGGGTATTCATTTTACCGACCTCAGAAGGATGGAAGGCTGAGTCAACCTTGATCTGGCTACCTGAACCCAGCTTCCACCAGGTTTGAATGCAGGTCATGAGCAGAGATTGGACTGTAGTACTGCAGCTTACTACTCTGTGCTGTGGGGCTCACATAATTTCTAGTGCTAAGTTCCTATTGTGTCATTTTGAATATGCAGCCTCTGTGTGTGTGTGTGTGTGTGTGTGTGTGTGTGTACTGTGGAATGGATATCTACATAACCACAGTAAATTAGCAAGGGCCAAAGTCTGTGCGTTATATGCACATGCAGTTTGTGGTGCAGCCCAAGTGCCAGTTGAAAAGTATAAAATACATCCCCTAATCTCAGGAGATTTCCCCGTCTCTGATATACAGTTTGGCTGAGTTTAATATTGCTTTTACTTCTCCATGGTTTTTAATGGCAAACACTTTCACTCTGAAATTGCTGTTATTATGACTTGCAATTATTTGTGTAAAAACATCTCAAGCTTAGAAATCAGCTAGACTTAGCATCAGCAAGAGATGATGATGATGATATTGGATTTATATCCTGCCCTCCACTCCGAATTTCAGAGTCTCAAATCGGCTCACAATCTCCTTTATCTTCCTCCCCCACAACAGACACCCTGTGATGTGGGTGGGGGCTGAGAGGGCTCTCACAGCAGCTGCCCTTTCAAGGACAACTCTATGAGAGCTATGGCTGACCCAAGGCCGTTCTAGCAGGTGCAAGTGGAGGGGTGGGGAATCAAACCCAGTTCTCCCAGATAAGAGTCCTCACACTTAACCACGACACCAGACTGGCTCTCAGTGATTAGCAGGTGCAGTGCTGTGGGTAAAACTACAGTGAAATTCCTGCTATCCTGTGGCATTTTGACTGGCCTTGGATGGGCCTCCCTTTCTCTAACTATAATGGGAATATTTGTGGCTTAGCTCACAGGACTATAGCAGGAATTATGTATGTAAGTGCCATCAAGTCATAAATTACTTATGGCCACCTCAGCAAAGAGCTTTCAGGGCAAGTGAGAAGCAGAGGTGGTTTGTCATTGCCTTCCTCTGCTGAAAAGAACAAGAATCCAACAGCACCTTAAAAACTAACAAAATTTGTGGCAGAGTATGAGCTTTTCTGAGGCACTGTTCACTTCTTCAGACTAACACAGCTACCCATCTTGATTTCCTCTGCAGAGTCTTCCTTGGTGGTCTCCCATCCAAATACCAATCCTGCTCAGTTTCCAAAAGCTGGCAAGATCAGGGTATGCCAAGGGTGACCAAACTGGCTCAAGAGCCACATGTGTTCCTTTTGCACACATCGTGTGGCTCTTGAAGCCCCCACCACCCTGTAAACTGACTTGGAAAAGTCATTTGTCTCTTTAAATTGCTTCTCCAAGCCAGCCTGCAGCTTGGAAAATGCATTTAAAGTTAAATAATAATAATATAATAATAATAATAACTTTTTATTTCTATCCCGCCCTCCCCGCCGGGGCAGGCTCAGGGCGGCTTACAACATAAAGTACATTATACATCAGTTTACTTATAAAATCACAGTTAAAACAATTATTAAAATTAACAATAGCAATATCAACATGGTACTAAGCGTTAGGTCTTCAGCAGAATTCAGTAATTAAAAGCATTTTCAATGGCACTTCCCGGTTTGTCATTGGTTGAAGGCTATTTTGAAGAGGTGGGTCTTACAGGCCCTACGGAATTGATCTAAGCATCGTAGGGCCCGCACCTCCTCCAGGAGTTGATTCCACAGCAGTGGAGCTTGCTTTCCATCTCTCCCTCCTCCCATTTATTTTCCTTCCTTCCTTCCTTCTGTCTTGTGGCTCTCAAACATCAGATATCTATGTCTTGTGGCTCTCAAACATCTGACATTTATTCTCTGTGACTCTTACGTTACAAGTTTGGCCACCACTGGGCTATATCCTGCTGCCTTCCGTTCAGTCACAACAGTTACTTGTATCTTATTGTAAAGCATTTTAAATAGCTCCAGGGCTTTTTTTTTTTTTTTTTTTTAGCAGGAACGCAGTTCCGTTTTGCTTGGTGTCCGAAGTGTGTGGCCTGGTATGCAAATATATTCCTGCTGGGCTTTTTCAACCAAAAAAGCCCTGGAGACTTGTAATCCTAGAATGTTAGGAGGCATACCTTTTAGCTTTGAGAAAATGTACTTATTTTTGTTCCAGTTACCAACAATAGTGACATAAGGGAGTGTGGCCTGATATACAAATGAGTTCCTGCTGGACTCCCCCCCCCCCAAAAAAAAGCCCTGAATAGTTCTATTAAATTAGTTTGTAAATATGCCTTTGAGGAACCATTTTCAAGTCTGCTTGTTTCTGAGAAGCCCCATTGGCTTTTCCATGGACCATTGTATGTCACGGACCTTTCTGGGTACATTCTCACCAACTACCAGGTTTCACTGAGTGGGAACATGTGTGATCTGGACCTGTTCCTCTTTAAAATAATTACTTGCTTGGTATAGTTAAAAAAAACCATACCATGTGTCCTGTGATCTTTTTGTTTTGGAAGAGTGGCGTAAATATGAAGACTCCTTTTTATTATTATGTTTTGTTTTGTTTTAAATAGAAAATCTGAAACTTAGCAAAGAGGGATATGAAAGAGGAGGACTGGAAAAAGTATTAAACTTTCAAAGACCAGCCACTCAAAGTAATTAATCATTCATGCAGATTTTCTATTATGCAAACCATCTGCTTCGGGATTCTGGAGGAGTCCAATACATTTCAGCGGGTTTCACTGGCATAAATCTCAGCTCCAAAGTAATATGCTTGGAAATAACCCACCCTAAAGTTTGAAAGCACTTAGCAGGTTGGCAAGAAGAGCTGTTGCCTCCAGCCCTAAGAAATTCATGCAGCCGCCTGTGACTGTATTCTCTCTGAAGAACCCAGTAGTGAGAAAATAATAATTGACCATTGTCCTCTAGCATAGGGGTGGCCTACGGTAGCTCTCCAGATGTTTTTTGCCTACAACTCCCATCAGCCTCAGCCATCAGCCATGCTGGCTGGGGCTGATGGGAGTTGTAGGCAAAAAACATCTGGAGAGCTACCGTTGGCCACCCCTGCTCTAGCATATTTCGAATGTTCAAAGCAGGCCGGCTTCACACATGTCCAAGAACAAGGTGACAGAATGGACTGGATTGCAGGGGGTGTATTCAGTCTTTCAGTGGACCTTTGCATTAAAAATCTCCTTGCAACAGAAAACTAGGGGAGGAGGCAGAAAGGTTCTGGTGGTGGAAACTGCCATCAAGTCACAGCTGACGTACTGGCAATCCCATAGGGTTTTCAAGGCAAGCAACAAACAGAGGTAATTGCCTGCCCTCTGCAGAGGAACCCTGGACTTCCTAGGTCAGGGATGTCAAACTCATTCGTTATAAGTTTAAAATGTTAGCACTCATTAGTCTTAAAGATGCTTTCTTTGTATTTCTCCCACGGGATCCAGGAACTGGGCAAACAAAGTTCTGGCTCTTTCCTTCCTTCCTCAGGGGACTGGGGGGCGGGGGGGGGGGAGAAGCCTCAGACAATAGAAGGAAGAGAGGCTTTGCTCAGTAGTTCTGCAGTGCGACTGAGAGAGCCTGGCAAAGCAAGCTCTCCTTCCCCCCTTCTCCCCAAGGGAGGAGCCTCAGCCAATGGAGAAAATAGAGGTTTTGCTCTGTAGCTCCTGCGCAATTGAGCAAGCCTTGCAGAGCAAGCTGTTATGCAGAAGGAAGCAAGATATAGGGAGAAGGAAACAGATGACAGCCAGTTGCTTGGGGGCCTGATAGGAGCCCTCCAGAGGCCTGATTTGGCCTCCAAACTGCATGTTTGACACCACTGTTCTAGCTAGGGCCTACTTAGCTTCTGAGATCTGGGTAGCCTGGGTCATCCATGGCAGGACATTCTACACCAGGGGTGTCAAGCATGTGGCCCAAGGAACAAATCAGGCCACCAGAGGGCTCCTATCGGGCCCCTGGGCAACTGGCTGTCATCTGCTTCCTTCTCCCTCTCTCTTGCTTCCTCCTGCATCACAGCTTGCTTTTGCCGGGCTTGCTCAATCACACAGGAGCCACAAAGCAAAGCCTCTATTTTCTCCATTAGCCGAGGCTCCTCTCTTGGGGAGGAGGGGGGGAGGAATAGCTTGCTTCGCCAGGCTCTCTCAATTGCACAGCGGAACTACTAAGCCAAGCCTCCCTTCTATTGGCTGAGACCCCCCCTCCTGGACCACAGGGAAAGAAGGAAAACTTTGCCCAGTTCCCTGGCTCACATGGAGAGATTAAAAGAAAGCACCTTTAAGACCAATAAGTGCTAATGCTTCAAGCATGTTTTGTTTTAAGTTTGTGTCCTTTATAAAGTTTATATCTCTGCTACTTGGCATTACATTTTATGATACGCATGGCCAGCCCAACAAGGTCACATTTATGTTGGATCCAGCCCTCATGACAAATGAATTCAACACCTCTGTCAAACCTTTATTTTTTATTTGCAGGGAATATTTTTTTTAAGATGGCAACATTCCAAAAGGTGATCCTCCACCTGCAGTCTGAGTGATGCTGTCTATTCCACCGCCTCATTCTTTTGCATATGTGAATCAGGCCAGACTTCATACATTCTATTTTGTACTCTTTACAAGTTATTCAGGGTAGTAGGCCAGTCTCATTATTACCATATTTCAGAGCCTTAGTTAAGTGCCGTGGTTCACAAGGTAGGGTACCTCTCTCCCAGGCATCTACTATTCATTTTAATGTGAATTTAATATGAATTTATTGTTTTATTATTGTGTTGTTCACCTTAAATGTTGTTAGCTGCCCTGAGCCTGCTTCGGCGGGGGAGGGCGGGATACAAATAAAATTTTACATTACATTTTTGGAAAAATTCTATGAGGAGGCCCACTCCCTTCACTGTTTAAGATAGGCAGTCATTACCAAACCGTTAGCTTTTGATAACTTAGTGGATAGATCTGTTCAAGAAGGTCCATCTCTAAAGTAAGATACTGGAAGTCTTTAAGGCCTAATAAATAAAATATTTATTGCTACATTTAAAGTGTTTGGTTGTCAAGGCCTAGTCATGTGCCCTTGGCCTTCCCAATACGAGCCAAGAATTTTGAGAATAATTGACAAAAGTTCTTCAGTGAGGTTAAATCATTAACCAGCAAAGGTTTGCAATTAAGAACGGGGCTGTTCCCTGCATATAATTTTGCTATCAGGTCAGAATATGAACATTCATAAGAAGAAGAGTCCGATTTATACACTGCCCTTCACTTGGAGTCTCAGAGCAAATTACAAAGTCCTTCCCTTCCTCTTCCCCAACAGGTACTCTGTGAAATAGGTGAGCTGAACTTTTTTTGTAGAAAAAGCCCAGCAGGAACTCATTTGCATATTAGTGTCAGAACTTAAGAACTTCAAACGGATCCCATACTTGGTTACAAAGTTAGGATTTTATTGAAGAGAACTAAGCACTGGAAGAGGCAAGATAACAGTGATGGCGAGAGCCAGCACCAGCACAATTTTATACACGTAAAGCAAACATCTCACAAAGCCACAATTCACACCGTTACAGGCACATCTGTCTTCTCACCATCACTATCAGTAGAGAGGATGCCTCCCTACTCCGAAGGCCATGCTGCTCGGCTTCAAAGGGTCCCAGTGTGAGAATGTGCAGAGACATAACATAACTCATTCTACAGCCCCAAATATTTTGGATACCAGTGGGGCAAGGTTAATTACTATTCAAGCACTTTGGGTCAAGCAAGGGTTACAACATGGAGTCAGTTTGGTTCAGTAACAAAGCAGCTCTAAGCCATAGTAAAAATACATTACAGCATTGGTCACAATATAGGGAACCAGCAGTAAAGATACAAGTTCTGACAATTAGGCCCCACCCCCTGACATCATTGTTTTGCACAGGGCTTTTTTGTAGAGAAAGCTAAGCAGGAATTCATTTGCATGTTAGGCAACACCCCCAGACACCAAGCCAGCCAGAACTGCATTCCTGTTAAAAAAAAAAGCCCTGTAGGTGGGGTTGAGAGAGCTCTGAGGGAACTTCTCTTGAGAGAACAGCTCTGAGAGAATTGGGATGGATCCAAGATCACCCAGCAGCTGCATGTGTAGGAGTGAGGAATCAGCCCTGGTTCTCCAGATTACTGCTCTGCACCACAACACTAAACTGGCTTTATCACTATACCAGAGCTTCACTCTGAGGAAGAAGTGGAGGAATTGTGCAAGGCAAATGGAAAGCCAGATCTCAAGCCTATACTATGTTGGCAAACTGCATTCCATACAGCATTTGCAGTCAGCAGGTTACATGCTTTCATCCTTGTCAATGTGTGTCCATTGTAACTAGATTTATACTCCACCTTAAAAACAATATTTCTATGTATTTGTAGTCTTACAGTACAGTCCTAAGCAGGTTTGCTTAGAATGCTATTGAAGTCTATTCATTAGGGTTTTCTCCCGGGAAACTGTTCCTAGAAGTGCAGTATTATGTAATAGGAATGGGTAGAATCAGGCAGCTCTTTCAAAAATCTCAGAAGCAGTGAATGGATGGGAACTTTACTGCTTTCCTTCTTAATTTCATCCCTTTCTCTTCATATTCCTGTGGTCCATGTCCTGTTTTGCGTTGGCATTCCTAGGTTTAGTTATTCCCTCTCCCTTCCTTTCCCAGGCTTTGTTTCCATTTTCTCTTGTTTCCTAAACCAAGATGGCTGTCCAGACCATCTCCCCACAACACTGAGGTAACTGAGCGGTAATTCTTAAACATAGTAAATGAGTGGTGTGGTTCTCCTGCTTCTGTGTTAATTATAACCCTTTGAGTAAAGGCTTTGGCTCCTCCAAAAAAGAAAAATGTGAATGTAATGTCAGTTTACTGTTTTTATCAGCAATATATCTAATTCCAAACAGGGTCCAAATATGTGAATTAACAAAACCACAGAATAAGCCCATTCACAGACAAGAGAGGCTTTCCCCCTTGCAAATCATGGGAGAAATCCTGAACTTTATAAAAAAAATGAAGAGGGTGTATTGTACAAGAACTCCAAAGCAGGAGGAAAAGATCACATGATGCTTATCCACCACTCTGGGATGGGCAGTGGTAAAGGCAGCTACCAGTGACAAACAAGCTGGGCAGGTTGAGTAATCGAGCAAGTAAGAAAAGCCAGTCTACTGGCTATAAGAGGTGAAGGCAAGGGAGAAGGAAGTGGAAGCTGCTTCTTCATTGCCTAGTCCGGCTTCTTTTGCGGCTGACAGTCAGGAGCAGTGTCTCTACATCCTCCTTTCCTCAGCCAACTTTGGTTTGCCCCATTTTGGTTTCAATTTGGAACCAGTTTGGTGTAGTGATTAAGAGCAGTGGACCTAATCTGGAAAACCAGGTTTGATTCCCCACTCCTCTGCATACAGCCAGCTGTGTGACCTTGGTTTAGTCACAGTTCCCTCAGAGCTGTTCTCTCAAGAGCATTTCTTTCAGAACTCTCTCAGCCCCACGTCCCTCACAGGGTGCCTGTTGTGGGAAGAGGAAGGGAAAGAGATGGTAAGCCGTTCTGAGATTCCAAGCGAAGGGTGGAGTGTAAAATTGACTCTCCCCCTCTTTACCAGGGGGAGGAGGTGGACAAATGGGTGGGTATGAAATGGTGGTGGTGTTGTTCCTTCCACCTAGCCTGGGAGGAGAAGTTGAAAAGGAAAGAAGACAAGTCAGTGGCACTGACTTGGAGGAAGAGGTATTGCTGTCAGTCTGCACCAGAGAGAGAAGGTGGGCAAATAGTGGTAGAATTCTAGCAGGGTCTCCTTTGCATATTAGGCCACACACCCCTGATGTAGCCAATCCTCCAAGAGCTTTCAAAAAAGAGCCTTGTAAGCTCTTGGAGGATTGGCTATATCAGGGGGTGTGTGGCCTAATATGCAAAGGAGCTCCTACTAGAATTCCACCCGTGAGTGGTGGCAAGGAAGAGGTGTCTCCCCTCCATTCTCCTCCTTTGAATTTCTCACATCCCTCTGCTTGTTAAATCTTAATAATCTAAGTGCAGATCAAAAAGGAAAAATCAGCAGCAGGGGTCCAGGCACAGACAGTAGGCATTTTTACATTTTTTAAGTTTAAAAAAAGCTTTTTATTGAACACATAAACATCATACATAGAAGTAGGCAAGCTATAACAGTAAATAAACATTGAAGCATTATATGTAACTAGTAAAGTATGATATCTTACAGAGATCAGATGTAGAATTATTCTTCAGAGGAGAGCAAATAATATTTGACAGTCATAAACCTTATAATATTCCGAAATCAGTACCATTCTACATAGAAGATCATTGTTACAGGCAGAGCTACATCTCAAGTCTATAGACATTTTCTACAGACACGAGGGGATCCCCCAGATTTAAAAGTTTTCTTTAAAATTTGGTGGGGGAGTTCAAATTGCCTCAGGATGGAAGAGCATTGTCTTCACATATAAGAGAAGGAGAGCCCTGGGTGATGTGGTAGCAGCCATTGCTGGGATAGCTGTTGCTGCTGTGATAGTAGCCACCAGTGACTATAGAATGGGGGAAAAGGAAAGCAGGTAGGTGGTGAGAGAGGGTAACTGAATGGTATTATGGTGGGCAGAAAGGTTGGCACAACTGCTGCCAGAAAAGTTAATGGAAGACAAAGCCAGGTAGGCAAGCAACAAGGAATGAGAGAGTTGTGGAGGGAAGGAACTACAGCCCATCCTCTGAACAGTGCAAAACCTGCTCATCATCACACTCTCATCTTTTGATTTTACACCCAGTTGGTGTACTCCCAACTTTCAAGTCAACCATTAAAGAGACTTACAGGTTTTGCATATATGTCCAATACCATTACTTTCTGCTCATGTTGTTGTATGGTTACACAGGGCTTTTTTTTTTTGAGCAGGAATGCAGTTCTGGCTGGTTTGGCATCAGGGGATGTGGCCTAATACGCAAATGAGTTCCTGCTGGGCTTTTTCTACAGAAAACCCCCCTGTGGAATACAAAGAGCCTCACTTGTAAATAGGAGGTAGGTTTGATGGAGACGAGATGTGGTTTGCAGCTAGTGTTTTAGAGTATCGAGTTTCCTCTTGAACCATATGGACTCAGAAGGATCCTCATCTGTTTGTTTGTTTTTTCCTTCCCAGTGTTAGCCTCTGCATTTTAGTATATTTACTTTCCTACCACAGTCAAATGACAATACATTTTCATGTGGCTGGGATGTAAATAGAAAGAGGAACATGACTTTGGAACATGCTGACCACTAGCTGCTGAGGATTGGCAAATCTGTGTGAAACAGCCTGTCCTACACCAGGAGCATCACTTTTCCCAAATGCCTCCTCCTGGGCCTCCCAGGTCACATGTTTTCAATGACCTACTTTTGATATTCTTGTATCTTGGGTGGGTTGTGTGATAGTTGTATGCCATTTGCACAAGAACAGAGTAACATTGCGTTCAGCAGTCTGAAGATACCACCCTGCAGTCTTCCTTCCCTTCCTTAACCACCCTGAGATTTTAATCACTGAGATTTTAGATGTTAAATGCTAAGTGATCTATGATAATGGCTGCATCTGATATGTGTGGGAGTACTGGCAACAACTGCAGGACTTTTTTTGTTGCAGGAACTCCTTTGCATATTAGGCCACACGCCCCTGATGTAGCCAGTCTCCAAGAGCTTACAGGGCTCTTAGTACAGGGCCTACTGTAAGCGTCAGGAAAATTGGCTACATCAGGGGTGTGTGGTCTAATATGCAAAGGAGTTCCTGTTACAAAAAAGAAGCCCTGACAAGTGTACAAGAGTAGCCCACAAACACTACCATACTCCAGAGCTTCCTTTTGTTTTAGCTGGGTACATTAGCCTTGCTGTTGCCACTGGCTGAAATTCTACAAGGAATCTGGCCACAATTATAGTGCCCCCTGTAGTCTAGAACAGGGGTTCCCCAACCCCCAGGCCGTGGACTGGTACCAGTCCACGGCCTGTTTCCAAACGAGCAGCGCAGCCTTGCTGCCCCGGGAGCCTCGCCCCCACTGCGGTGCCTCCTCTCCTGTCCCCCCCCCCCATTTCCACCATTTTAAGGCCAGGGAAGGGACTGTGAAGTGCCTCCCAGGCTGACCTCCCCCCCCCCCCCGTCGATCAGCTGATTGGTTGGGAAAACTGCAGCAGCAGTGGCTCATGACAGGCAGCGCTGCTCTTTCAGCGGGTTGCTGGCCACTGCTGCCACGGTTTCCCCTGTCCATCAGCTGATCAGCGGGGGGGGGGTCGGCCTGGGAGGCGCTTCATGGCCCCTTCCCCGGTCTTAAAATGGTGAAAATGGGGGGGCGGTGAAGTTGTGCGGGGGGGGGGGAGAGGCGATGCTATGCGGGAGGGGGCAGAGGAGGAAAACAGGAGGAGGAGGTGCCGTGAGGGGGGGCTGGGGGGCCAAATTGGGTGCCTCCACCCTGCCGGCCGTGGGGTCGCAGTGGGCAGGCCAGCCCTGGGGCCAAAAAGGTTGGGGACCACTGGTCTAGAACACTTCCCCATAAAACCACACAGATTTGGTGTTGCAGATTAACACTGGAGATTGCATCTTTATCTGGATGAAAGGGAGAGACACATGCAGAGACCATCTGAAGTTCACAAATCATATGCCTTGGCAAACTCTTCCTGTGCCTCTCTCATGTACCACACAGTGTGGGAGATTGTATTGCATGGCCAGTAGTTGGCATGTTACAGACAGGGCTTTCTTTGAGCAGGAACGCAGTTCCAAGTGGCTTGGTTTCAGTAGGTGTGGCCTAATATGCAAATGAGTTCCTCCTGGGCTTTTTCTACCAAAAAAAGCCCTGGAGACTGGTAAACCTAAAATGTTAGGAGGTGTGCCTTTTAGCTTCGAGAAAATGGACTTATTTTTGTTCCACTTACCAAACCTCTAGTAAAAACTACCAAAGGCACAGAGCTGCGAGAACTGCCTTGCTAAATTAGATCAAAGTAGCCAGGAGTAAGAATTAACCTACTAGTGAACTTCTTCCGTATGATCAAAATGTTTTTAGAGTTAACTCTCATTCTTATCATATCTAAGCATTTTCTGAATTTTATGCTGAAGCTTCAATTTTTTTTAAAAAAAGCACTTTCAGAAGTGCTCTTGAATAATTATTTCCATGTCTGGCAAAATCATACTTCCTTTCCTGAGGCCATCTGCACTGAAACTTATTCCAAAAGACCACATTACAAATCTCTGCCTTTTATGTACAAAATTAATGATAACATTTGTGTAGTGCTTGTATATCCTGCTTAGACTCAGGTCTGCTTTAAGTAGGGTTGCCAAGTCCAATTCAAGAAATATCTGGGGGACTTTGGGGGCAGAGCCAGGAGCAAGGGTGTGACAAGCATCATTGAACTCCAAACGGAGTTCTGGCCATCCCATTTAAAGGGACTACACACCTTTTAAATGCCTTCCTTCCATAGGAAATAATGAAGGATAGGGGTACCTTCTTTTGGGGCTCATAGAATTGAACCCCCTGGTCCAATCTTTTTGAAACTTTGAGGGTATTTTGGGGAGAGGCACTGGATGCTATGCAGCAAATGTGGTGGCTCTACCTCAAAAAACAGCCCCCCCAGATACCCGTGGATCAATTCTCCATTATTTTCTATGAGAATAAGTCTCCATAGGGAATAATAGAGTTCCCAGCAGACATTTCCCTCCCCTCCCCCCGCTTTCTGATTACCCTGAAGCGGGGGGAAAGCCTCCAAACTGGGGGATCCCCTGCCCCCACCTGGAGATTGGCAACTCTAGCTTTAAGCAGTGTTCAGCTCACCTCTGGGTCTAAATAGCCCTTTAGGTACATAAGCTATTGACTGGATTGTAAGTGCTGCTGGAGCATAGGTCTATCATTGGCTACTCTGTGTTGACTGAAAGGAAGCTCCACATTCATAGGCAGTTGTTGTTGAGCCTCCTGAGGAACTGGCTGGCGACTGTGTGAGACAGGATGCTGAACTAGATGGACCACTTGGTCTGATCCAGCAGAGTAATTCTTACGTTAAATGGCTTGTATGAGATTGGCATTCCTTTCCTGGCTTGCTTTTGTACACCAGTTGGGGCTTGGAATAATAAAAGTTAAGGCTGGAAAACAGAGAGTTGTTTTCCAGCTATGGCTGGAGAATAAGAGATTCAAAGCCCAAACTACAGGTGGTAATTGTTCAGAAAATTTTGGTACAGAGCAGAGAATTGGCTTTGATGGAATGGTTTGGGCCACAAGTATGCATGAGGTCAGGAAAAGAAACCCACAGACTGTGATGTTGGGGGCAGTGTTCAGCTTCCTTTTAAAGAAAGCAACACACCATGAACTAGGAGATGAGTCGAAGCACAGAACTCTTTTTACATCCCCTGATAAAGAGAGAGCAGCTTTGAAATGTTCTGGCAGGGGACAGACTTCAGAGGCTGGTGAGGTTCATGGTACTTAACCTCACAAGAATGGCGAAATGTCCTTTGTTCCTACAGACTTGCTGTTTGCACTTTGCCCAGAATTCCCAAGGAGGTCAAAACACATGAATGCAGGTAGCTGCCTTAAAGAGAGCCAGTTTGGTGTAGTGGTTAAGTGCACGGACCCTCATCTGGAAGAACTGTGTTTGATTCCTCACTCCTCCACTTGCAGCTGCTGGAATAGCCTTGGGTCAGCCATAGCTCTCGCAGGAGTTGTCCTTGAAAGGGAGTTTCTGGGAGAGCTCGCTCAGCCCCACCTACCTCACAGGGTGTCTGTTGTGGGGTGTGGGGAGGTAAAGGAGATTGTGAGCCGCTCTGAGGTTCAGAGTGAAGGGCAGGATATAAATCCAATATCATCTTCTTATACTGAATCTGACTATTGGTCCATCAGACTCATTATTGTCTACTCAGACTGACGGCAGCTCTCCAGGTCAAGTTCTTTCACATCTACTGCCTGAGCCTTTTAACATGAGATCCCGGGGATTGAACCTGGGACTTTCTGTGGGACCATTTCTGCACAAATGGAAACCTTCGCATCAGTGTTCTTAGATAATCAAATTTTGTAAAACTTTCAGCGCAACTTTTTGCCTCCCCAGGAATCCACTTTTTCCACGACCTTCCCCCCTTTGGATCCAAACTCAGTTTTCCAGTGTGAAAATTCCCAGTTTTGAATTTTGTTTCCTACTGCCCTTTTGTGTCACCAGTCTCACAAAGTCAAAGCATCAGCTGAGAATTCAACTCACTGGCAAACAGCGGCAACACCGAGGTGCCTAAAAGGCTCATGTCAAGCTGATGCTGTGCCTTTGAGTCACACAACCATTCCTGCACAAAAGAATTCTCAGTTGTACATCTTCCCCCTTCTAGATTAGTGGTGCAGTTGGTGGAGCTTTGGGTACCTTCACAATTCATACAGCAGATACAGGGGCTGTGGGTGTGCTGCTGTTACAGTGCTGATTCCCATGACAAAAATGCTGTGCCTTTTTCATCTTTGTAATCCTGATACAGTGTGGTGAGCACAGCCACAAACAGCTGCCACAGGAAGTGGAGCCAGCCACAAAAATGGCTGCCACAGCTTAACTTCAGTCACATAGTGAAGGTCCTTTTGCTGTGGTGGCAGCTGCTGCCAAAGCAACCTTAAAGATCTGCACAACCAATAATATCTCCAGTGGCCAATCAGAAGCCTTGCTGAGCAAAAGCCCTGCCTGGCCCTGCCCACTTTTAAAAAACACTGGATACCAGAAATGGTGTTGGTGTTTACCAGGGCATTTTTTTAAGCAGAACTCCTTTGCATGTTAGGCCACACACCCCTAGTGTAGCCAATCCTCCAGGAGCTTATAGTAGGCCCTGAACTAAGAGCCCTGTAAACTCCTGCAGGATTGGCTACATCAGGGGTGTGTGGCCTAATATGCAAAGGAGTTCCTGCTACAAAAAAAGCCCTGTATGTACTGCAGCCATAATCTCCATGCTGACAGAACACCACTAGCGCAATGAGGAAATCTGGGCAGAGCTGGCAGGGGAAGATACAGATCTTCTGTTCTCTGAAGAGGCTGATCAGTCTCCTGGTGATGATGTAATGCTGTGCTTTCAACAGAGCAGTATATGTAAAAATACTCTGGGCTTTTTCACACAGTCTATGTATTCCGGTATGGAAGCTGGTCAGTTACTGAACAGTAACGGGTTTCTGCTGGCATTTCAGACAGACCCGATTCAGTAACTGGCTGCTACCGGAATACTCTCACCTTTTCACACACTCCCGCGGCTGTCCCGGTAGTGAGGCATGCCTGAGTCATTACAAACAAAGAGCAGCTTCTTCCACTTTTCAACCCCTCCTTCCGGGTTGAAATCGCTATGGGGTGCTGTGTGAAATGTCCAGTATCTAACCCGGGAGCAGTTTTCGTGCCCTTTTTCGCCCGCCGGCGCGCGGGATCTCCGGCTTTTTTTTTTTTTTTTGAACGTTGGGCTAAGATTGCTATAGCGCTATAGCGACGTATCACAATAGCATCACCATAGGGATGCCTGGGCTCCATTAAGATGCCAGATATCGCCACCGCTGAAACCTGGTAACTTATGTCAATAGAGCCTAGCCATCTCTATGGTGTTGCTGTTGTGATACGTCGCTATAGCGCTATAGCGATCTTAGCCCGACGTTCCAAAAAAAAAAAAAAAAAGCTGGAGATCGCGAGCTGGCAGGCAAAAACGGCTGGCGCTGGTGGAAGCGAGATAAGAGTGGAACAGTGTGAAATGGCTCGCTTCAATCACGGAACCCTACCGGAAAAAAAAACATGTGTCTGAAAACTCCCATCCCTGTCTCGGATTACTGCAAGCGGCACAATACCGACTCCCTTCCGGTTTCCACTGGTAAGTGTGAAAAGGGCCTCTGTATTGGAATCAACAGAGATCTCAGCCCAACTATCCCCTCATATTTTCCCCTTTGCTCTCACAGCCATGTGGGAAGGCTAGAATTCCAATTAGTTCAGCCAATTGTGATGCTTCTCTGGGGGCAAAATAAGTCTTGCCAAGGGCACGGAGCCCATCTTTCAAGAAATACAGAGATTATGGAAAACTTTGGCAAAAGGGCACCATATACAAAAGGAACACTTTGCATAAACAACAGACCACCGAGGTCAATCAGCAAATTGGAAGAGGGGCAGATGTCTCTTGAGAATCCCTACGATTGTTTGTTTGTATTGCGTAAGTTGCTGGGCCACCATTAATCTCATTAAATCGATGTGGTACCTAGTCCTTGAACAACAGTTGCCCTTAGGGTGGCAGTCTCACACTGGGAACATTTAAATTAGGGTTGCCAGGTCTATGTTGGGAAATACCTGAAAACTTTGGGAGTGGATCCAAGAGAGGGCAGGGTTTGGGGAGCGGCCTTAGCATGGTACAATGCCATAGAGTCCACCCTTCAAAGCAGCCATTTTCTCCAGGGGAACTGATTTCTAACAGCTGGAAATCAGTTATAGACAAGCTGGAACGGGTCCAGAGGAGGGCGACGAAGATGGTGAGGAGTCTGGAGACCAACTCCTATGAAGAAAGGTTGAAGGAGCTGGGCATGTTTAGCCTGGAGAGGAGGCAGCTGAGAGGTGATATGATCACCATCTTCAAGTGCTTGAAGGGCTGTCCTATAGAGGATGGTGTGGAATTGTTTTCTGTGGCCCCAGAAGCTAGGACCAGAACCAGTGGGTTGAAATTAAATCAAAAGAGTTTCCGGCTCAACATCAGGAAAAACTTCCTGACCGTTAGAGCGGTTCCTCAGTGGAACAGGCTTCATCAGGAGGTGGTGGGCTTTCCTTCCTTGGAGGTTTTTCAACAGAGGCTAGATGGCCATCTGACAGTAGGCTTGCCAATCCCCAGGTCCCAGTAGGGGTTCTTCCGCTTTCCCAGACTCCTTCCTGCCCCCAGTCAGCTGGCCAGCGGGGGGAAGCCCCGCCCCCAGAGGACCATGTGCTTTTCCTCCTCCAGAGGCTTCAGGCTCCGATTGTAAAGGCTTCCTCTTGGGATCGTGTGTCTGTGTTACTTTGAAGAAGTTGGCAGCAACTCGTGAGTAGAGAGGCCAATCCCTCACTTCAGAGTCGCCAGAAACACAGGGGTTGGGGCGGTGGGAGGGAAACGTCTGCTGAGCACTTCATTATTCCCTATGTGGAGATCGATTCTCATAGGGTATAATGGGGAATTGATCTGGAGGTTTCGAAGGCTCTGGGGGAGCTGTTTTTTGAAGTAGAGGCACCAAATTTTCAGTATAGCATCTAGTGCCTCTCCCCGAAGTACCCCCCCAAAGAGTTCCCTAATTTAAATGTTCCCAGTGTGAGATTGCCACTCCAAGGGCAACTGTTGTTCAAGGACTAGGTACCACATCGATTTAATGAGAATAATGGCGGCCCAGGAACTTTCTTTTCAAAACTATTGGACCAGGGGATCCAATTCTATGAGCCCCAAAAGAAGGTGCCCCTATGTGCTATTATTTCCTATGGAAGGAAAGTATTTAAAAAGGTGTGCTATCCCTTTAAATGTGATGGCCAGAACTCCCTTGGAGTTCAATTATGCTTGTCGCACCCTTGTTCCTGGCTCCGCCCCCAATGTCTCCTGGCTCCACCCCCAAAGTCCCCAGATATTTCTTGAATTGGATTTGGCAACCCTATCTGACTGCAATGAAGATCCTGTGAATTTAGGGGGAGATATTTGTGAGTTTCTTGCATTGTACGAAGGGGGGAGGGTTGGACTAGATCCCTGGAGGTCCCTTCCAACTCTGTGATTCTATTATTCTAGTTGTATAAGCGGGAGAGCTGCAGGCCCCACCTGGAAGCTGGTAACTGTAAGTCCCTGCGGATCTCCTCTTACTGAATCCCGCCCCCCCCCCCCCACATAGCTTCTAGAACCAGTACAGAAATGTGCAAGGGGGAATCTTAAGATTCTATCAGTCACCTTTTTGAAAAATAAACCAGAGACACAATCAAAATGTTGCAGATCTGCTGCAACAATCTAAGGCACTCCATTCCATTGCTGTGAACCTCAGCTTGCAATATTTACTTTCTGTACAGAGACTGGTTTATGCACCCACACTCTTGTTCTTCACTCTGGATGTCGTTCCTGTAACTTTTGGCATCGAGATTGCCCATATCATGCGGTACTGGGAAGCTTGTTAATGCAACGCTTGTTTAACACTTCCATGGGAAAATGACTCCTGTCCTGGCTTCCCCCGATGTTCCAATGCTTGTTTAATACACACACACTGGAGCATGTTTATATGTTTTCGCATATGGCAGGGGAAGCTGCCTCCGTGTCTCCTCCTGTTCTTATTTTCTGTTGAGCCAACAACCAGTTCCTCCATCTGCCAGGCCTAGAATTGACTTTGTGTTCTTGAGACTTATCTGTTCTGCAGACTTTTCTCCAGCAGGGGTAGAAAGTATGGAGGTGGCAGTTTTATTTTATTCCAGAAAACAGCACAAAAGCCTTCCCCTCACCCCCAAGACAATCGCAGAAGGGTAGCTGTGTTGGTCGGCAGTAGAACAGCTAGATTCTAATCTAGGAGCTCCTTAGAGATCAGGTGTAACCAAACTTGCTTAATGTAAGAGCCACAGAGAATAAATGTTAGATGTTTGAGAGCTGCAAGACACAAATGTCGGATGTTTGAGGGGAGGGGGAGAGGAAGGAAGGAAGGAAAATGGAGGGAAAGGTGGAAAGAAAGCAACTTTAAATGGCTGGCTTGGCTTGGAGCAGCGATTTAAAGAGACAAATGCCTTCTCCAAGCTGGCTGATGGGGTGTTAGGGGCTTTGAGAGCCACAAAATATGTGTGAAAGAGCCGCATGTAGCTCCCAAGCTACAGTTCGGCCAACCCTGTTAGAGACAAAGAGGAGTTCCAGGGTATGAGCTTTCAAGAGGCAAAGATTTCTCCCCATCTTATCATGCCACTTTTAGTGGGGCATTTTTCTGAAAATGTTGGGTATTAAAACACTGCCAGTGGAAACTAGGGTTGGCAGGTCCACATGCCATTGTGATGGGGGAACTTGGGGGGGGGCATTCTGGGGTGGACAGGATGTCCTATGTGGCATCCCCAGCCCAATGGCATCACCCTGAGATGACATCATCGTGCCAGGGATATCCCACGGTGATGTCCCTCTTTGGGGATGGGGTTTCCCTCTCTAATCAACTGGCTCCAAAAGCAATGGAACCTCTGCTGGAACCCGGAAGCTGGCAACCCTAATAGAAATATAATGGAGTGGCCAACAGTAGCTCTCCAGATGTTTTTTGCCTGCAACTCCCATCAGCCCCAGCCAGCAGGCCAATGTAGGCAAAAAACATCTGGAGAGCTATCGTTGGCCACCCCTGTATGGCTTTTGACCCAGTACTATTAGATTAGTTTAGATAAATTAGGACTATACCACTACTTTATAATACTCTTCAGGATAGACAAAAGGAAATACCTTTTTACTCAATGAGTGACTAAAATGTGGATGTAGTGATGGCCACAGGCATTCTAAAACGGGGATTAGACAGCTTCATGGAGGATAGGCCTATCAGTGGCTACTAACCCTGGTGGCTAAATGGAACCTCCACATTCAGAGGCAGTAAACCTCTGAATCCCAGTGCCAGGAGGTAACATTAGGGGAAAGTCTCAGCCTCTATGCCCCATTGCTGGACTCCAGAGAAACTGGTTGGTCACTGTGTGAGATTACATGGGCCACTGATCTGATCCTGCAGGGTTCTTGCTATGTTCGGACTGGTTATATGTGTGGAGGACAATTGCATTGTTGAACATTTCCCCCGCTAATATCCCTGCAGATGGAAAGCCAGTCTGCCAAGGAGAAATGGTCACCTAGCAGAGGTGGAGTTCTAGCAGGAGCAATGTTGCATATTAGGATACCACCCCTGATGTAGCCAATCCTCTTTTTTGTAAGCTCTTGGAGGATTTGCTACACCAGGGTGTGTGGCCTAATATGCAAAGGAGTTCCTGCTAGAATTCCATCCCTGTCACCTAAACTTTTCCCAAATATTTCAGGGAGAAAATGTGAGACATCACCGACAGTGTGAATGTCGTTTCACCCACAGGTTACGCCTGCATGAAGAAAAGGTAATTAAAGATCGAAGGCATCACCTCAAGACGTATCCAAACTGCTTTGTTGCCAAAGAACTGATTGACTGGCTGATTGATCATAAGGAGGCCACGGAGAGAGAGACTGCCATTAAACTTGTACAGAAATTACTGGACCGTAGCATTATCCACCATGGTGAGTGAAAACAGTTGACCTTTATTAAACTCTGTAGTATTAAGTTTGTTTCAACCCTGATTTTCCTTCAAGGAGCCGCTGAAGGTCATTGAGCAGACTTCATGGTAAAGTGGGCATTTCAGCCCAGGCCTTGTCATTTCATACGTTATGGAGTACACAGACTGAGTCTGGGTGGACACCAGGGCTTTTTTAGTAGCAGGAACTCCTTTGCATATTAGGCCACACACCCCTGATGTAGCTAATCCTCCTGGAGCTTACAGTATGCCCTGTACTAAGAGCTATGTAAGCTGTTGGAGGATTGGCTACATCAGGGGTGTGTGGCCTAATATGCAAAGGAGTTCCTGCTACAAAAAAAGCCCTGGACGCAATGTAGGGTGGACCCTGTACAGCAGTCAGGCTTATGTTGTGGGTTCCCCTCAATTCCCACATGCGTGGAGCCCAATTATGGCGCATGTAGCGAAGGGGCTTCAGCCTTACCCTTGTACCCAGCCTGAAATGACCTCAAGGGGCACTATTTGGGTCACTCCTCTGGACTTATTCAGGCTGGGAAGATGGCATGGGGGAATGCTGAAGCTGCTTCTCCATAGGTGGTGCATTTCCAATCTGAATTGGGTCTCGAGACCTCTTGCGTGTATGCAGAAGAAACCTTTATTGAAAAATCAGGAAGCAGACACTATTAGCATGCATTCACAAGGCTATGCCTTGCCAGACTAAAGAAAAACGAAAGTTACAAATCAAATATAATTACCTGTCAATGGCTTAGCACCTTTTCCCACTTCCCCCTCTCCCATGTTAAGTCTGTGAATTAGATTCCCAGGCCTTGGTGGCACTCTCTGTCAAGCCACATTCCAATTGCTCAGATGTCTCCCGTTAGTATCAGTCTTCATTTCCATGGAAACAAGATCAAGCAAGGCCCTCTCCCAGCATCTGGTCCTCTTTCCCTCCAGAAGGAATGTACCATACAAACCATTATTTCTAGGTTACCTACAAAAATAAAAATGGATATAAACATAATGACCTAATACATAGTGTTATGAATATATATCTATGAATGGATATATATATATATATGAACAGTTAATATACTTGTTACAAGATTGTGAATATCCTTAAGGAAATCAGTATAGCCCATTACACCACCACGGTGGAAGACGTCATTGTCAGGGACTTGTACCTGACACCTACGTGTAGAACTGGAAGAGAAACCACAACTTACGTCTGACAGGGTGCATTCACACCAGACTAAATAATGCATTTTGCAACTGGATTTTGCCATTCTTACACAGTAAAAATCCAGTTGCAAAACTCGTTATTTAGTGTAGTGCAAATGCACCCTTACGGAGGGTGGGGATTCTAGACCCAAGCTGTGTGTTCTGTAATGTATGAATTGACTTCTACTAACTACACTATGATAGAACCAGGGCTTTTTTTGAGCAGGAACACCCAGGAATGCAGTTCCTACTGGCTTGTTGTCAAGGGTGTATGGCTTAATATGTAAATGAGTTCCTGCTGGCCTTTTTCTACAAAAAAAAAGCCCATCGTATCTGTCAGGCTTGTAGAAAGGGATTCTTAAGGAAGAATCGTCTTCAGGTAAGCAGCTAAAGAAGTCATTTACACAGGAAGGTATTGTTCCTTTTCTTTCTCTCTTGCAGCCTATTGATTTGGGTGTACCACCCCCCCACACACAAATAAAGGCTAAATAACTGTTTGTAGACATACTTCACAAAGATTTTTGTATTATTCTGCCCTTGTTTCCAAGTTTGAGATAGTTTGTTATTACTGGGCGTTTGGGTATCTGCTGTGAGAAATGTTAGCATTTCTGATTTCTCGTATCAGTAGAAAAGAGCAAGAGTCCGGTAGTGCCTTAAAAACTAATAAAATTAGTAACAGGATATGAGCTTTTGTGAGTTACTGTTCAGTTCTTCAGGTATAGCTAGAATGTGAGTCCGCCTGACCTTATAATTGGAGAGTGGAGTGTTTCCAGATGCTGAGCGACATTAGCAGGCAAATGACAATAGCATGTGATTCATCTGCTGTTGTCATTTGGCATCTGAAATCCCTCCACTCTGCAAGGTCAGATGGACTTATGGCTGAATTTGAAGAAGCGAGCAGTGACTCAAGAAAGCTCCTACCCTGCCACTAGGGCTTTCTTTGTAGCAGGAGCTCCTTTGCATATTAGGCCACACACCCCTGATGTAGTCAATCCTCAAAGAGCTTACAGGGCTGTTCTTACAGGGCCTACTGTAAGCTCCAGGAGGATTGGCTATATTAGGGGTGTGTGGCCTAATATGCAAAGGCGTTCCTGCTGCAAAAAAAGCCCTGCCTACCACAAATTTTGTGACTCTTTAAGGTGCTGTTGGATTCTTACTCTTTTCTACTGCTACAGACAAACTAACATGGCTACCCATCTTGATTTCACGAATGCTACATTTAATTGACGATCTAATGTATTTTACATTTTAGTGTGTGATGAACATAAGGAATTCAGGGATCTCAAACTTTTCTACCGCTTCAGGAAAGACGATGGAACGTTTCCACTTGACAACGAAGTGAAGGTGTTCATGAGAGGGCAAAGGATCTATGAAAAGTATGTTGCACCCAGTTTGGTGAGAGAGGTCTCGTTATTGGCTTGCTTCTACAAATGCCCAGGAAAATTGTGTCGCTGCTGTCAAAAATTCTAATTGAATTGCATTATTTCTTTGCCTGTATATTCTTACAGGAAATGTTATACTTGAACAAATACGGAGGGAGAGAAAAATATCAGGCTGGAGCATGTAAATAAGATTTGAAACAGATGTTTGCAAGGAGACATAGAATATTCTTTCTGATTATATGGGTCAAATGAAAAGCCCTCGATATGTTAAACTAGATTGTCCGTCCACCACTAAACGCAAGCACCCTTCCCCTGCCTTGTTCAAGCAACAGGGCTTGTTTGCAACACTGGAGTGTCAGTCACACAGAAATAAATAGAATGTGTGAGTTGACATATACGGACAGCAGATAGTACAAAAGGTGAGCGGATGTTTTATTGAATGAGTCTTGCAGGATATGTTCCCTCTAAGCTGCAGAGTCTTGTGAGCAAAAATTCTGTTTTGTGAGCTACTGGCATTAAAGTTGTGAGCTACTGCATAAATTAGTGTGCTCTGGGGTCATCCTGAGCTAAGACAAAAATGTGTGAGCTGGAAGCTAAAAATCTGTGAGTTAGCTCACATTCACTCAGCTTAGAGGGAACACTGGCTGGGACAATGTCACTGTTCAGGAGATGTACATGCAGCTTCATAGGATGCAAGTAACCTGTTGAGAGACGTTGTGTTTTGATGGTCTGCAGCCGACATTGTCTCCACATTGGTTTAAGTGTGTGCAGAAAGAAGGATTAAGAAAAGACTTTGGAAAAAAGTAGCAATCCTGAGCATAAGTACGGAATCAGTGGAACAGGCTTCCTCAGGAGGTGGTGGGCTCTCCTTCCTCGGAGGTTTTTAAACAGAGGCTAGATGGCCATCTGACAGCAATGCAGATCCTGGGAATTTAGGGGGAGGTGTTTGTGAATTTCCTGCATTGTGCAGGGGGTTGGACTAGATGACCCTGGAGGTCCCTTCTAACTCTACGATTCTATGTTTGTAGTAGTTTCAGAAGGTAGTGGTGTTGGTATGAAAAGCTCAATTTGAATCCTTAGAGCCTTAGAGACCAACAAGGTTTTTTGGGTATAAGCTTTAGGAGCTTTGCCTCTCAAAAGTTTATATCCCCGAAAATCTTATTCATCTGTAAGATGCCACTGGACTCAAATCTAGCTGTTTGTATTAGAGGAGGAAGAAGAAGAACCAGCAACTGGATTTATACCCCACCCTACACTCAGAATCTCAGAGCAGCTTACAGTCTCCTTCCCTTCCTCTCCCCACAACAGATGCCCTGTGAGGTAGGTGGGGCTGAGAGCTCATTCCAGAACTGCTCTTGAGAGAACAGCTCGAAGAGAACCCAAGATCACTCCAGCAGGTGCATGTGGAGAAGGAATGGGAAATCAAATTCGGTTCTCCCAGATTAGAGTCTGCACTCCTAACCACTTCACCAAACTGGCACCACACCAATCAGGCTTCTATTACGATTCAATGGAATTTAACATGAAGTCAGGCAAATCTTTTTATTTAAAAAAAGGTGATCGTAGTAAAATAGAAATGCTGTTTCTTGGGGTGTATGTGCTCAGTTCCCCCATTTCACTAGGTTTTACAGGTTTTTCTAGTGCACAAAAAACTATTTGACCAGAGACGATAGTGTGACAAAGAAGTTCCTGTGCCATGGACAATGATGGGCTGGATATATCTAGGAGTGGAATTCTAGCAGGAGCTCCTTTGCATATTAGGCCACACACCCCTGATGTAGCCAATCCTTCAAGAGCTTACAAGGCTCTTTTTTTGTAAGCTCTTGGAGAATTGGCTACATCAGGGGTGTGTGACCTAATATGCAAAGGAGCTCCTGCTAGAATTCCAGCCCTGGATATATCTACCCTCAAGATGTTCATACTCCATTTTCCTCCCTAGTGGGAGCTTAAAGCAGCTTTAAATATCATTCTCTATTCCTCTGTTTTGGCCTCACAATACTCTGTGAGGTGGATTAGGAGGTGATATGTTTTAAAGAGTTGACTCTGGGTTCCCCCTCTCTCCAGTCCCTGTAGTCACAGAGTAGTGGAAGGACTATTTTTTAAAATAAAGGAGAGCTTGATTACAACTTGGGGGAGAAGTGGGCACTTGCTTTCCCCTCCACACCTTTTCCTCACCAGAAATGGTGCTGGGGGATTATTTTTCCTTTTGGCTCCTGGTATGCACAGAATATTGCACATGGAGCTGCTGAAAAGGGGGAAATAATTTGTCCCAGCAAAATTTCAAGTTGGGAACAGGCACAAAGGGGAAGGCTAGGACCTCCCCTCACATTGCAGTTCCCAGCTCAGTTGGGGGTTTCCTTTATTTTTAAACAGACAGTCCCTGCAGTGGCTGTGGCATTTTGGCCCTCAAGAGTGTCTGGCTCGAGGTCAGACAGTATGAGCTTCCATGGCAGAGCAGTGCGTGTCTCTCTCTCTCTCTCTCTCTCTCTGCCTTGCTCTGTCTCTCTGCAGAGTTAGAAACATAACTCCAGAGGTTAGCCATATATATGGCAGTGTAGAAAAAAATAAAAGAATGTTAGAGTAGATGGTGGAGGAAATTTCTCACATCTGTTTTAGAAATCATAATCAAGGTGCTTTTTATCATTGAGAACAGCTGGCAGTTTCTCTGAGATGTTCCAAAGACGAGGAGGCGGTCTCTCGGCTCGTCTTTCATTTTTTAAGTACATCAGAGCAACCGTGATGGATCAGACCGATGGTCTGTGTGGTCCTGTTATCGTGTTTCCTGTATTACCAACCAGATGCCTAGGATTGTCAATCCCCAGTTGGGAGCAGGGGATCCACCAGTTTGGACGTCTACCCACGCTTCAGGGCCATCAGAAAGCGAGGCAGGGGGAAATGTCTGTTGGGCACTCCATCGTAGCCTCTGGAGACCATTTCCCAAAGGATATAATGGAGAATTGATCCATGGGTATATGGGGCTTGGGGGGGCTGTTTTTTGAGGCAGAGGTACCAAATTTCAGTATTGCATCCGGTGCCTCTCCTCAAAACACCCCAAGTTTCAAAAGGATTGGACCAGGGGATCCAATTCTATGAACCCCCAAAGAAGGTGCCCCTATCCTTCATTATTTCCAGTGGATGGAAGGCATTTAAAAGGTGTGCAGTCCCTTTAAATGTGATGACCAGAACTCCCTTTGGAGTTCAGTCATGCTTGTCACATCCTGGCTCCACCCCGAAAGTTCCCAGAAATTTCCTGAATCAGACCTGGCAATCCTACATCTGCAGGAAGGACGTGTAGGCTGAAACTTTCCCTCTTACTTAGAGCCCCTGGCACAAGATTTTGACAGCCATGATGTGCCCCTGGCAATTAGCTGAAGGCAAGCCCCAATCAGCCATAGCAACTAAGAATCAGTAGAGATGAGGAGATGGAATAGACAAGATGTGACTGTGCTCTGGACAAAATCATAGAATCACAAAGTTGAGAGGGGCCATACAGGCCTTCTAGTCTAACCCCCTGCTCAATGCAGGATCAGAGATGGAAGTGTGGCAGGCACATAGATAGTTGTTGAGTTGGTCACCTGTGGTGAATTAACATTCCTTCCAGACAACCAGCTGAGGACTCAATGCACAGCAGCCAAGAAGGTCAGAGCGCCTGCTCCGGCTGCAACGCCACTGAGGATGTTCTCCGCAGCCAAGAACAAAACGTCTGGAAGGAAAACTTTCTCCAGTAGAACACGGCACTTGAGCCCGAAAGATTCTACAAACCCTAATGATGTTATCAGCCATGAAAACCTGAAATCTTGGACAGCTGAGGAAGCTTTGACCATTTCCCCACTAGCCTTATGCCGCTCTCACGCTCCTCTTCTCTGTGGGGTTTTCATTGCATTTCACACTATCTGCCCCTGGGCTGCAACTCACTCTGCTTTTTTTGCACAGCAAACAAGATTCTCTAAAAACCTGTTTGCCGCTCAAAAAAGGCAAAGCGAGTTGCAGCCCCGGGGCAAATAGTACAAAATCAGAAGGAAGCCCCGCAGAGAAGAGGAGCGTGAGAGAGGCCTAAGGCTAGTGGGGAATCGGTCTTTGTTAAATGGGAAGAAACTTGGTCCTGTTCTTTCAAGCTTTTGAGGAGCTCCGTGGTTATCCAGCAAACAGGCTGGTGGTTTTAGTTGCTGGGCTGAAGCCGTCAGAGAGCAAAGGAAAAAGAGCCCGCTGTGATGATAGTGGTTTAGGTCCAATTAAGTATCACATTCTCCTTTTCTTGTCAAACGCTTTTATTTCTTTGTCATGGCTTCGTTTGCTGCAGACAGGAAAACAAATACCCTTGGCTTTGAAATGGCAGAGAGGCAGCAAACTGGAGGGTGAGCTGTGTTTTCAGCATGTTGATGTCATGCAATAGGAGATTGTTTTTCAGAACTAGCAAGGGATCCCAGGCCTGTGTTTAGGGCTGCATGTTCCAACTTGGAATTGATGGCTGCGGTCAGAGACGTTCCAGCTTGGAGTTCAGCCCCCTTTTACACGATGGGAAAAATGCTGCCGGTCAGTGCTGGAGGTCAGGGAGAGACGGCAAACGCGCTTCCCACTCATTCAGAACCCTGTGCTATTGATATATTTACTTATCTGGAAACATATGTGACTTTTTTTTTTTAGAAAAAGCTCAGCAGGAACTCATTTGTATATTAGGCCACACACCCCTGACATCACCATTATTTCACACATGGCTTTTTGTAGGAAAAAACCAGAAGGAACTCATTGTCATATTAGGCCACACCCCCTGACACCAAGCCAGAGCCGGATTAACAGTTAGGCCAAGTAGGGGAGGCGGAAGGCACGGGGGGTGTTGTGGGGGGGGGGGGTGCCAGGCAGCGAGTCTGCCTAGAGTGCCATGGGGTGTCAGGCCGGCAAAATTGGGGGGGGGGGGGCTTCAAGAGCCACATAATATTTGTGCAAAAGCCACATGTGGCTCCCAAGCGGCAGTTTGGCCACCTCTGTTCTAAAGTAGTTGTATTAAGAGCAGGGCTGGGTGCACTTTTTGAAAGCAGCTGCATTCTCCTGCATGCTGGCCTGAATGGTCCAGGGCCGAGTCACCTACAGGGTTGGTGTGACTTGTCTTTTACACACACACATTGTCCTGCAAACCAACCAACTGTGAGCTTTGTGCTCAGAATAAAGAGATGCATGTTGTTCAGAATGTTTGTGGGAGCAGACCCTAACCATTGGTCCAGATAGCCAAGTACACTCTGCTCGGACCTGGCAACCCTACCTGAGAAGCCGAGGTTCAGCTTAGGCCAGAAAGCTGACCAAAACAGCAATACTTGGAAACCTTGCTATTGGGAAAATCCAATTACTCGCTCCTGTATTAGGTTGCTTATCCGTTTAATGCACAGTCCTCGTACATAGACTTCTGGAGCGACACATCTGCAATGCGATGACAGCTAATACATTCTTAATATTTTTTTTTGGCAGGAACAACATGTTCTGGATTTGAAATGTTAAATGGCTGTCTGAGCTTAGCAGGGAAGGGAAAGCTACAGTCGATACTGCGTTATAAAATGACCCCGTGATATCTAAAACCAATAAAATATGTAGATCTTGCAGCTTTTCTGTCCAGGGATGCATACAGGCGGGGAACGCCTCCATACTGGGGTGGGTGGGCTCCAGATGGTTTTCTATTTAGTTATCCAAATAGGCGCAAGCTTACCTGAGTAATAGAATATCTAAGTAAAACTGCTGTGGGATTTCCTGTCTGTGTACAAGCCCAGTGTTCAAACCAGTCCAGTTATTAAAAGGGCTAGCCAACCACTTTGGGGCATGTGTATTTGTGTGCATAGGAAGGGTTTGTTTTTATAAGAAGCTGTGCAGGTAGAGGGGGGAGAGGGTGGTGCTCTGTGCAGAGATAAATCACATCTCCCCATGGAATCGCTTTAAATTCAAGGTGGGACATCCATTCATTCTTTTGCCATAACCATGTTCTCTCCAGAGGAATGAATGGTAATCAGTGATTTATATAGGAAAAATTTGGGGAAGGGGGTGCTGGATACTGCTTTCTTCCTGTCAGTGGCCGTTAGCCCCACAAGGTATAGATCGGGATGACCAAACTGTGACTCAGGACTCAGAAGTCACATGTGGCTCTTTCACACATATTGTGTGACTCTCAAAGCCCCCACTGCCCCATTGGCCGGCTTGGAGAAGGCATTTGTCTCTTTAAATTAATTCGCCAAGCCAGCCAGTGGCTTGGAGAATATATTTAAAGTTGCTTTCTTTCCACTTCTCTCCTCTTTTCCCCATCTTCCTTCCTTCCTCCCTTCCTCCCTCCCTCCAGCTCTCAAACAGCTGATGTTCATGTCTTGCAGCTCTCAAACAGCTGACATTTATTTTATGTGGCTCTTATGTTAAAGAAGTCTGGTGTAGATGGAATACTATGTCTGGGGCAGTGACGCTCTGTATTGTCGGTGCTTGGAGGGCAACAGTAAGAGGACTTCTGGAGTTCTGGCCCTGCTGTTGGATCTCCGGATGGCACCTGGGTTTTGGTCACCGTGTGACACAGAGTGTTGGACTGGAAGGTCCAGCATGGCTTCTTTTATGGTCTTGTGTTCACTAACTTCCCGTAACCAGGTTTATTTCCCCAATCCTCCACTTGCAGCTGCTGGAATGGCCTTGGGTCAGCCATAGCTCTTGCAGAGTTGTCCTTGAAAGGGCAGCTTCCATGAAAGCTCTCTCAGCCCTACCTACCTCGCAGGGTCTCTGTTGTGGGGGAGGAAGATAAAGGAGATTGTGAGCCTCTCTGAGATTCAGTGTGGAGGGTGGGATATAAATCCAATATCATCTTCTTCATTATTCTCTTACAGGGTAGGATGAGTTCCTCTGGTATAGCTGCTGTGGCTCTGATCTGCTTCGGCCCAGTGAACAGCTCATTGTCCAAAAGGGTCATTCAGATTTTAAATGCTCTCTCTGGCTTTCCCGTGTATTTTTATCCCACCCTGGGTGACATACATGGTCGTCCTAAGGTTGCCAACTGTGGGTTAGGAGATTTCGAGGATAACACCTGGAGAGGATGGGGCTTGGGGAAGGGAGAGGCCTCAGTGGGGTCCACCCTCCAAAGCAGCCATTTCCTCCAGGAGGACTGATCTCTGTAGTCTGAAGATCTGTTGTAAAAGTGGGAGATCTCCAGGCTCCTGGTGGTTGGCTACCCTAGGTATTCCACTCCTCCATCACAACAACCCCCTGAGGTAAGTTAGGCTGGAAAAGACCTTCGCCTAAATGAAGGCTTAATGTAGACCTGCAGTAGATATAATCTACTATATCCATCCGCCACACCCACTGAGATGTAGCACCGAAAATTTTAATTTTAATTGCAAATGATGGTTTTAATTGTGTTGGTTTTATTTATGAATTATTGAACTGTATTGATGTTTTATATTGTAAATTGTAATTTTATATGTTGTAAGCCGCTCTGAGCCTGCTTTGGCGGGGAGGGCGGGATATAAATAAAATGTATTATTATTATTATTAAAATTAGGGTTTGCCAGTTACCAAGTGGTGGCTGGAGATCACCTAGGATTACAGCTAATCTCCAGAGGGCACAGATCAGGTCACCTGGAGAATATGGTCACTTTGGAAGGTGGACTCTATAGCCTTATACCCCATTGAGGTCCTTCCCCTCTCCAAACCCTGCCCCCTCTCAGGCTCCACCCCCAAATCTGGGGCTCTGGGAGGGACTGTTTTTTAAGGTAGATGCACCAAATTCGCAGCATAGCATCTGGTGCCTCTCCTCAAAACACTCCCCAAGTTTCAAAAAGATTGGACCAGAGAGGTCCCTATCCTGAGGCGTTGCAAACCATGGCTGGTTGGTTGCATCAGAGCCAACTGAAGTTTAATCCATCTAAGACAGAAATCCTGTGTCTGGTTCAGCGGGGGGTGGGGGGCAGAGAGTGGTATCAGGCTCCCACCCTTCAATGGCACTCCATTAGTGCCATCGACAGGTGAAGAGCTTTGGGGGTAGTCCTGGATGCCGCCTTATCTATGGAGGCCCAGGTTGCCACCACTGCAAGGACCGCCTTTTTCCATCTTAGGCAGGCCCGGCAGCTGGCCCCCTATCTGGCACGCCGTGATTTAGCCGCAGTGATTGAGTGATCGAAGGGTGGGAGCCTGATCCCACTCTCTGCCCCCCCTCCCCGAACCAGACACAGGATTTCTGACTTAGATGGATTTAACTTCAGTTGGCTCTGACGCAACGCAATAGTCACCTCCAGATTAGATTATTTTAACTCTCTCTACGCGGGGCTTCCCTTGACTCCGCTCCGGAAACTCCAGCGGGTGCAGAATGCAGCAGCCCGGTTGTTAGCATTAAGGCCTATATGGGGGTGAATGCAGCCAGTGCTGCATGAACTGCATTAGCTCCCCATCGAGTACTGGATCCATTTCAAGGTGCTGGTCCTTACCTTTAAGGCCCTACGTGGCCTGGGGCCTGCATATCTTCGGGACTGCCTCTCCCCATACTAACGTGCCCCCCCCCCCCGGGCTTTGAGATCATCTACACAACATCTTCTTGTGATCCCTGGTCCTAAGGATGCCAGGTTGGCCTCAACGAGGTCCAGGGCCTTTTCAGTCCAGGCCCCTACCTGGTGGAATGAGCTCCCATTGGAGATCCAAGCCTTTCGGGACTTACCTAAGTTTCGCAGGGCCTGTAAAATGGAGCTCTTCCACCAAGCTTTTAATCTACCAGACGTCCTCTGATACCTTCCCCCAGCACCATGTGCTTGAGCTCGGTCAAGGGTCTGAGTCACAGCCTTAAGTGGTGTCAATGACCTGAAGCTGTGCTAAGTGGTGTTAATTAGCTGAAGTTGTACCAACTGCTGAACTATGGCCTCAGGCTGTACCATTGTTGGAGTTATGGTTTTCTTATTTTAATCTGTATGTATTATATTTAAGTGATATCTTAAATTTGTTGTGTTTAATTTGATATGCTTTATCTATTGTTATTGTAATGTCTTAATGTTGTAAGCCACCCTGAGCCCGCTTGCAGGATAGGGTGGGGTATAAATCGTAAATTAAATTATTCCAAATGAAGGGAAGGCATTTAAAAGGAGCGTGGTCCCTTTAAATGTGATGGCCAGATCTCCCTTCGGAATTCAATTGTGCTTGTCACACCCTTGGTCTTGGCTCCACCCAAGTCCCCAGATATTTCTTGAGTTAGGCCTGGCATCCTGCACTCATCAAGACTTTGGGGGGGGGGGGGGCGAGGAGAATCCTGTCTAGATATTCCATCTGTTTTTTGGTTGTATTTGAGTATCCCTTTTTCTTTTTGTTCAACTTAAATTTCTGTGTGGACTAAATTAAAAGAAACCCACAGTCTCCGAGTTAATAATAAAAGCATTATCAAAAAGAGCGAACATCTATTTTTATTGGAAAGAACAGTGGGATTTTTCTCCCCAGACGAATCTGAAGTTCAGTTTCAGATCAATTATTTTCTTCTTGCTGCAGAACAGTTTTTAATCACACAAGCAGCATGTTTTTGATATACAGCTTCCTGGATTTGACATGTAAGCCAGTCTCTTGCTGTTTCCGCTCAAATCAATACAAAGTCAGCAATTTTACATCAGTAGGAATTCTGTGGGCACCTTCTTCAGTTTTAGTTGCTTCTTCCTAGCATTGGAAGAGCTTTCATGCATACATGAATACTTGAGTAAAAATGAGTCAACTTGGCAAAGTTTGCTTTGTTTTCCCTGCAAAATGAGGCATTTTAAAGTAATTGTGTCTGCCTACCTCTATACCTAGTGTATAGCTCAAATACCCTCTATTTGTGCCACTTTTTTGCAGCCAAAGCCCCAAAATCCATAATGGATATTTTCCAATCAGCCGTCACAGTGTTTTTTTGCTGAGAGTTGCAGGTATTCAAATGTGCATGAGGTCATCAAAATTGTTGCAAGGCATTCATAGCTAGTTCTTGAGCACCTGAAAAGCCAAGTGAGAATTGGTTCTTAGGGCATTTTTTCAAATAATATCTGTAGCTTGACCACATAATCTGGGAGATCAGATCACAGATCTGCCAATGTATTTCTAATGTTAAAAAACCAGCTACAGGAAGTGTAATTTAGATTAAAAAAGAACAGTAGGTCTTTATACCCTGCTTCTCTGTACACTAGAGTCTCAAAGCAGCTTATAATCACCTTCCCTTCCTCTCCCCACAACAGGCACCTTGTGAGGCAGGAGGAGCTGAGAGAGTTCTGAGAGTTGTAACTGAGTGAAGGTCACCAAGTAAACTTCGTGCAGAGGAGTAGGGAATCAGACCTGGTTCTCCAGCTTAAAGTCTGCTGCCCTCAACTACTATACCACACTGGCTTAGGAGATGGAGGAGACAGAGTATCACCCTTTCCCTTGTTCCAGTATCTGACAGAAATCCCGCCCACCAGCTACTTTTAGCCTGGCTGTAGAAAAATATAAACATAATATGGATTTCAGGAGGATTTCTGCTAGAGAAATGGCATGAGTGGAGGGTTAACAGCCTCCTCCCCATATATCTTTATCCAAATAAACATTCCAGTTAGGGTTGCCAACTCTGGGTTGAAAAGTTTCTGGAGATTTGGGGTGAAGCTTGGGTTAGGCAGAGTTTGGAGAGGGGAGGGACCTCAGCGGGGTATGATGCTACAGAGTCCACTTTCAGAAGCAGACATTTTCTCCAGGGGAACTGATCTCTGTAGTCCAGAAATCAGTTGTAATTCCAGGAGGTCTCCAGGCTCCACCTGGGGGCTGGCAACTCTACCATTCCAGCAGTTTTTCCCCATTGATATATGTTGTATATCTGCTCATGGATTTCTCACAAAAGTTGTACAGCCCTAAGAACGTCTCACCTTGGCATAGTGATATGCAGAGGGTTTTTTTTTTTCCCTGGGGAAACACAGCTGAACAGAGTTCTAGAACCACTTCATGGAAACAAAATTTAAAAAAAAAAGCTTAAAAGTTCACGAGGGGCACCTGTGTGTTTCTGCTTCATTTTCCTCTTGAGAGTTCCAGCACCTTTCTCCAGAAAAAAAGCCCTGGTGATATGTAACTTGAAAACATCCAGTTTTGAAATCCAATGCATTATGTAGCCAATAGTTTTTTCATTCAAAATGCAAGATACAGGAAAGAAGAAGAACAAAAAAATCCTTCCACATTAGAAGAAAAGTATGGCCAACTTTGTCCCCTGTAAGGCTGCTATTCTGCGTGCAATAGGATTTTTTTAACATGGAGGGAATACTCAAAACCAGGCCTCATTTTTTAGGTAAGCGCTCGCAGGAGCAAAGCTCCAAAACCTCTTAAGTTTTATTTTGCTCATTCTTTCTTACCCCCCCCCCAAAAAAATACTCATCCCCCCCCCCCAAAAAAAATCTTGCTTCTGGCCTCCATTGTTCAAACCCCCTGTGAGAATTTTGCTGAACTCTATTCTTCCCCACAAAAAATGGGAAAATAACCAAAACATACAAAGCAGACTGATGGAAATCATCATGCCTCTGTGGCCACACAGGAGAAAGTAATTTAAAAACTATGATGGGAGTAAGGTTTTATTATGACAATCAGGGGTTTTTTTAAAGCAGGAATACACAGGAATGCAGTTCCGGCTGACTTGGTGTCAGGCGTGAGGGCTAATAAGCAAAAAAAAAAAAGCCCTGATGATAATTATAATTCAAAAAGCATTTTAAGGTAGATGCTGAGCTGATATAATTTAGTACACCTTCCGGTGATGTGGGGGGGTGTGGCATATGGGGAGGGACGGTGGCTCGGTGGTAGAGCATCTGCTTGGTAAGCAAAAGGTCCCAGGTTCAGTCCCCAACATCTCCAACTGAAAAGGGTCCAGACAAGTAGGCGTGAAAAACCTCAGCTTGAGACCCTGGAGAGCTGCAGCCAGTCTGAGTAGACAATACTGACCTTGATGGACTGAGGGTCTGATTCAGTAGAAAGCAGCTTCATATGTCCATATATGCAAATGAGTTGTGCTAATGAGCTCCGGCACCTCTTTTCCCACGAAATGACCCTTGCTCAAAACTACCATTAACTGCATGGAGCCCAGAATGATACAGTTCACAAAGTTCAGTAGGGATGCCAGCCTGTGAGACCTAGGGATGTCAGCCTCCAGGTGAGACCTGGGGATTCCCCAGAATTAACAGCTCATCTCCAGATTACAGAGATCAGTTCCCCTGGAGAAAATGGCTGCTTTGGAGCGGGGGCCCTGTGGCATTGAACCCCACTGAGGTCCCTGTCCTCTCCAGGCTCCACCCCCAAATCTCCAGGAGGTTCTCAACCTGGACCTGGCAACTCTTCCTCCCCCATCGGTGGCCAGGGGGGGACTTGGCAACCCTAGTTCAAGAGCTGCTGCTTGGCCTCTTAAGCGTCCTGAATGTTTATACCAGCTATCATGTTGTATTACATACCTTTCCCGGTTTCAGCAGTGTAACATTTTGAGAATTCTAATGCACTTCTTGGGTTGGATCCAGCAGTAATTTTCCACTGATGCAAATGCTTCCATCCATGGAACATTTTCCTGCCTCCTTCCAGTATACCACATTGAGCTCCCCAAAATCTGGCTCTTGAGGAACTTGGGACTTTCAGAAACAGCACAAGGGGTGAATCCGTAGAGTTATACAGTGAGACGCTCAAGTACTGAACCAACAGAGGAAGTCAGGAATAACGATGCAAAATTTCTGGATCATTAGTGAGGCAATGTGTAATGGTTAGAGGGCTGGAACAGGATCTGGGAGACCCCTGTTTGAATCCCCAGACATGCCATGGAAACTTGCTGGATGACTTCTGGCCAGTCACACACACTCAGTCTAACCTACCTCACAGGGTTGTTGTGAATGCAAAGTGGAGGAGAGGAGAACCATGTAAGCCCTTTTGGGTCCCCACAGGAGAGAAAGGCAGGGTATCAATTAAGTTTGAAAATGGCTCTATTGAATTTGAGTTTTGGAGTTCATTTGGGGATGTAACTCAGCAGAATAGAAACACAATTGATTTGAGTAGTTCCTCTCCACCCTCTTTTTAGTGTCACCATTTAGGAATTAGCAGCAGGCCAGTTTGTTCTGTGGCTTTCTTGCAACGAACACAAAAGTGTACTGCAAAATCTGCTTAATGCCCCACTTCCTGGGTATACGCATCTTCTTCATGTATTTTGGGGCACACAATTATCATGATCTTTTTTAGAGACCAGGTCTTTTTTTGAGCAGGAACGCAGTTCTGGCTGGCTTGGCACTAGGCGGAGTGGCCTAATAAGCAAATTCATTTCTGCTGGGCTTTTTCTACAAAAAAAGCCCTGTGTGAAACAATGGTGATGTCAGGGGGTGTGTCCTGATAGGCAAATGAGTTTCTGCTGGGCCTTTTCTGCATAAAAAGCGCTATTAGAGGTAGAGCCTTTGAGGTAGAAACAGATGTCCACCCAAGGCAGGAGCTTCTCTGTTGTAGCTAAGGATGCCAACCTCCAGGTGGGGCTTGGGGATCTCCAGGCATTACATCTCCTCTCCAGTCTGCAGGGACCAGTTCCCCTGGAGAAAACTGAAGCTTTGGAGGGTGCACTCTAGCAGTGTATCCCACTGAGGCCTCTGTACTCCTCAGGCTAGATCCCCAAATCTCCAGGAATTTTCCAGCACAGATCTGGCAACCCTACCCTACCCCACCCCAACCCCCACCCCTGCCAAATCTCCAGCCAGTGGCCAGTGTGGCCCTAGTTGTAACCAATCAATTATGGAGAGCCTGTTCTGTAGCTTTCTGTAAATTAGGGTTGCCAAGTCTGACTCAAGAAATATCTGGGGACTTTTGGGGATGAAGCCTGGGGGCAAAGGTGTGACAAGCACAATTGAACTCTGAAGGGAGTTCTGGCAATCACAGTTAGGCCAATTCTACAGAAGACCTTTAATCCTGGTTCAGCTTTGTCCCCAAACTGACCCAATCACCTGTTAAATGCCTTCCCTCCGTTTGGAAATAATGAAGAATAGGGGCACAGTCTTTTGGGGCTCACAGAATTGAACTCCTGGTCCAATCTTTTTGAAACTTGGGGAATGTTTTGAGGAGAGGTACCAAATGCTATGCTGAAAATCTGGTGCCTCAAAAAACAGCCCCCAAAGCCCTAGATATCCACAGATCAATTCTCCATTATACCCTGTGGAGAGGCATTATACCCTATGGCAGGAGTGTCAAACTCTTCTGTTGTGAGGGCCAGATCTGACATAAACGGGACCTTGTTCAGCCGGGCCATGTGTGTCATGAAATGTAAAGCCAGGTAGCAGAGATATAAACTTTATAAAGGACACAGACAAACAGAATTAAATATTATTTTTTAAATTAAGCATGTTTTAAAGTATTAGCATTCTTGTAATATCGTGGTCAGTATCAAAGCAAGCTCTCCCACCTCCTCCTCCCCAAGGGAGGAGCCTCAGCCAATGGAGAAAATAGAGGCTTTGCTCTGTAGCTCCTGTGCGATTGGGAAATCCTGGCAAAGCAAGCTGCGATACAGAAAGAAGCAAGAGAGAGGGAGAAGGAAGCAGACTTGTTCACAGGCCTGATAGGAGCCCTCCGGGGGCCTGATCTGACCCACGAGCTGCATGTTTGACACCTCTACCCTATGGGAATTGGTCTCCATAGAGTATAATGGAGTGCCCAGCAGACATTTTTCCTCCCCCTCCCCATGTTCTGATGACCCTGAAGCAGCAGGGGAGGGACTACAATCTGAAAAATTCCCCGCCTCCAACTGGACATTAGCAGCCCCACTGTAAATGTAATGTTTCTTGTTTAATCAAGAATTTTCTGTTTGTTGAGTTGTTTTTTGGATTGCTGCTTGTTTTGTCTAAATTTGTTCTTTTGATTGATCTTTGTGATACCTTTTTTCTGCATCTGTTTCTGTAGGAGTCTTTTAAACTCCTGTTTTTTTAAAAAAAAATTACTACCACCATTTTAAAGTATGCTAACTATTCATTCCCGCTTCTGGTCTTTTATTATAACTTTCAGGGCAGGATTGCTGTTTTATGGAACTTGGTTTTATTGTTATGCCGTTTTTTGTTTGTTTTGTAATTATGATGTTTGCAAACCACTTTCAGAGATTTTTATAGAGCGTGCTGCATGTAAATACGTTCAGCAAATAAAAGAGTGGCCACACTGCAAGCTGAAACTGGTTCAATCGTCACACTAGTTTTGCAAAGACATCTCTTAAGGGAACTCCCAGCAAAGGTCTTTGGGAGGAGCTATGACATTTAAAGAGGTACAAAGCCAACTCAGTGGGGCCTTGGTACTGTTCCTGAACCTGAGCTATGTGACTAAGGCTGCAAAGCCCTCAGTGAAGGTAGGGGATGCCCTGCCCACAGATCCTGTTGCTCACTGCTGCTGAAAAATTAGCAAGAGCAAATTTGAAGAAAAAATAAGCCCTTGTCTACTTACAGAAACTTTTTACCATAGAATTCTTGGTGATTCCTAGAGCTGCCAGAAGTGACAAAGGGTAGTTCTAGGAAATGCCAGAAACTCTGTGGTAAAAGCTTCCTGTAAGTCGACAAGGCTTTTTTTTTTTTTAAAAAAAAATTCTCCTGGAACACTGTTCCTTCCTCAGCCCTCTATCCCGTTGTCAGGCAGTGCCTGCAACCCTGTATTCTGCTGGCTTTATGATGCGAAAAATCAGGTTGCAAAGCCCTCCCTGCCGCTGCCACCTCCTCCTTTACTTGACAGCGATCCAGATTCCTTTCGTGTTTCTGTCCCTTTCAGTCACTGGCTTCCCTTTTGCAGACACAGAGCTCTCCCTGCCACTCCAATCTGCCAGGCCCATTATTTATAGACTCATCAAAGAACAATTAACAAAGAATTCCCACTCAGCATCTACAGATCCGGTGTAACCAATTTTTCACACCACAGCTGCTTTGAAAAGACTTAGCTAATGTTTGGGGGATTTTTAATCTCTAAACTAGAGAGAAAGGGGCATAACTAAAAGCATCCACACCAAAGGGCTGTTCATACCAAAGCGGTAGTCGAAAGCTAGCTATTTTCATCTTTACAAGGGCTTGCAGAAGCTACACCACAGGTAGGGTGGTGGTCTTTGTCGTCTTCCCTTTTGAAATCATGTCTTTGGATCCAGCTTCATTTTGTCCTGAGCCAAAGGACTGGTACTATTATAAGGAGAGTTAATTGAACTGCTGGAGGTTATTAATGGGTCTTTGCAAGGCTTTTTTTGTAGCAGGAATTCCTTTGCATATTAGGCCACACCCCTGTGACATAGCCAGTCCTCCTGGAGCTTACATTAGACCCTGTACTAAGAGCCCTGTAAGCTCTTGGAGGATTGGCTACATAACGAGGGTGTGGCCTAATATGCAAACTGGAGTTCGTGCTACAAAAGAAGACCTGAGTCTTTGAACTATTGCTTGCCTAGATTATTAACCAGGCAAACTCAGTCTCAAGTTATTTCTCATTGAAACGACTGGCAGAGGCCCACATTGGGACTTATAACTAAGGAGTTAATCATTATTTATCTAATTCCAAACCGTGCGTAGAGGATATCATCAATAGATCCACAAAAGGGAGCTAGGAATAGATAAGGGGAACTTTTCTACAAACCTGAAGTCACTGGTTTAAGGGGGGGGGGAATCTAATATAAATATATTTATATCTATTGGGGGATTAAAACTCTAAAAAATAATAGAAACACCTGTAGCTTTAACAAAAAGAATGCCCACTGAACTCTCCGTGGCAATTTTGAAGTCTGCCCTGCTATGCACCACAATAATATTGATGGCTTCTAATCCTTGGTTTTTGTAAAGCAAACCCATAGGAAGATGGGGCAGTAGATGTGAACTTGAATGCCAAAAAAGCCTTGGAAAAGGTCCCCTCCCCTGTCGTATCCGCTGACAGAACAGGACTAGAATTGCTGATTCTGGGTTGGGAAATTCTTGGAGCTTTGGGGGTGGAGCCTGGCCTAGCAGTCAGCATGTTACATAGGGTTGCCAGCATCCAGGTGGAGCCTGGAGATCAGCCACTTTTACAACTGATCTCCAGCTGGCAGAGATCAGCCCCCCTTGGAGAAAACGGCAGCTTGGAAGGATGGACTCTGTGGCATTGTACCATGCTGAGACCCCTTCCCTCCCCAAACCCTGCCCTCTCCCAGATCCACCCCCAAAGTTTCCATGTTTTTTTCAACATAAGCCTGATGACCTTACCTGGTCAGCAGCACCAGCAGCCACCATTAAACTTCCCCAGAGAGAGGCTGCCAGAGAGGGAAGGAGGGGAAGCTGAAGAACAGCAGGCACATTAAGGCAAGTTAGTTGGTAAGTGGGAAGGAGAGAAGGAAGCAGGAAAAGGAGAGAGGCTATGAGGGTTGCCAGGGACGGAAAAGAAGTAATAGTAGGGTACGGGAAACAGTGGGAAATGAGATCACCACCACAAGTCCTTGCAGATCTGTGGTTTATGTAATCCTGTTATCCCTAAGTTTCTTGAGGTTGTATTACATAAAAACTCTGAATAGGTAGCCACTGATCATCAGATCCTTAGGAGATTGCAACTGAGGCCATGGAGGGCCTCGACTCAACATGCTAGGCCCAGAATCCATGGATGTCTACAATTCAGTGGTACACATGGGCACAGTTTGGATCAGGATTGTGGTATATTAGGGCTTTTGCCTCCTCACCATGCTGTTTTCCCAAGCTTATAAAATCATAGAGTTGGAAGGGACCTCCAGGGTCATCGAGTCCAACCCCCTGCACAATGCAGGAAACTCACAAACACCTCCCCCTAAATTCACAGGATCTTCATTGCTGTCAGTTGGCCATCTAGCCTCTGTTTAAAAACCTCCAACGATGGCAGGAGGTACATAACCCGTATTTGAAATTTACCTTAGAACTGTGGGATAAAGTAAGAGGCCAGTTGGCCCCTCCAACCTCTCCAATGATGGCATTTCTGGGGCAAACCTGGTTTGTCGCAGGAAAAGCCTCTTTAACTTTTGGGGAATGGAGAAAAAAGGGCTTATATAGGTTAAATGACCTAGCAATTGCAGGTAAATTAGGAACTAGGGAACAACTAGAGGAGAAACACCATATTACTATTTCATGGTTCCAATACTATCAAATCCATCAGGCTTTTCACCATGTAATTCCACTAATTTATAAAACTAAACAACTGAATAACTTTGAAAAAGTGCTAAAATCAGGAAGAACAAATTTGAAAGGCATTATTTCAATAATTTATACAATTTTGATGGATAAAATATGGCTGCTACCTACCTCACAGCAAAATGCATGGCAAGGAGACTGCGATACACAATTTACTGAAGACGACTGGGTTCAGATTTGGAACTCACCCCTTTTAAAGAGCAGAGCTATAAATATTCATACGCAACAATTTAAACTCCTTTCACGTTAGTATTTGACTCCTTTAAAAAAATTTCGAAGTAAACTTAATAATAACACAGAATGTTGGAAAGGGTGCGGTAAGGAGGGCAACTTTCTTCATTGTTGGTGGCTATGCCCTGAAATTCAAAAGTATTGGGCTCGGTTGATAGCGAAAATATCTGAAATAGTTGGCTGTATGGTACCTTTAACACCAGAATCAGTACTTTTAAATCTCTGGCCAGATAGTTTTTCCACTCCTCAACGCAAAGAGCTTATTGCTTACTTGATACTGGCAGGTAAAATTTTAGTAGCTCAGAAGTGGAAAAAACCTAATCTTCCTACTATGGATGAATGGTTTGCGAAAGTCAGGGAGCTTATTGTGCAAGATAAATTGTCCACACAGCTTTTAATCATGGAAACACCGAACTATAACAATAACTTTATCGAAAAATGGTTTCCATATCTTGAATATGTGAACTCAATTGCCTCTGTAGAAGAAATATTGCCTCCTGAATTGTTGAACTTTATTCTTCTGTAATTGATTGATCTATGCTTCTTTTTTGTAAAACCCAACTTTGATATAACTTTTGTATAAGCGTTATTTAAGTTCTTGTTTGTAACATTTTTTTTTAACAATAAAATTGAAATTAAAAAAAAAAAACCTCCAACGAAGGAGAGCCCACCACCTCCCAAGGAAGCCTGTTCCACTGAGGAATCGCTCTAACGGTCAGGAAGTTCTTCCTAATATTGAGCCGGAAACTCTTCTGATTTAATTTCAACCCGTTGGTTCTGGTCCTAACTTTTGCGGCCACAGAAAACAATTCCATCCAGTCCTTTAGATGACAGCCCTTCAAGTACTTGATGGTGATCATATCACCTCTCAGCCTCCTCTCCAGAAGGGCTTATGAGGCCCTGGAAGGCCACAGTGTGACGACATACCCCCTACACGTGAAGTCCCTGACAGGGCAAATACTTCTGGGACCATTTCAGATTAAGACAACAGTGTGCAAAGGCAGTATAAGCCATCTCACACATTTTGGCCCCCATCAAAACCAGCTGCCGCCTTCCTTGGAATTGAGTTCACAGTGGAGAATTCCCAAAGCAAGTCTGATCACGTGGACCTTGAGAAACATGCGGTATATGTAGCTGTTCCCTCTGAGATTCCATTGGAACCATTGCCGTTAGAGGGTTCATCGTTGTTTCTTGCTTCCTAACGCTGTTGTAAGGGCACTTTAAAAAGGAGACTTGTCAGATGAGTTTGGGACAATTTATTTGTTGAAATAACATGCCCCGAGTTCCTTCTGTCTGGAGGTGCTGAGGATCAAACTAGATGCAAAACGTGTGCTCAGACGCTGAGCTATAGTCCTTCCCTGAGGTGGAATTCTAGCAGGAGCTGCTTTGCAGGTTAGGCCACACACCCCTGACGTAGCCAATCCTCCAAGAGCTTACAAGGCTCTTTTTTGTAAGCTCTTGGAGGATTGGCTACATCAGGGGTGTGTGGGCTTAATATGCAAAGGAGCGCCTGCTAGAATTCCACCCCTGGTCCTTCCCCATTCTGGGAACCTGTCTCTTCAATCACACACTCCTTGACCTATGTTCCTAATGCCAGTGTTCCCCCAAAGCAAGAACTCAGGTCATTTATGCACTTGGTACATCCCCAGCTTAATGTAGAAGGGATGCAGTGTTAGAAACTTGAGTGGTTTTTTTCCGGCTTAACATCTGTGTGGGTTTCTTCCTTCTCCCCCCACCCCACTCTCATTGCAGACTGATGAGTACTGAAAATGCTCTTTTACAAGCCAGAGAAGAGGAAGGCATAAAGCATGAACGCACTTTTGTGGCCTCTCAGCTGATCGATTGGCTGATACAGGAAGGAGAGACTACTATGCGGTCTGAAGCCGAACAACTTGGCCGCCGGCTGCTGGAGCATGGAATTATACAGCATGGTGAGGACTTAGTTCTGCCCAAGGAGGTGGCACGTTTGAATATCAATCCCGTCACTGTTCTAAATTCTAAATGAAAAAAAGAGCGTATGGTTGCTGGTGCCAGGAGGCAACATCAGGGGAAAGCTTCCACCAGTGTTCCCTCTAAGCTGAGTTAGCTCACAGATTTTTAGCCTCTAGCTCACACATTTTTGTCTTAGCTCAGGAAACATGACCCCAGAGCACACTAATTTATGCAGTAGCTCACAACTTTAATACCAGTAGTCCACAAAGTAGATTTTTGCTCACAAGAGTCTGCAGCTTAGTGGGAACATTGGCCTCAACCAATGTTCCCTCTAAGCTGAGTTAGCGTGAGCTAGTTCACAGATTTTTAGCCTCTAGCTCACACATTTTTGTCTTAGCTCAGGAAAGATGAACCCAGAGCACACTAATTTATGCAATAGCTCACAACTTTAATACCAGTAGTCCACAAAGTAGATTTTTGCTCACAAGAGTCTGCAGCTTAGTGGGAACATTGGCCTCCACCAATGTTCCCTTTAAGATGAGTTAGCGTGAGCTGGCTCACAAATTTTTAGCCTCCAGCTCACACTTTTTTGTCTTAGCTCAGGAAAAATGACCCCAGAGCACACTTAATTTATGCAGTAGCTCACAACTTTAATGCCAGTAGCTCACAAAGTGGAATTTTTGCTCACAAGACTCTGCAGCTTAGTGGGAACATTGTCCTCCACCCCTTGGCTTGTTTGTTGGCCTTCCAGGGCAGCTGGTTGGCCCCTGTTTGAGACGGTGGGTGCAATCACACAAGGAATTTGCCCAGCAATAGCCCGGCTTTGAAAAAAACAGTATTGTTTGATGTGTGCCCGGGCATTCACACACACCCTGCGCTGCTGCTGGGACAGGCACTGCCCCCCCCCCACACACAAGGAGCATTCAGACTGCTTGTGTGCATGTGGATCACCTGCATTGCATTCCCAGCCCTTCAGACAGCCAGGAAACACACCCAACATAAGTTGTAGAGATTTGCTACTGGGAGAAGCAGGGCTTTTTTTTGTAACAGGAACTCCTTTGTATATTAGTCCACATGCCCTGATGTAGCCAGTCCTCCAAGAGCATACAGGGCTGGAACGAGTCCAGAGGAGGACGACGAAGATGGTGAGGGGTCTGGAGACCAAGTCCTATGAGGAAAGTTTGAAGGAGCTGGGGATGTTTAGCCTGGAGAGGAGGCGGCTGAGAGGTGATATGATCACCATCTTCGAGTACTTGAAGGGCTGTCATCTAGAGGATGGTGTAGAATTGTTTTCTGTGGCTCCAGAAGGTAGGACCAGAACCAGTGGGTTGAAATTAACTCAAAAGAGTTTCCAGCTCAACATTAGGAAGAACTTTCTGACAGTTAGAGCGGTTCCTCAATGGAACAAGCTTCCTCAGGAGATGGTGGGTTCTCCTTCCTTGGAGGTTTTTAAACAGAGGCTAGATGTCCATCTGACAGCAATGAGGATCCTGTGAATTTAGGGGGAGATGTTTGTGAGTTTCCTGCATCGTGCAGGGGGTTGGACTAGATGACCCTGGAGGTCCCTTCCAACTCTATGATTCTAGGTACTCAGTGGTTTACTCTAGTTGTTACTAATCAGTACACTGCAGTTTCCGGTTTACCCACCTGGGGATTGGCAACCCTATCCAGTACCTCATTGCAATATGAGCAGATGTTCTTGGAAAAGCGCTGCGAGATCACTTTCCTGTACTTCCTTATTTGTGGAGCCCTAGCTGTTTGCCGGAGGAGGGTGCGCAGACAGCTGAGCAGATCGACTTGCTGAGTTCCTAGAAGACTTCTAACTGTGGACTGAAGGTGTGAAGAGATAAGCTCTGACGCACAAGGCCTGATCTTGCAACGGTTTGTTGCAAAATCAGTCAAGACTTTCTCAAGACCCTGGCTGTGCAGATTAGTTCAAGGTCCCACTTTCCAGAGTATTTTGAATGAGTGGATGTTTAAGGCACATCTGCATAGTAATGCACAGGCTCTGTGAAAGAACCAAGAAGTCCTTGGCCACTAGAAGAGCGAATGGTCAGTGCTATTCTTATCCCCTAAGGCAGGGGATCTGGTGTGGTTAACATTAGCATTTCTGTGCATGCACAGAAGTTTATTGAAGGCATATTCAAAACCCCTTTGAAAAGTAATGTGCAAATGTGCTTGTAGATGAGGACTATAACGTCCCCCTTTGGCTGTGGGTTCCCAGGTTAGAGTACTCACTCAGACACCTCTTCTCAAGTCCATTCAGCAAAGAAGAAGACCGTAGATTTATACCCCGCTCTTCTCTCTGAATCAGAGTCTCAGAGCAGCTTACAATCTCCTTTATCTTCTTCCCCCACAACAGACACCCTGTGAGTTGGGTGGGGCTGAGAAAGCTCTCCCAGAAGCTGCCCTTTCAAGGACAACTCCTACGAGGGCTATGGCTGACCCAAGGCCATTCCAGCAGGTGCAAGTGGAGAAGTGGGGAATCAAACCCGGCTCTCCCAGATAAAGGTCCACGCACTTAACCACTACACCAAGCAGGCTCAAAATCTCAGTCCATTTATTTGCAAGGAGACAACTCCAACTACCAACATCTTCAGCTGACATACAAAACTAGAAACTGAAACAAGAGCTCCACTCAGTAGGACCAAACTAAATCACAGATAGTAGGGGAGGAGCAGACTATTCCATTACATGCATACATGGCGTTTTTGTAGCAGGAACTCCTTTGCACATTAGGCCACACACTCCTGATGTAGCCCATCCTGCTGGAGCATATAGTAGGCCCTGTATTAAGAGTCCTGTAAATTCTTGGACTTGTAAGTTCTTCCAGTGGCGCAGAGTGGTAAAGCTACAGTACCGCAGTCCAAGCTCTCTACTCACAACCTGAGTTCAATCCCAGTGGAAGCTGGGTTCAGGTGGCCGGCTCAAGGTTGACTTAGCCTTCCATCCTTCTGAGGTCGGTAAAGTGAGTACCCAGCTTCCTGGGGGGTAAGTGTAGATGACTTGGGGAAGGCAATGGCAAACCACCCCCTAAAAAGTCTGCCGTGAAAACGTCATGATGCTACGTCACCCCAGAGTCAGAAACGACTGGTGCTTGCACAGGGGACTACCTTTACCTTTATGTTCTTGGAGGATTGGCTATATCAGGGGTGTGTGGCCTAATATGCAAAGGAGTTCCTGCAATTAAAAAAAGCCCTACCGATACATACATTGAATAAATATATCACCATCACAGAGACGAAGGGTGGTGCCAGCACATCTCAGCCACAAGCAGGGTTGCCAGCCTCCAGTGGGGCCTGGAGAGCTTCTGGAATCAGAACTGATCTCTAAGGGAGAAAAGTCAGTTCCCGTACAGAAAATAAGCAATATTAGATAACCACCGGAAGCAATAAAACTTTCATGCCAAGCATGTAAATATGCATTTTTAGTGAAGTTAAACAAAAACAGAACTAAGGAACACTGAACATTCTTTCTTTTAAAAATGAAAATAAATTTTTATTGGATTTTGCAGCATTACATAGGTATAATAGAAATAACACAATCAAAAACAGGATAACATAAACTTAGATTTTACCTCGTTATTGCAAAGACATTATAGTGATAGAATTTCCTTGGGTAGGGTTCTCCGGTTGAAAGAATTTGAGTACCCAGATTCCGTGTCTATTTTTTCTAGAATCGGGGACCATTTGGTGACAAATCAAAAAAATTTTCCCACAAAGTCTCTCGCCCTGAGCCACTTGTTGGGAAGGGCAGGATATAATCATAAAATAAATAAATAAATAAATAAACAAACAATCACAAAGAATGATAATCTCTTCAAACAGGACTTAATGAAGACGTGGGTGAAGTCCTTCATTTCTTAATGTTCCACTCGTGATGGTGCGGAGAGAATAAGGAACCGCTTTTAAAAGCAGTCCTCACAGTTTCAATAGTTAGTTCTTCCTCAGCCTCTTGCTCCTGACGTTACATGGAGCCACAGCTCTACTCTTTACAACATGGATCCATGCATGCTCTAATTTGCTGCTACTGGCTCCATGTAACGTCAGGAGAAAGACGCTGAGGAAGAACTAACTATTGAAACTATTGAAAGCAATTCCTTATTCTCTCCGCATCATCACTAGTGGAACACTAAGAAATTAAAGATTTCACCCACGTCTTCATTAAGTCCTATTTGAAGAGGCTATCATTCTTTGTGACTGTTGAGAAACTTTGTGGGGAAAATTTCAAGAATGTTCAGTGTTCCTTAGTTCTGTTTTTGTTTAACTTCACTGAAAACGCATATTTACACGCTTGGCATGAAAGTTTTATTGCTTCCAGTGGTTATCTTATATTGCTTATCTTTACACCGGTTCCAGTAGTATTTACTACCTCTATAGAAAATGGCTGCTTTGGAGTGTGGACGCTATGGCATTATACCTCATTGAGGTCCTTCCCCTCCCCAAACCCCTCCCTCCCCAGGCTTCACCCCCAAAATCTCCAGCTGTTTCACAACCCAGTGCTGGCAACCCAAGGCCAAAGACAACTGTGCTGCCCGTTAGTTCCCAAGACTGCATTTTGCTTCCACACCCAGAAGTCTGGAAAGAGGAGGTAACTTTGCTTTGTCAGATGGCAGCTGTCATTCAGGTAACAAATGTCCCAGGCCAGTCAAGCAAAATTTCTCCTGGAGACGCAGTAATGGAAACCCACTGAATTAGTGCCCATTACAGATGTGTGCCAGTCCCTTTTGTTGGCTCATTGTTTGTGATGGAGTGTTCTTATTGACTCCCCAAAGGGGCTTCAGGGTGGTATAAAGCTTGTTAACGGACCATAGACAAATCACTTTATTTGTAGTATGCTTTGCCAGCAGGAGATCTGGTTTGAAGGGAGACTTAGCTCATCCTACGGATTTCATTGCTGTTTTGCTAGAGTTAGAAAGTATATTGTATAGAGTTAGAAAGTATATCTCAGCAGAGAGATAATGATTATGGGTTTATGTAAGGACTGTAACGTCTGCTTTAATTACAGTATCCGTAGACTTAGTAAGACTACTACAGCTAGAAAATTAGAACACCCTCCTCCACATACACACACAAAAACATACGTGTACCATTTCCAAATTGTCAACTTAATTTGAAACAACAGTTGTCTGGTATTCATTGTATTCCCTTTTTACTGAGGTCTTTATGGAAGTCCACTTTATTTGCAAGTAAATACCGTGTATCCGTTGGCGAGCTCACTCTGCTCTCCGAGAGCCAAACGGTTTCCTGTGTCTTGTGTGTCAGCTTTGTCAATATAGATTCAATTAACACTAATTGGCACGGCTGCCTGGGCTTGGCGAGGACTGAATGAAGTCTTTGGCTGAGGACCGAGTAGGGAATAAAATACCTTTTGTGCCTCGTAGGTCATCTTTAAAAAATGCCATCACCTTTTATAACAGAACTTGGCCCCAGTTATTGTTGAATAAGCACAAAATGATGATAAAGTAAAGCTTCCGGGTCTGCGTAATGTTAGTACAGAATCAGAAGGGACCTGAATGTCCTCTCTTAGAAGAATAGGTTTTTATACCCTGCTTTTCTCTATCATAAGGAGACTCAAATTGCATCCCCTGCCCCACAATAGGCAACTTCTGAGGTAAATGCGGCTGTGAGAGTTCTGAGAGAACTGTGACTATCCCAAGGTCTCTCAGCAGGCCTCAATGGGAGGAATCAAACCCAATTCTCCAGATTAGAAGTCACTGCTCTTAAAAATTACTCAGCTCTGGGTCTCTAGTCCAAGTATGGATGGTGAGGCGAAACCTGTTGTCTCCAAACCAGTCTGCTCTTTGAACTCTTCCCCGAGGACTGCCCCTTTGTCCTGGCTATGCTTTCTGCCTTCTGAAGGCTTACAGCGTTCCTCACTTATCCATTTTATCCTCCCAACAACCCTGTGAAGTAGGGGAGGCTGAGAGTGTGTACTTGGCCCTGGGTCACTCCTCAAAGCTTCCATGGCAGAATGGGGAACCGAAGCTGGGTCTCCCAGTTCTTAGACTGACACTGTAGCCAGCACACCATGCTGGAGCTGGTCCTGCGCTGCAGTCACACGTGCTAACTAATGCACTTTCAATCCATTTACAAGGCACTTTCCAACTGGATTTTACTGTGTGAACTGGCAAGATCCAGTTGGAAAATGCACTGAAAGTGGATTGAAAGTGCATTAGTGTGTGTGATCGCAGCCTTGCTGTTTCTTTTTTGTATTTTTATGTGCATGTGTGTGTATGCACCTGGAAGTCATAGTAACCTCTTGTGACTGTCCCCTACTGGGGGCCTGGAGAATATTCAGGAAGAGGTGGCTGAATAAAGCCTGCCACTGCCTCCCGCCTCTGGTATTCCAAAGAGGTCTCCATCCAAATAGTCGCTCAAGTTGACCCTGCTTAGCTTCTGAGATCTGATGAGATTGGCTTGCCTGGGCTATCCAGGTCAGAGTAGTCTTGCTGTTTCTAATAAACATGTATGTTTATCCTGTGCTTCCTGGGCAAGTCCTCTTATGATTTATTTTTATTTAAAGCATTTATTAGTCTCCTTTCTTGTTTATGGAGCTCAAGGTGGCTTACGATATAAATAAAATAGATCACACAAAAATATACAAAGCCAAAATTTAAAATCGCAATGTTTTATTCAATGCTTTATTCAAATGCCGTCCTAAATAAAACCATTTTTAGCTGCCTCATATAGACGGAAAGACAGGGGGCCAGGTGCAACTCCTGGGGGCAGGATTGTTCCAGAATTGTGGGGACATCACTGAAAAGGCCCCATCTCTTGTACCCACCAAATGAACTTCTTTCATTGATTGACAGTCAGAAGGGCCTCTTCCTGTGATCTTAATTCCCAGGCAGGAAAGAGATGCCAGCTTCCAGGTGAGACCTGGGAATCCCACTGAATTACAGCTCCTCTGCAGACTGAGACAGTTTCTCCCGAGGAAATGGCAGGTTTGGCGGGTGGGTTCTGCGGCATTGAGCCCCACTGAGGTCCCTATCCTCTCCAGGCTCCATCCCCAAATCTCCAAGAGTTTCCCAACCTGGATCTGGCAGCTGTAACCCCACTCCCCTCCCATGCTGGTGGCCAGGGGGACTTGGCAACTCTAAAGGAACCTGAGGTTATTATGCTGAGGAGAGCTGAAGGAGTTCTGTAAATACAACATTAGCACAGAAAGGAAAGGCTAGGCCAGAATCCTTTTCTCAGACATTCAGGATTTCCACAGGCAGTCACAGAGTTTTGGTTCATGAAGAGAGTTCCCAATCTCAGCCCCACATAAGATGTTATATGAATGTTGATCTATATGGAACCTTAGTGATAGATTTAACTCTGAAGTGTGTGTGTGTTTTTAAAACTTTAGCCAGATTACAGATCGCTCCTAGGGATGCCAGTCTCCAGGTGGGACCTGGGGATCCCCTGGAATTACAGAGATTAGTTCTCCTGGAGAAAATGATTGCTTTGGTGGGTGGACTCTGGGGCATTGTACCCCATTGAGGTTCCTGTCCTCAGACTCCATCCCTAAATTTCTATAAGTTTCCCAACCTGGATCTGGCAACACTTACCACCACCACCCCATGCCCCATCAGTGGCCAGGGGGGAACCTGGCAATCCTGATAGCTCCATATGCCCATCTGAACTACCGTGCCAACTTTCCCCTCTAGCTTCAGACTCTTTAAATGTCTGAGGTACCATTAAGGTGAAGGTTGCTCTCAAAAACCTCAGAGTCTATGGACTTTCTGCTCCCCAGCAAACAAGATTCCTCCACAGGGACCCCTATATTTGCCCTGATATAGCTGCCAGAGCCCTGGATTAAATATTCTTTTGAATACCAAACGGAGGTCCCTGGATCTAGGCAGAGGTTGCTCCAGGGCATTGCTGGCTGGGAGCAACCCACCTTCCTGAAAACTTTCATCAAAGCCCCATTCAGATTCCAGAGTTGCTCCACACCCTTTTTGACCATAAGAAAAGAGGTGTACAGGACAATAAGCAAGCCGTCCAGCTTGGTGGTTCCTCCTCCACTCCCTAACATGGGCAGTCTTTGCAGTGGAGGACGGTAAGCAGTGGGGTGCCGCAGGGCTCAGTACTGGGTCCCATGCTCTTAACTTGTTCATAAATGATTTGGAGTTGGGAGTGAGCAGTGAAGTGGCCAAGTTTGCAGATGACACTAAATTGTTCAGGGTAGTGAGAACCAGAGAGGATTGTGAGGAACTCCAAAGGGATCTGTTGAGGCTGGGTGAGTGGGCGTCAACGTGGCAGATGCGGTTCAGTGTGGCCAAGTGCAAAGTAATGCACATTGGGGCCAAGAATCCCAGCTACAAATACAAGTTGATGGGTTGTGAACTGGCAGAGACTGACCAAGAGAGAGATCTTGGGGTCGTGGTAGATAACTCACTGAAAATGTCAAGACAGTGTGCGATTGCAATAAAAAAGGCCAACACCATGCTGGGAATTATTAGGAAGGGAATTGAAAACCAATCAGCCAGTATCATAATGCCCCTGTATAAATCGATGGTGTGGTCTCATTTGGAATACTGTGTGCAATTCTGGTCACCTCACCTCAAAAAGGATATTATAGCATTGGAAAAAGTGCAGAAAAGGGCAACTAGAATGATTAAAGGGGTGGAACACTTTCCCTATGAAGAAAGGTTAAAACGCTTGGGGCTCTTTAGAAACGTCGACTGCAAGGTGACATGATAGAGGTTTACAAGATAATGCATGGGATGGAGAAAGTAGAGAAAGAAGTACTTTTCTCACAATACAAGAACTTGTGGGCATTCGATGAAATTGCTGAGCAGTTAGGTTAAGGAAGTACTTCTTCACCCAAAGGGTGATTAACGTGGAATTCACTGCCACAGGTGGTGGCGGCTACAAGCATAGACAGCTTCAGGAGGGGGTTAGATAAAAATATGGAACAGAGGTCAATCAGTGGCTATTAGCCACAGTGTGTGTATATATGTGTGTGTGTGTGTATAAATAATTTTTTTGGCCACTATGTGACACAGAGTGTTGGACTGGATGGGCCATTGGCCTGATCCAACATAGCTTCTCTTATGTTCTTAATCAAGAGCCTGAGAGGGCCATCAAATCCTTTATTAAAGCAGCCCAAACTGGTACTCTGGGTGAGTGTCCCACCCTGAGTTGGCTTTCTTGTACAGAGCATGCCCATATTTGGGGCTCTTTTTACCTTTCACCCCCCTAAATTCAAAAATCTTCCAATGAGAACCAAGGCCCATACATTTCTAAGCCTACCCCACTGTGATTGAGGGCTGCTCCCTTAAATTTGCTAAGCGGTTGGCTGTCTTCCTGGACACCTGGATTTTTACCCCACCTTGGATTGCTTCCTTTCCCCTTTGGAATCTTTGCCACCAGAGACTGGACTTCCCCTGGCATGCTCTCCCGTCCCTCCGGCACCCCTTTCTCCAGGATCAGGTGCAGTATAATTTTCTTGGGCCCTTTTCTGTTTTCCTCACTAGCTTATTTCCTCCCTCAGATCTTCCTCCAATAGACAGAAAATTGTAGACTTGTAAAGGTTTCTTGGTGTGCTGCCACATTCCTTGTCTGTTTCATTCTGCGACCATTCAGTTTTTGCCATTTCCTTCTTTGATTTGTATTCCGGTTAGAGAAATAAGAAGCTTTTCCTTTTCTTCATTGGGGTTCTTTTCATTCTGATTGTTGTTTTGTGGAGCTACCTGAACACTCATATAAAGGCAGACTAGCTAAAGGCTTTGTATCAGTTGGAAAGAGGGGAACCTACCTTGTGTTGAAGATGGTAGCTAGGTCTAGTATATAATGGGGGGGCCTTGTCAGATTTGCTTCTGCTGACTTCTTTTCCCTTTCCCCGTAAGAGTAAATAGCTACCATTCACTTATGTAAGACAGTACAAGGGGGCACAATTGGAGTAGACTAAACCACTGCCATTGGTGACCCAGTAAGAATTTAGTGTACTCCTGTCTGCATAATCTCGTTCTGGCTTTCATTCTTCAGGCCTAAGGCACGATGCAACATTGGACGAGTAAGACAGAATACCGTAATTGGAGCGTTTTAAATATAAAGCTAGAGAATACAGATGAGCTCTGGAAAGAGAATATATAGATTGTTAGCATCAGAGTCTAGATTCTGAATGCAGGCCACTCCTTAAAGTACATTTGCAAACGCCACATTAGATCACAAGGCTTTTTGAGAAATTGGGGGTAGGGGAGCTCTCTGCCTTAGTTGCACATTTAATGTAAAAGCTGGGCTATGCCTTTAAAAGCAATGGGCACAAGTGCCATTATTCTTTTAGAACTTAACATGCACCAAAAAAAAGTGTACAGTTTTAGAAAAGCGGGCTCCTATGATACATCCTTTAAAAACTATAGGAGTCCTATAATACATTCTTTAAAAATCCACTATGGACACAAAGATAAAGGATCAGAAAGCTGTGCTATTTTCTGTAGGAATGACCTTTCAATGCGGTTGAGTTATTTATAAAATGTATTTGGTATTTTGTGTGCTTTAAAAAAAAAACAGTTTATTGGAGGGTTTTTTTTAAAAGTGGGAAGAAGAGGAAAATAAATTTGAGTTTAGATATCTGGTATGTGTGTTGAGCCAAGTTTTTTTTTTAATGGAAACACAGAAAGTGGCTATTTAGTTGTTCGTGAGTTTGAGACAGGAGCAGACAGTCTTGCTTACAGGAATGAAGTGTTTGCATTGGAGAGGGAAGAGAAGAGCAGTAGGGTTGCCAGCTCCAGTATGGAGATTTGGGGGTGACCTTGAAAAAGGTGGGGTTTGGGGAGAGGAAGGACCCCAGTAGGGTATAATGCCATAAAGTCCATCCTCTAAAGTTGCCTTTTTATCCAGAAGAACTGATCTCTATTGTCTGGAGATTGTTTGCAATTCCAGATCCCCAGACCCCACCTGGAGGTTGGCAACCATAAGTGATCCCATTCAAGATTAAATATGACCTGCCCATTTTTTTTTTGTATTTAAATTCCAACCCCACCCCTCCTCAAAATCTGCCGCTATGAAGGGGGTTCCAGTTTTGATTGGGGGGGGGGTTAATCCTTTTCTGCTGCACTCTTTCCCTGTTCTGAATCTGTCCCCAGCAGCTATTGGCAGCCCCCTAGCTGCTTTAACCCCATTGGGGGAAAATTACATGCACATGATTGGCAGCAACTAGGGTCCCCTTTGACCACTGGCAGGGGATGGGGTTAGGGTTGCCAGATCCAGGTTGGGAAATTCCTGGAGGTTTGGGGATGGAGCTTGTCTGCTGGGCGCTCCAATATATGGAGACTGAGTCCCATAGGGTATAATGGAGAAAGGATCCATGAGTATCTGGGACTCTGGGACCCCTGTTTTTTCAGGTAGAGGCACCAAATTTTCAGCATAGCATCCAGTGCCTCTCCTCAAAACACCCCCCCAGTTTCAAAAAGATTGGACCAGGGGGTCCAATTCTATGAGGCTCCAAAGAAGATGCCCCTATCCTTCATTATTCCAAATGGAGGGAAGGCGTTTAAAAGACGTGTGGTCCCTTTAAATGTGATGGCCAGAACTCCCTTTGGAATTCAGTCATGCTGGTTACACCCTTGCTCCTGGCTCTACCCCCAAAGTCTCCAGATATTTCTAGAGTTGGACCTGGCAACCCTAAGGGTTGTCAAACCCAGATCGAGAAATTCCTGGAGAGTTGAAGGTACAGCCTGGAGAGGGTGGATTTTGGAGACAGGAGGGACCTCAGTAGGGGATAATGTCACAGAGTCCTCCAAAAGAAACCAGTTTCTCCAGAGGAACTGTTCTGGAGATCAGCTGTACTTCTGGGAGCTTTACAGGAAGTTGGTGTGGGGATTGGGGAAGGACTTCTGTGGGGTACAGTGCCATAGACTCCATGCTCTAAAGCAGCCATTTTCTCCAGGGAAACTCTAATTTGGAGATCTATTGTGACTCCAGATCTCCAGGCCCCACCTGGAGGTTGGCAATGCTCAAGGCAGAAAGGAAAGGAAGCGATCTTCACATTTAGGGCGGGGGCTGGCTAGGCAGTTGCTGAAACTTTTGTCCCCTCTCCAGATGTTCACTGCGTATATTGAAAGCGATGAGATCATCCCCGCTCTTTCTCCCTGTAATGAAGTCAGATACCATCTATAGTGTAATTAGAAGCTCGAAACGAGGAAATGAATCGCTACAAAATGTAACATCCTCTGCGATTTCAATTTTAAAACTGAGCAGCTTTAATGCAGGCCTGGGGGGGATTGGAAAGCACACCTGGTGCAAAGAGCCAAGGAAGCTGGCAATGAAACAAACTGCAAAAATTGGAAAAGATGGAAGAGATCTGGGCCCCTCTGTTGCAATTTAATAATGATAACTGCAGGTGGTGGATTCCAGAAACCAAGGGGCAGAGGATGTAGCAGTCGGCCTGCTCATTAGGACTCGGAATAAGACAAAGCTAGAAGCTGCAATCTCTCCCCACCCCCACTCCATTTTCTTAACCTCCATATAATCAGTTTTCCTCCACTCTGATCCCTGATAGTCCATAGAACACAGTGCAGGAACATGGTGGAAATCATCAGTGTGTGTAGTACAGTCCGCACCACATGGAGGAACACACATACAACTGCTTTATACTGAGGAGAGACTGTGGCTTGGTGGTAAAGCATCTGCTTTGCATGCTGAAGGGTCCCAGGTTCAATCCCTGGCTTCTCCATTTAAAAGGGTTCAGGTAGGAGGTGATGTGAAAGACCTTTGCCTGAGATCCTGGAGAGCCACTGCCAGTCTGAGTAGACAGTACTGACATGGATGGACCGAGGGTCTGCTTCAGCTTCGTGTGTTCATATCTCTTTCATAGTCAGCATTGTCAACTCAGACTGGCAGAGGCTCTCCGGGGATCTCAGGCAAAGGTCTTTCTCATCACCTCCCACCTGATCTTTTAAACTGGGAGTGCCAGGGATTGAACCTGGGACCTTCTGCATGCCAAGCAGGTGCTGTAGCATTGAGCCTTGGCCCTTCACTATCTTGTGGAATCTTTTCTCATAAATATCATAAATCATGTTTCTTGCTGTACAGGAAAATACTGATTTCCTTCCTTTTATGCTGTAATGCTGTATGTAGAATTGAGGTACAGGAAATAAATTATACATGCCTGGTGATTCTCCTTAAATATTGTGTTGCCAAGTTCAGACTCTTTTGGGGGCATTTGTTTAAAATAATTTATTAGCTGCCTGTCTTCCTTAGAGAGCCCAAGGGGCTTGCAGTATTAATAAGAAACATGTTTTTAAAAAAACCATAAAACCAAAACTTTAAAGGCACAATTTAGGACTGCTTTAATCACAATCCTAAAGAAAACCATCTTCGGCTGCCTCCAAAAGATCAAAAGTGAAGTGAAAATGAAGGTGTACCAGGTTGTTCCATAATCATGGGGCTGTCACTGAAAAGGCCCTCTCTCATGTACCCACCAAATGAGCATCTTTGAATGATGGGACAATCAAGAAGGTCTCTCCCTGTGATACCTCTGCCTTCTGAGGCTGGGTAGGTGGCAGTTGGGAATATGCCTTTCAGATTCCCACTTTGCCTTTTAAATTCTCCATGTACAGTCGTGTAGTACCAGCATTGCTCTCTTGGATGCCGACTAAAAACTGTTTTATTCACTGAGCATTGGTGGATGACCTACTTTTGTTTTCCTTGCTGGGCTAGAATCTGGGAGGCCCATGTTCAAATCCCCCTCTGTCACAGAAGTTTGCTGGCTGAGTTTGGCCCCATTGCATCCTCTTAGCCTAACCTACTTTACAGGGCTGTTGTGAGGATAAAAAGGAGGAGAGGAGAAGAATGTAAGCTGCTTTGATTCCCCTTTGGGGATAAAGACAGGGCATAAATGAGGTAAATAAAAGTCATCTAAAAGTGATGGCCATCATTCATTGGTGAATGCCATTAGGAAGAACTTCTTGACAATTAAAGCGGTTCCTCAGGTTTCCTTGGGAGGTGGTGGGCTATCCTTCCTTGGAGGTTTTAAAACAGAGGCTAAATGGCCATCGGACAACAATACAGATCCCGTAAATTTAGGGGGAGGATATTTGTGAAGTCCTTGCATTGTGCAGGGGGTTAGACTAGATGACCTTGGAGGTCCCTTGCAACTCTAAGATTCTGTGTCCAAAAAAAAAAAAAATGAAATCCCTGTCTGTCTTTAGACAAACATTCAAATTCATGGGGGATTATTGCCATTTTGTACATGACTGGTCACGCAGAAACACTCTGCTAGTTTTTCTTTTTTAATAACACAGCAGTGTAACATCATTCTGTCTTAAAATGTCTCTAAAAAAGGTAAATTTCTCCTGCCAGTGGCCCATAGTTACTCAGGACTGTATCTTTGGTCACCAGTATCTTTTGGCAGTTAGTAGAGCATTGAGAGAATGAAGTTATCTTTGTACTGCAGTGTTCTCTAAATTCAGTCTTAGGTGATTGCCACATCCTCCCTGGCTACCAGTGGGGGAAGAGGGGGGAGGGTCAGGGTTGCCAGATTTCAGGCTAGAAAACTGGAGGTGTAGAGATGGAGCCTGCGGAGGACAGGGACCTCAGTGAGCCCACCTTCCAAAGTGTCCATTTTCACCAGGGAAACTGATCTCTGTAGTCTTGAGATTAGCTTGTAATTCTGGGGAATCCCTAGGTCCCACCTGGAGGCTGGCATCTCTAGGGCTGGGAAGAAGATGTTATATAAAGCTGTTGGTTTAAAGCAGAGGGAATATTATTCTTGGCAGAAGTTCTTTTCCTAAAGCCGGGCGCAGGGCGTCTTTCCAGGAATTACCGCAGCAGGGAGATCAAGCACACACCTGGCTAAAAAGAAGGTGTTACAGCCTTCAGGGGGAAGAATGGGGAACAGCTGAATGAGGGAGCACAAAAAAACGATCATATCAAAGTGTGTATTTAGCATTTGTTATTCAGGGTTTTATCCTAGACTTGGGGAACAGATTTACCTGGTGTGGGTTTCCAAGGCTGCGCTCAGTAAGAAGGTGGAGTGAAGTTGTCAACAAGAGTATCCACCGGCAAGGCTTTTTTTTTTGTAGCCGGAACTCCTTTGCATATTAGGCCACACACCCCTGTTGTAGGCAATCCTCCTGGAGTTTATAGTAGGCGCTGTACTGAAAACCCTGTAAGCTCTTGCCTGGAGGATTGGCTATATTGGGGGGGGGGGGGGAGGGGGTGGCCTAACGTGCCACAAAACAGCCCTGTCCACCAGATTTCTCAGAATTCTGGAACAACCTAGGAGGAGGGAGGTCAGGGGATGGGATTGCCATAATCTATTACAGGGATCCGGTATGGTGCCTGTGCAAGCCATGGTGTCCCCTGTTAGGGTTGCCAACCTCCAGGTGGGTCAACAGTACAAAGCACACAGCTTCCCGTGACACCAGCTTCCTTTCAAAATAAACCAGTTCGACAACCTTGAAAAACAATAACATGTATTAACTTCATAAACAACCATCCAATTAGTCCTTGATACAAAAAGGAAACGTATACACCAAGAGTTCACTCTTTTTCTGAGGCAAATTGCTCAGTTCATTCCTTGAAATCCCTGGTGCAATAATGAAAATGATCAATGTCTGTTGATGGTTGCAGCCAATAATCCAAATTTGAGCAGACAAAGTCGTACTGGAACCCTTGTTTCGACTGAGCTTCTTCAAACTGCAAACAATCCTTTTAGCAATTTCTTCATACCCTGTTATTGTTTTTCAAGGTTGCTGAATTGGTTTATTTTGAAATGGAAGCTGGTGTCGCAGTAAGCTGTGTGCTTTGTACTGTTTAGCTATCTCTTTTTGCCGTGATTCTCTTTTTGTGTTGTGGGGCCTGGAGATCTTCTGCTATCACAGTTGATCTCCAGGTGACCAAGATCAGTTCCTCTGGAGAAAATGGCTACTTTGGAGGATGTACTTTATGGCAGGGGTGGCCAACGGTAGCTCTCCAGATGTTTTTTGCCTACGACTCCCATCAGCCCCAGCCAGCATGGCCAATGGCTGGGGCTGATGGGAGTTGTAGGCAAAAAACATCTGGAGAAACTTTTGAAACTTGGAGGGTCTTTTGAGGAGAGGCATTGGATGCTATGCTGCAAATTTGGTGCCTCTACCTCAAAAAACAACCCCCCCCCCCAAAGCCCCAGATATCTGGGGAGCAATTCTCCGTTATTCCCTATCGGAATCAGTCTTCATAGGGAATAATGGAGTGCCCAGCAGACATTTTCCTCTCCCCCGCCCCCCACTTTCTGATGAAACTGAAGTGGGGGAGGGCCTCCAAACCAAGGGATCCCCTGCCCCCACCTGGGGATTGGCAGCCCTATCCACACTGCCACTCACCTGTGCGTTGGGAGGAAACTGATGGCAAAATGGAAGGGCATGATTGCCATCCCAGTGCAGTTACACAACTTTATCTTTGCTCATGGATGGTGATGCCATTGCACTGGGGACAACAGTCGCACCCCTATCTGTAAGTTTCCATCTCCCCCACCTCCTGCTGGTTGCCTGGCAACCCTGAGTAAAGCAAGCTTCCTGTCCTGTTGCTCTGTGCACTCATCACCCCATCCTGGGTCCCTTCAAATCCTTATTTTAATAACCTTTGTGCAGGCAGATGAAGCTGGCTTGTACTGGCTTAGACCATTGGTCCACTGGGCTCAGTATTATCTTCTCTGGCTCATGGTTGCTCAGCATCTGAGGAAGAGGAAGATATTTCCCAGCATCCTTTGAGAGTCTTTAACAGGAGAGGCAAGGATTGGACCTGAATGCAGATAACATGCAGTCACCTCTGCACACCATGCAGCTTCCCTGTATAAAGCATGTGCTCCATCCACTGGACCATAGCTCCTTTGCCTTTGATTGAGTTCTGTTTCAGTCACACCATGGCTCCTGTGCTCTTGACTAAGTCTTGCTTCTTTCTCTCTCCCTCTCTGACCAAAAAGAGTTGATGCTTATTACATTTCCACACAGAGCATACTGAAGTGAAGTCTCTTTATTGCTAAACTTGAACTTGGGAGTAAATGACTGGTGTTCTGTAAACAAGTACAGGGCTTACTATTTCTGTCCTGACTTTTATAACCTGCCGTGTGAGATCTATCCATTTCTCTCTCTTTCCATCCTTCTCAGTGTCCAACAAACACCACTTTGTAGACAGCAACCTGCTCTTCCAGTTTCGTATGAACTTCCGTCGGAGGAGAAGGTTGATGGAGCTGCTTTCTGAGAAATCCCGTTTGATACCAGAGAGTCATGACAGTCCCTTCTGCCTGCGCAAGCAAAATCACGACAACAAAAAACACACCAGTTTCCTTTCAGGTACGTTCTTGTTTAGATGTAAAGGCATTTGCTGATTCCTTTAATTTCAGGGCCAAAGAAAGCATTAGAAGGGATCATCAGAGTGAACTGATGCCTTTCTACATTGACCCAAGATTCAGGCCTATGTGGTTGACGCACACAGCAGAGCAAAACGAGATGGTAGATCTTTGAGGTGGTGGAATGGATTGTACCAATTCAAGCTAGAGCAAACTGTATCTCATAGGGCTTGTTCTCCAGGCCCCTGATCATTCTCATCCCTCTCGTCTGCACTTGTTCCACCTTGAAGTGAGGCCTCCAGAAGTGCACACAAGACTCCAGGTGTGGCCTGACCAATGCAATGTACAGTGGGACTATGACATCTGGCAACTTGGATATTATTTATGATGCTTTGCAATCAATTAAATTTATCTCATCTGAAATCAGGACCTGATTTCTCTGCCCTGAAGCCTTTCTCCCCTGCTCTAATCAAGCTGATTCCATTTTGAATTTCCATCTTGACTCCCTTCTTAGAATCATAGGCAATACTCCCTCTAAGCTATGGATTCTTGTGAGCAAAAACTCTGCTTTGTAAGCTACTGCCATTAAATTGTGAGCTACTGCATAAATTAGTTTGTTCTGGGGCCATTTTTCTTGAGCTAAGACAAAAATGTGTGAGCCAGAGGTTAAAGAAGAAGATATTGGATTTATATCCCGCCCTCCACTCCGAAGAGTCTCAGAGCGGCTCACAATCTCCTTTATCTTCCTCCCCCACAACAGACACCCTGTGAGGTGGGTGGGGCTGGAGAGGGCTCTCACAGTAGCTGCCCTTTCAAGGACAACCTCTGCCAGAGCTATGGCTGACCCAAAGCCGTTCCAGCAGCTGCAAGTGGAGGAGTGGGGGATCAAACCCGGTTCTCCCAGATAAGAGTCCGCACACTTAACCACTACACCAAAATGGCTCTCCACACCAAACTGGCTCCACACCAAACTGAGCTAGCTCACACTAACTCAGCTTAGAAGGAACACTGATCATAAGACTTGGAAGGGGCCTCCAGGGTTATCTAGTCCCTGCACAATGCAGGAAACTCATAAATACCTCCTCCCCATGATACCTGCTCCATTCCCTTCCCACTTTCTGACTGGGCTCAGGGGTCTCCGTTCCTGCTTGTATCTGATGAAGAGAGCTTTAATTCTTAAAATCTTTTGTACTCTGGAAATCATGTTGGATTTTGTTGCTGGTGGTGGAAAGTGTTTTCAAGTCACAGCTGACTTACGGTGATCCCTGTTGGGTTTTTCAAGGCAGCAGACTTTCAGAGGTGGTCTGCCACTGCCTGCCTCCACGTCAGGACCCTGGTATTCCTTGGTGCTGCTGAACTCAAAACCTTGCTCTTGTCCTCCTCTGGTATCGTGGCAGGAAATCTGCCTGTTAAAGGTAGATGGGGGTATTCCGGCAGCCATCCGATGAACAGACGTAGGTTCTTCGAGGAAAATTGTACCTCAAGAGGCAATAATAATTTCCTTCTTCTGTATTTCTTTTTTGTTGGACAGTGAGCCCCAGCAAGGAGATAAAGATCATCTCTGCAGTCCGGCGGAGCAGCATGAGCAGTTGCGGGAGCAGCGGGTACTTCAGCAGCAGCCCGACCCTCAGTAGCAGTCCACCAGTCCTCTGCAACCCCAAATCTGGTAAGGGCAGCATCAGTGCCTGTTACAACATCGACAGCTCTCTCTTACACAGAGAACAATGAAAACAAAAAAACGTTTCTGTCTGCCGTGCCTAGAGAACTTTGGAGGAGTCTGGTGGGATTTGGGATACTAGGGACAGCTGTACTGCTATTATACGCTACTATTATAGACCTCTAATTCGGAGCCGCACTCCATGATCATAGCCTCACGTGATGCCACTGTTGCTTGACTGCAGGTGCTTTCGCACATGCTGAATTATCCACTTAAGCAATAGTTTGTAAGTGGGTTTCCCCATTTTGCACAGGAAGATTCCATTGCAAAGTGGATTGAAAGTGCATGATTCAGCATGTGTGAAAGCTCCCTAAATCACATTGGATTGGAGACGGAATCTTTGTCTCACAGTAAAAACAGGAGATACTATCTGCACATCCGGGTAGTTACATTCAGGGGTGGCCAAACTGGCTCTTTCACGCATATTGTGTGGCTCTCAAAGCCCCCACCACCTTGTTGGCTGACTTGGAAAAGGCATATCTTTCTTTAAATCACTCCTCCAAGCTAAGCCAGCTGGTGGCTTGGGGAATGCATTTAAAGTTGCTTTCTTTCCACCTCTCCCTCCCTTCTCCCTCTATCTTCCTTCCTTCCTTCCAGCTGTCAAACATATGTCATTCATGTCTTGTGGCTCTCAAACATCTGACATTTATTCTATGTGGCTCTTAGGTTAAGCAAGTTTGGCCATCCCTGTGCTAGGATCTGATTAGACAATACATTAAATGCAGGTTGTGAGAAACCCCAGCCTAACTCATGGTTAATGTGTGACTTGGAACTCACCTTTAAAAAGGGGGTGGTGGAGGTGCAAATCAGCTCCTGAAATCTCTGCTCCGAAGACACGAGGAACTGGCAGTAGGACAAACAACTCACTCTCCCCCGCCCCCCCCCAGCCCTTTTCTGCTATCAAAATTACATTTTGGGGGGGAAGCGAGGGAATGATGATGCTCTTCCTGCCTCTGTGCAGGTGCAGAAACCGATTTGCGCACCCCCCCCCCCCCACACACACCAGAAGGTAACATTGTGTTTAACATGTCACCTGATCAGATCCTTGGAGCCCTTCTCGCTGATACACTCAGTCTGAAGGTATAGAGCACTCAAGCAAGGGAACATTCTACGACTCGATTCCTCCATGCAGTCTGAAATGAAGTGAGCCAGCAACAGACGCATCATGTGAGGGTAACAGTACGTGTGGTGTTATATTTCTCCGTCGGTTCACACTAGTTATGTATTTTCCACCATTTGAACCAGCACATGGCAATCCTTGCACTTGTATGCAACACTTGAAGTCCTTTGTGGTGAAAATTTCCATGCACACTGAAAGAAATAATCAGGAGTCGGGCATATGCCTTGATGTAAACTGGCATATTATGTGCTGAAGCCCAGCTTGCTAGCCAAGGACTTGCATTTCAGTGCACCTGCAGGGCATTTTGAGGGTTGGCTCTTGCGACTTGCCTGCTTCAGAGCCGCTGAGGATTGTGTTGTCTTCAGCACATCAGGGGCATGTTCAGAAGCGGTCTTGTGCAGGCTAGCAAAGCGCACAGAATTCGGCATCAGCTGTATCCCCCTGAAGAACCAATCTTTGCCTGGATTCAGCGATGCACCCTGCTGACCTGTCTACTCACTGCATCGATGTGACAACCGCTGCTCAGGTTTACTCGTCTATCAGCTGAAAGAATTGGCCCTTAAATTAGGCGGGAAATCCCACTTTACAACTGGTTAAACTGGTTTGTGGTTCGCTCTAGTTTTCTGCATGACTCAGAGGAAACCCAGTGCTGTGATGGCAAGCACGCCTGTGATTTATTACGACCCTTTAATTAAACAGGGCAGCACATGAAAGGGGAAAGCAATAAAAGGGTAAAACTATGAGTGTAGAGAATTAGGAATATTCCCAGCTGTTGCTCTCAATCAATATTTGACAAGTCCCTCTTTAGTGAGATGAAAGCGGCCAGTGTTTTTTTTTCCGAACTAATTCCGTAAAGAGGAAAGATCACCCATTGCTACCGCTCTTCCTGATCAGGAAATACATTACCACCAGTCGCTCTTCATTCATTCCAAAGGGAGATCTGAATATCAAAGAGCAGTTTTGGGGCTTCCTTCCTCACATCTTCCATTCTGCATTAATGTACTCTTCCTTCAGAGCCAGACATGAAAATTAACCTTTGGACAGGAGGCAAAGTTCCCTTCCGAAAAGGAACAGCTTCACAAACCAAATGACTGTGATTTAGAATCTCATTTTGTAAGCGAGAAATAAACCAAAAATTGTCATTTTGCCAGATTCAGACATTATGACTAACTGCGGTCTTGTATCAAGTCAGACAGTCTTCAGCCTGCACCGGGAAGGAAGGAAGGAACAGATGAGCTTGAAAACTTTCAGGGCTCAGTCTCATCACTAATTCGTTCGTTCGTTCGTTCATTCAAATCTCTGAAACGTCCAATCCCCAACTGTATGGGGCTCTGGGCAATTTACAGCAGGTTAAAAACATCAGCATAATACCACCAAAGCACAACATTAAAAACCATTAAAATCAACAAATCAGTGTAATCTCCAAATGACATCCATAATTTAATCTAAAACCCACTCTGGAATGTTCTTCTATCCCACATGCAGGTTAAGGAGGTTTAATGAAACCACGGTTTGTCCGTGATGTCTGAACATTGCCAGTGTCTGGACTGAGACTCAGTTAAAAGGATGCAAAGCGTCAGGGGTCATTTCATAGAAAAAGAGGTGCCGGAGCTCATTAGCGCAAATCCTTCGCATATGCCACACCCCCAACACCACCAGATCATATCAGTTTAGCATCTACATCGACATTTTTCTTGAATTACAATTGTCCTAATAAAACCTTACTGCCATCATGCTTTTAAAATTACTTTCTCTTATGTGGCCACAGTGGCATGATAATGATTTCCATCTGTCTGCTTTATATGTTTTGGTTATTTTTTTGGGGGGGGGGGGGTAAGAAAGAAAGAAAGAGCACAATAAAATGTAGAGGTTCCAGAGCTCTGCTCCTGTGAGCTGCTGCCCAAAATGAGGCCTGCAGAATATTGTTTAAACTGGGGAGAGGAGAATTAGGGAACAGCACAGATTCTTCACTGTTTGGTGCTAAAAGGGGAGTAGGCATGGCAAACAATTCCCATGAAACACTATGGGAACTCAGAAAAAGCAGGCCGTATGCCATGGATTCAGTCCCAGCCTCCAAGAACAGCTTTTTAAAACACTTTTCCATGTTCCACAGTGTTAAAGAGACCAGTGACTACTGATGAACTTCTGATGCCCGGCGCACCCTATGCCAGGAAGACCTTCACAGTATGTCTCAGCTTCGCATGCTTCTCTTCTGTTACCTTTAGGAATAGGCTATCTTGTTTGTAGGATAATTTGTATGACATTTTGCTCAGTGGTTCACACACACTGCAGCGGTCTTAACCATTGGGCAATGGGGCAGCTGCTCCCAGGCTCCACTCTGGACTGGACACGGCCATGTCCCCTGAACCAAGGAGGGGTGGCTGTCTTTGTGGCGGCAGCCGCTTGTGTCTGCTTCATCCATGCCTCAAGCAGCTGGTTTCCAGGGAGAGCAGTAGCTCTCATCTCCTTCCACTGGATAAGCACTGCCCCTTGCTTGGATCCAGCTGTTAGGGGGTGGAGCCTAGCAGGGAGTAGCAGAGATTCCCAAGCACCATCCTTGATCTTTGTTCAGGGCACCAAATTCACTAAGATCACCCCTGTTCACACAATCATTCTTATGGTGGGATGAACTATATCTGCATCTCTTAATGTAAGAGCCACACAGAATACACATTGGATGTTTGACAGCTACAAGACATGAACATCACATGGAAGGAAGGAAGGAAGGAAGGAAGGAAGGAAGGAAGGAAGGAAGGAAGGAAGAGAAAATGGGGGATAGTGAAAAGAAAGCAACTTTAAGTTTAAATGTATTCTTTAACCCCTGGCTGACTTGGCTTGGAGGAGTGATTTAAAGAGAGAAATGCCTTCTCCAAGCTGGCTGACGGGGCGGTGGTAGCTTTGAGAGCCACACAATACATATGAAAGCCAAATGTGACTCCTGAGCTGCAGTTTGGCCACCCCTGTCCTAAAAAGGTAAAGGTAGTCCCCTGTGCAAGAACCAGTCGTTTCCGACTCTGGGGTGATGTTGCTTTCACAACATTTTCACAGCAGACTTTTTACAGGGTGGTTTGCCATGCCTTCCCCAGTCATCTACAGTTTCCCCCCAGCAAGCTGGGTCCTCATTTTACCGACCTCGGAAGGATGGAAGGCTGAGTCAACCTCGAGCCAGCTACCTGAACCTGGTTTCCGCTGGGATCAAACTCGGGTCATGAGCAGAGCTTAGGACTGCAGTCCTGCAGCTTTACTACTCTGTGCCACGGGACTGTGTTAATTTTAGCTGTAGGGTATAGTGTGGCAATGTCCTAATGCTGTGGGGGGTTACTGCCATAGGATGGCACAGAAGTGGTATATTTCCATAGCCATCAGTGAAATCTGCATACTTATGAATGGGTTAGTGTACCCTCCAGCTTAGGCTCAGGGGGTGGTGGAAAGAGCCCTGCCAAGGAAGTAACTGTTGTGTATGTAGACTCACGTGGATGCTCCTCACCAGTGTTCCCGCCTGGCTCATTGGAGCTTTGAGGACTGAGCTTGGGGACTCTAGAACAGTGGGCAGTAGGATCCAAATCCCTGTTGCCCTGGCTCAACCAGAAGCCCCCTGCTGATCTAATGGCGTTCTAGCATGGGAACTCAGGATTGTATATAGTTAGCCTCATTGGCCCGGTTAGCCAGTCTTCTAGCTTACTTGTTATCATGCTGTAACTCAATAAAGAGCTATGATCACCGCAGCCGCATCTCTTCCATGCACCGAACCCATTCTATTATAGTAACGGTGTGCATGTGTGCCTGCTCTGAATTTCCATTCCAGGAGGCCGCTGACTGCAGCCTCTTTCTGAGTCCACACAGCAGGGAAGAGATATTTGGTTGCAGATGATCCCTTGACCAGAGATCACAGTTGAGGCAGGAAAAAGCAATCAGTGCTTGTGCCCTGTTTTAACGGTGGCTCTTTAAAATCCTTCTCTCTTTACAGTCTTAAATATCGTTCTTCCTTTCTCTGTGTGAGCTTGCTCATCAGTGGAACCATTGTTAGAAACTGACAGATCTTTGGAGGAAATGATGCCTTTCCATCCCAAACCAGAAATATTTCTAATGTTTGCCTTCTGCTTTCTGTGAAGGCTGATGAGCCCAAAATTTTATTTAAACACACATACACGCGTTATAGGTTTTTTTTTTAGATTTCTTGGAATGGAAACCAGTTTGAGCCTCTTTGGATGGGAATTGGTGAACACTGTGGGTTTGGGCAGAACCAAGGAAACATGGATTGCACTGTTGTTGTTTTGATCTTGGAACTGCACAGACGAGAGAGTTAAAGCGTGCATTTTCTCTTTCCTCAAGATCATAGGCGACGCTGTCGGGTGGGGGTTTGTTGTGCGTGGAAGCAAGCCTTGCCACATTCAAGCCGTGGACCCCAGTGGCCCTGCAGCTGCAGCAGGAATGAAGGTAGGCTTATTTAACATCACAGGTAAAATCAGTCGGGTTGCCATTTTTTCAGGGCTGCTCCAGATGCGATAGCAGGAAGCCCTTCCATGTAGGTAGCAACACTTAGCTCTGTGAACATTACAATGTGTGATAATTGCAGAAATGATTGCAGATGATTGCAGACACTGTTGCCCGTAGTTCTGGTTACTTTTATGCCAAGCTTTTGCTCTGTGCTCCCTGCAATAGCAGTGTGAGGTCTGGACCAAAGTGGACTTAAATTGGACTATTACAAGGACTACCGGGAGCAGAGACTCCTCATTTACTGGTTAAGCTGGGCAGGCATCATTTGGAAAGGACTGAGTTGATTGTTTGGATTCACTGCTTTGGTTTTCCTTTGTGTTTTGATCTCTTATTAGAGATTGTATATAACTATATTATTTATTGTTGACTTGCATATTACTGAATTATTCTGTATATTTAATATAGCAATTTCTCAGATTTTCATCACTTATAGTTGAGGGTTTGTATACATGGAGGCTTTGGGTTTTTAAGTTTCACCTTCTCCCTGGTTCTCACTATTTTGCTCATTTAAAAAAACTGGTTGTAGGTCTATTGCTACAGCAGCATTACACTATAGCCCAGGGGTAGCCAAACTTGCTCAATGAAAGAGCCAGATAGAGTAAATGTCAGATGTTTGAGAGCTGCAAGACATGAATGCCAGATGTTTGAGAGAAGGAAGGAAGGAAAATAGATTGGGGAAGGGAGAGGTAGAAAGAAAGCAAATTTAATTTTAAATGCATTCTCCAAGCTGCCGGCTGGCTTGGCTTGGAGAAGTTTTTTAAAGAGACAAATGCTTTCTGCAAGCCAGCTGATGGGGTGGTGGGGGCTTCAAGAGCCACACAATAGGTGTGAAAGAGACACAGTTTGGCCACCCTTTCTATAGCCACTATTACTTTGGCTGTAGGGATATTGCTATAGTAGCATTATGCTACTGCCACTATCACCCACTATCATTTTTTTAAAGCTAGCAAGAAGTACTTCAGCAATGGGTGCAGGAGTGGTGGGGATAAGGGACAATGGAGGAATGGAGAATTCCACCACCATCCTGGGTTCCATTGCGATAAGATCACAGCGGGGGAGTCGCCCTGGTGTGGCAACCGCTTACGTTTGTGTAGCCGTTTTGAGCTGGTTCCTCCAGTTTTCAAATCAGAATTCAGATCTGTCCAAGGAAGTAAGCAAGTTTGCCCCTCCTTCTTCCTCTCCCAATGTGAATCTCCTTTAGAAGTGCATGCGTGTGTATGTATTCGCAGGCACACAGACAGCTTCTTCGAACTCAGGATAGTTATAAATCTGGCAATGAAGAGGCATCTGTCCTTCTCTAAGAAGTACGCTCTGCCGGAGTTTCTTGGAACACTCGAGTAACAAAACTAGACAAGAAAACTTGGCAAGAATGGAAAGGGCAAGGATCTGAAGAAAAGCCAAGGTTCAGCGTTATGCTTTCTAGAAGAGCCTTCAGCTTCAAGACAGCACCCCCCTTCCCTCCTTCCTTCTGGACATCTGCTGCAGGCTGGATTTATTTACTTCCCTTCCGGGCGCCATGAAGAGCAAACTCCTCAGGGTAGGACTTCTGCCCTGCAGCTCTGCATATGCCCTTGATGGCCCCCCGTTATAGAATGTTGGAAAGACAACATGCTGCAAGACCAGCACAGCTTCTTATATTTTTTAAGGCTAGGGGTGGGGCGGTAGGGGGAGAGTTATCCAAAAGTAATCAATCTCAGTGGGTTCTGGAGCAAAGCCTGGAGCAGTCTGTTAAAGCAAAGGGGAGAAATTGCTGGTGTTGAATTTCTAGCCAAAAAGAGAGAGAGACAGAGACAGTCAGCGGGACTGAAGTCTGTTTGGAAACACCACACTTTTGATTCCTGAGTACTTCCCTTCTAGGGTTGCCAAGTCCAATTCAAGAAATATCTGGGGACTTTGGGGGTGGAGCCAGGAGCAAGAGTGTGACAAGCATAATTGAACTCCAAAGGGAATTCTGGCCATCACATTTAAAGGGGCCACACACCTTTTAAATGCCTTCCCCTCTATTGGAAATAATGAAGGATAGGGGCACTTTCTTTGGGGGCTCATAGAAGTGGATCCCCTGGAGAGGCACTGGATGCTATGCTGAAAACCTGGTACCTCTACCTCAAAAACAGCCCCTCCCCAAGAGCCTTAGATACCCGCAGATCAATTCTCCATTATACCCTATAGGAATCAGTGTCCATAGGGAATAATGGCAGCCCAGTTAATGGATTTTGCTTCCAGAGGGGTGGAAAGAATGGAGGAGGAAGATGCGGGGGGGGGGGGAGGGCTCCAGTTGCCTCTGCACTTGGATTAGTGCTTTTTTTGCAACCTGTGGCAAAATGATAAGTTTGGACAGGCCCTTTGGCCACTCTCCTGTCAGGTACCCAATAGCTCTTTGGAAATCAGTTTGGTGAGAACAAACAGCTTTTCTTTTGTTCTTTCAGCCACCTTACAGGTTGGGCTTGGTGTCCCATGACTGAAAGTGAAGTGAGGTAAATATTGACACAGTGTTAACATTGTGTTTACAAAATGCCCCAGCACTCTTCCTGCTCAAGATTCAAAAGGGCACGGAAATGGAAAGGATAAGGCCCGTTGTCTGTTTCCAGTGGGAAAACGGCGAAACTGCCTGCTCAGGGTTTTTGGGTTGTTGTTTGTTTTTAAGATCTTGAGAGGCTGCCAAATACAACAGTGACATTATGTGGTGGCGGAAAGTGCCACCAAGTTACAGCTGACTTGTGGTGACCCCGCAGGGTTTTCAAGGCAAGAGACGTCAGAGCTGGTTCACCACTGCCTGCCTCCCCTTTAGACCCTGGTATTCCTTGGAGGTCTCCCATCCAAATAGTAGTCAGGGCTGACCCTGTTTAGCTTCCAATATCTGCTGAGATCAGGCTATCCTGGGCCATCCAGGTCAGGTGACATTAGGGATCAATCTGCAAGTATCTCAAGGACAACTTTGGTGATCCAGGAAGGTCAGCACAGAACAACTTCATTTCCTTCTTTGATTGAGTGACGAGCTTAGTGGATTGAGGGAATGATGTCGATGTTGTTTACCTGGATTCCAGTAAAGAGTGCAGTTCTGGAGGCCTCACATCAAAAAAGATGGAGCGGGTGTAGACGAGAACAAAGAGGATGATGAGAGGCCTGGAGACCAAGCCCTACAAGGAAAGGCTGAGGGAGTTGGGAATGATCAGTCTGGAGGAGAGGAGGTTGGGGGGGCATGATTGCTCTCTTGAAGGCTTTGAAGGGTTGTCACTTAGAGGAGGGCAGGGAGCTGTTCCTGTTGGCAGCAGAGGAGAGGACTCACAAGAATGGGTCTAAATTAAGGGTGGGAAGATATTGGCTGGATATTAGAAAAAAAAAATTACAGTCAGAGTTGTTCAACTGTGGACTTGGCTCCCTAGGGAGGAGATGAGCTCCCCCCTCACTGGCAGTCTTTAAGCACTGGCTGGACAAACACTTGTCAGGGATGTTCTAGGCTGATCCTGCATTGAGCAGGGGGTTGGACTAGATGGCCTGTAGGGCCCCTTCCAACTCTATGATTCTGTGTACACCATGAAAAGTAGAGCAAGCTTTGGTCTGGGGAAGCAGATAGAACTACAGACTGCTCTATCTTCTTTGCTGTTGTCTGGATTCTTAATCAACCCTTTCCTAAAATTTCTTATTATTGATTTATAATCTTGGCAGCCCACAAGGATCATGGTGTGTGTGGAGGGGAGGGGGGCGATTTAGAAGTCTTAACCCAGAAAACTTTTTTCAGACTGATTTGCCCTCCTTTGCCCCCTTTTCCTTTAGCAGAAAGCCAGCTTGTATTCTGCTGTGTATATACTTCTGTGTATGGAGCTCCCATATTTACATATGGAGCTCCCAGTGGATCTTCATCGTGGTCTCTGTGCAGTCCCACATATGGGTTTATCCGCAGGATCGAGCCCATCTCGGAGAATTCAAAGCAATCCTAAAGCGTTATTTTTGGCGTGCCTTTCCCCTCGTCCCGGGGAGGGGGCAGCGACTGCGCATGCCCAGACGAGGGGGAGGCGGCCAACCCACTCAGTTTCTTCTTTACCGCCGTCCGGAAAACACCTATCTCGCTGATCTCCCGCTTCATTGCAGTCCTCTCTGATCTACGTTCCCGTTCCTGATCTACGTTCTTCTTCTTCGATTCCTCTTCTCTTCATTCTGGTATCGTTAAAAAAAAAAAAAAAACTTTCTCTTTACTTCTTTTCGGCCCCTCTTCCCCCCCCCCCTCTCTTTCCGGGCGGATGGAAGGGAAGGGAAGAGAAAAAATTACCTTTAAGAAGTGCGCTCGCTGTTCGGCAAAACTTCCATCTACCGACGGGCACTCTCTCTGCCTTTTCTGCCTCGGGGAGGCTCACCGTACTGACTCGTGTGCGCACTGCAGCCAGTTCGGCAAGCAGGCGAGAAAAAACCGCGCGGCAAGACTCAGAAGCCATCTGCTAGAGTCTTCTCTGCACCCCAATATGGCGCAGGCCGCGACCTCGCAATCATCACCGTCTTCCCTACTTCTACAGGGAACAACTCAGCCGGTTGCTTCCGTGGCTCAGATTCCCAGCAAGCATAAATCCGGCAAACACCACAAGAAGTCTGACGACTCCAAGAAACGGCATCGCACCGAGTCGATCCCGAGGGACCCTTCGACCTCGCCTCCGAAGGATTCCTCGAATCCGAAGTCGCCCAAGAAGCTAAAATTGGCTCATAAGACTCTCGAACCTGACGACGCGATTCGACCACCTCTCGAACCCGTCGTCATAATTAGGCCTCCTATATTTAGGCCTCCTACGCCTCGACCTTCCTTGACGGCTGCCGCCTCAGCTTCGACATCCTCCTCGACTCCGGCCATCACGCCATTGGAAATCGTACGCATAGATTCTAGATCACCATCGGTGCACGAGTCACCTCCAGACCAAATCCTAGGTACCGAGTCCCCGACTTCGACCAGGAGCCAGCATCCGATTCCTCTCCGGGAACGCTTCCGTGAGCTCCCCTCGCTACAGCCGATCACTTCACCGCTTCGACCGATCACCTCACCGGAATTAGTGAGGAACCCCTCGACCCCGAGAGACCCTTCTCGGCTCCGACAGGATAGATCCCCGAGAGACGCTTCTCGGCTCCGACAGGATAGATCCCCGAGGGACCCTCCTCGGCTCCGACAGGATAGATCCCGAAGTGCACACAGAGACCGCTACTATTATTATTCACCTTCGAGATCTAGATCCCCATCTCCTCGCAGATACTACAGATACTATAGATCGCCCTCTTACGGCTCCTACAGACATCGGACCCGAGACGACTTTAGGACCCGTGAAAGCTCCAGACACCGAGAACGAGCTTATTATAGGGATTGTTCCCGCGAGCGCGACCGCCCTCGGTACCGAGACCAGTCTCCTCATCAGTACCGAGACCAGTCTCCTCATCAGCACCGTGACCCCAGGCCTAAACCGTTGTCACCTATCAAGCCGGCAGATCCGCCTCCACTGGAGCTTCCTGCACCCGAGCAGCTCCGAAAGACCCCAGAGGTTGACACCGTAGATGACTCGGAGGCTGAACAATCCGTATCATCCAGTTCCTCAGCTTCAAACCTCCATTCTCCTGATTCGGACATAGCCAAGCCGGCAGACCTCTCTCCTTCCGAGGGCCCCAAGTCATACCTTGACCTTCTATCCAACATGGCTACATCCCTTAACGTGAAGCTAACTTCTGACATCACTAGAGTATCTGATGTGGTCTATGACCTCGTTAATGCAGACCTCCCTACAGGATCTTCTTTCCCTATGCTCCCAGTCCATTTGGAAACCCTAAAGGAAGCCTGGGACAAGCCGGCATCTGTCCCTCCGACGTCCAAGAGAGTTGAGGCGCTATACAAAGTGCATGCACCAGAGTCAAAGTTCCTCTTCAGTCACCCAGCTCCCAACTCTATGATCGTCCACTCTTCCTCTAAATCCAAACAAACTAGGCACCCTGTTCCTCCTGAGAAGGAAGGTAAAAAACTAGATACCATTGGGAGAAAAATTTACTCCCTCACTACTGCGACTACCAAGATCCATAACTACATGGCTTATTTTTCCGCTTACGCCTACAATCTTACATCACAGCTGAGTTCTTTGGTCACCGCCCTACCGGAAGCTGCCCAGAAGCAAGCCAATCATGCCCTGCAAGAACTTTCTAGAGTGAGCAAACAGCAGATAAATACTGCCCGTCACGCAGCCCAATGCTCCTCCAAGGCATTAGCTTCAGCCATCGCCCTGCGTAGACACGCATGGCTCAGATCCTCGTCCCTACAGCCAGATATCAAATTCAAAATTGAGGACTTACCATTTGATGGTCTGGGACTATTTAATGCCACTACGGATGACATTCTCACCAATGTCGATGATAGCAGGAAACGAGCAAAGCGGCTAGGAGTCACCCAGCCACAATCCATTTCCAAGCAGAGGCCCTGGAGACCCAATTACTTCAAACGGTCCAGATCTCCTCGTCAAAATGAGCCTTGGAGACGCAAGCCTACCCTAAATAAGCAGCCATTCCAACAAAGGGCTCGCCCTCAAAGAAGACAACACCCACCAACAAGCAGTCTCTTTGACTCCCCTGCTTCTCTTCCGTCTCCCCTTCTCACCGACATCAGACTTCAGCCGTTCTTCCACAACTGGGAGGCCATAACATCCGACTCCTGGGTACTCTCAATTATTCTAAACGGGTACTCAATAGAGTTCAATTCCACCCCAACTCACCGCAGGTTCATCTCTACTCCTCCATCACCCCATCTTCTTCAGGAAGTGGCAACCTTGCTGGCCAAGGGGGCCATAGAACCAGTCCCCCCCCCTTACAGGGTTCTACTCCCGCTACTTCCTTGTTCCGAAGAGAGACGGGGGCCTGCGTCCCATTCTAGATCTCAGAAAACTCAATCACCATATTCATCACAAGAAATTTCGGATGGTCACACTTCAATCCATCCTTCCGTTGCTCCCAAGACAAGCTTGGATGGCTTCGATAGATCTCCAAGATGCATATTTTCACCTCTCCATCAGTCATCATCACAGGAGATTTCTCAGATTCGCCATAGGGGATCAACACTACCAATTCCGTGCTCTCCCCTTCGGACTGTCTACAGCCCCGAGAGTGTTCACCAAATGCATGGCTGTAGTAGTAGCGACTCTGAGACAACAGCGCATCTCCATTTACCCCTACATAGACGACTGGCTGGTCGTCTCACGCTCCAAGGAACAGCTCCAGTCCGATGTTTCCGCGACACTGTCCCTCTTGGCCACTCTGGGCCTTCAAGTCAACACCTCCAAATCGAACCTAACACCTACTCAATCCATTCAATTTATAGGGGCTCATCTTTCAACTCTGTCATGCAAGGCATATCTACCAGAAGACAGAGCACAACACATCATATCTCTGGCCAGGGACATTATTCTTCATCGCTCCCAGACAGCCTTTACCTTTCAGAGAATGCTAGGCCTCATGGCCGCCACCACCTCTGTGCTCCTGTTCGCCAGACTACATATGCGCCCTCTTCAACTTTGGTTCGTGAGGACCTTTCATCCTCAGCGTCAACATCAGCTCACTCTACTCACTATCCCGACTCACATCCTCCCATCTCTCAAATGGTGGACTGTGCGCCATCACCTTCTCAGGGGAATGTCCTTTGCTCGGACTCCTCCCTCGGTGATTGTCACTACGGACGCTTCGAAGTGGAGATGGGGAGCCCACTTGCGACACCTCACCGTTCAGGGCCAATGGACAGAATACGAACGCTCCCTTCACATAAATTGCCTGGAGTTGATGGCAGTCCACAGGGCCCTGCGGTCCTTTCTTCCCTCACTCCACAACAAGCATGTCCAAGTAGCTTCGGACAATGTTGCAACTGTCTTCTACATAAACCGACAGGGGGGCACTGCTTCCATCAGACTGTGCAAGAGAGCCCTGAGCCTATGGCACTGGAGCATTGCCCACGGCATCTTCCTATCTGCAGTGCATCTACCTGGAATCCAAAATACGCAAGCGGACACTCTGAGTCGACATCCCATCAACGATCACGAGTGGTCCATCAACCGCCGTTATCTCCTGCCCGTGTTTCGAGAGTTCGGCACGCCGGACGTAGATGCCTTTGCAACACAAGACAACACTCAGTGCCCGCGCTTCTTCACCCGCGGCCAGCAGTCTCCACTGTCAGCAGGGGACGCCTTCCTACAATCCTGGAAAGGCCTAATGTTGTACATGTTTCCACCAATTCCTCTCATCATGAGAGTATTGCAGAAGATCATGACGGACAATGCCAATTGCATCTTAGTGACTCCGTGGTGGCCACGTCAACCGTGGTTTACCACTCTCCTTCTGCTGTCTCACGGACTCTTTCTCCGCCTCCCGCAGACTCAAGACCTCCTCTCTCAACAGAGGGGCAGGGTTCTTCATCACAACCCTACTCTCCTCCATCTTACAGCATGGAGAATCAATTTCTAACTTTCTCACCGGAGGTTCGTCATATCCTCAATGCTAGGAAACCAGCCACTAGAAAGGCCTATAACCTCAAGTGGAAGCGTTTCTCTAAGTATGCAGCATTACACTCCTTTCAACCTGAGGCGGCAAATATTAATCAGATTCTAACCTACACCCTGACGCTCTCCAAAGCTGGTCTCTCTCACTCCTCTCTGAAAGTGCACTTGGCAGCTATTTCGGCATTCCATCCTCGCATCGACGGCTCCACTGTATTCTCGCACTCCGCTACTAAGGCTTTCCTGAAGGGAATTTTCCACCTTCACCCTCCAATTCGCAAAATACAACCTGCTTGGAGCCTATCCTTGGTCCTCAGTCAGCTAATGAAGCCACCATTTGAGCCAATGGGTTCCATCTCCTTAAGCCTTTTGACATGGAAGACTGCCCTTCTAGTAGCCGTCACCACTGGCAAATGAGCTAGCGACATTTGCGCTTTCAGGTCAGACCCTCCGTACACTATTTTTCACCATGACAAGGTGGTGCTGCGCCCCGATCCTGCCTTTTTACCTAAGGTCGTATCGCCTTTCCACCTTGGGAAACCGTCCGTCTTGCCTGCGTTCTTCCAGAACCCTACAGACACAGCCCAACGCACTCTGCATCATCTAGACGTACGCAGACGTATCCCTCTTTGTGTGTGTTTTCATTTTATGGAAGAGAAGAATGACAACCAGTGTTCCCTCTAAGCTGAGTTAGTGTGAGCTAGCTTGCAGTTTTTTAGACTCTGGCTCACACATTTTTTTTATTTATTTTATTGGATTTATATCCCGCCCTCCCCGCTGAAGCAGGCTCAGGGTGACTTACAACAATAAAAACATTTACAAATATTGAGCATTAACTAATTCAAACCTTAAACAGTATAACAATTAAAAATATTTGTTTATTTTACATATTTATTTTTGTCTTTGCTCAGGAAAAGTGGCCCTAGAGAAACTGATTTATGCAATAGCTCACAACTTCAATGCCAGTAGCTCACGAAGCAGAATTTTTGCTCACAAGACTCCACAGCTTAGAGCAGAGGTGTCAAACATGCGGCCTGGGGGCTGAATCAGGGTTAGGGTTCCTCTCAGGCCTCCAAGCAACTGACTGTCATCTGCTTCCTTCTTCCTCTCTTTTGCTTCCTTCTGCATAACAGCTTGCTTTGCAAGGCTTGCTCAATCACACAGGAGATACAGAACAAAACCTGTTTTCTCCATTGCCTGAGGCTCCTCCCTTGGGGAGGAAAGGGGGGGGGGAGGGAGAGTTTGCTTTGCCAGGCTCTCTCAATCACACAGCGAAGTCACTAAGCGAATCCTCTTTCTTCTATTGGTTGACGCTCCTTCCCTTCCTGGTCTCCTAGGGAAAGAAGGAAAGATCCAGAGCTTCCTTTGCCTAGTTCCCTGGATCCCATCGGAGAAATACAAAGAAAGCACCTTTAAGACCGAATGCTAATACTTTAAGCATGTTTTCTTTTCTTTAAAAATTTTTTTTAATGGTGTTTGTCTGTGTCCTTTGTAAAATGGATATCTCTGCTACCTAATCTTAAATAGGAACATATATGGCCCGGCCTGATATGGCCTGGCCCAACATAAAGTCTCATTTATGTCAGATCTGGCCCTCATTTCAAGCATTGCTGGTGACTAGCTGAGGGGCGCTTAGTGTGCCTCTAGAGCAGGAATGCGTGGCAGAGGAGAGCGTGAGGGTCCCGCTTGCCTGGGGAGTGACAACAGCTGCAGCCATTCAGACGGGTGCCAAGTGGCCTCGCTCTTGGCTGCCAAAGTAAAACAGAGCCCTGCTTGTGTGTTTCTTCAGCCTGTAAATTCCAACCTGGGCTGCGGCCCAAATGATGGCTGTAGTGCTGTGCCAGACAGTGCAGCTGTGACCTTTTACCCTTTTGGGAGCGTTTGCTGGCTACTGAAATAGACATCCGTTCTCATGTAAATAATGGGGATGAGAATGCTGATGTTGGAGCATTTCAGAAATGCACTTTTTAAAATCTAGGCATTAATAATGCTCTCCCTCTCTTGAATCTACCTGTTCCTTCCTGGCCATTTTTTCCCATTAATAATACTGCTGAACTGTTAATTGCTAGCGGGCATCAGTTCTTCAGGTGCAGCCTTTCCTTCTATAAACTTCACACCTGCTGCATTTCTGCACAAGATGTAGGTATTCTCCGCTGTCCTGCAAAGCTGAGGGCTGAACTTTGAGTAGGTACTCAAATGTTCAGTCCTCTAGGATCAATTTAGAGCTGTTTAATAAAATCTACAAATCCTGAACAGTTCAGAGTGGCCAAACGTATGAGATCGATAGCTTTTTCCCCTCTGTGCCCTTTCATGATCTCAAAGAATGATTTCCACAGGGAACGCTAAACAGGTCTTTTAGACTCTCGCTATATTCCTTTCCCCCCCCCCTGTCTTTTTTTAAAATTGAACCAATTTATTGACTCTCACTATATTCCTTAAGAATATTGGTAATGCACAGTAATAAGAACCATACATATTGTGTGGCTCTAGAAGCTCCCACTGCCTAATTGGCCAACTTGGAGAATGCATTTAAAGTTAAAGTTGCTTTCGTTCTGCCTCTCCCTCCCCAACGTCCTTCCTTTCCTCCCTCCCTGTCTTGTGGCTCTCAAACATTTGACATTTATTCCATGTGGCTCTTCAGTTAAGCATGTTTGGCCACCGCTGGACCAGCATGTCGCTAGTGTTGGGAACACATGAAGCTGCCTTATACTCAGGCCTCATTTTGGTCAGGCGCTTGCAGGAGCAGAGCTCTGGAATCTCTACATTGTATTTTGCTCTTTCTTTCTTACCCCCCTCCAAATTCTTGCTTCTGGGCTCCATTGATCAAACCCCTCTGTGAGAATATTGCTGAATTCTAAGATTTGACAAACTTTCTAATATTTTTCCCCACACACAAAAAAGGGAAAATAAGCAAAACATATAAAGCAAACAGATGGAAATCTTCATCGTGCCACTGTGGCCACAGAGGAGAAAGTAATTTTAAAGGAGTAAGGTTTTATTAGGACAATTATAATTCAAGAAGCATTTTAAGGTAGGTGCTGAGCTGATATAATTTAGTATATCTTTCGGTAATGTCAGGGGTGTGGCATATGCAAATGCGCTGTGCGCATGAGTTCTGGCACCTTGTTCTACGAAATGATCCCTGCTTATACTGAAACAGACCCTTGGTTCACCAAGGTTGATACTGTCTACTCAGACAGGCAGCTGTTTTCCAGAGTGTCTCAGGAGTGGTCTTTTACATAATCTTCTGCCTGGTTGTTTTAACTGAAGATCCAGAGATCAAATCTGGGGCCTTTCTTCATACCAAGCAGATGCTCTACCAACTGAGCCACAGCCTAGGGAGTGTCTCTTTTAACGTATGCATCAATTTAGCTCAGGAAGGGTATGTTCAGCATGCCACTCAAGAGACACGTCTGACTTCCAATCCTAAACTCTTTAATGGGAAGTCTCAGTGAACAGTAATGGAATAAGCTTCCCTGGTCTAGGAAATTTACTCAGACTTAGTGATGGCATCCTGTCACTCAGCCATATAGAAGTTAACCAACCCAAACTTGCTTAAATAGGACATGAAACTTGCATTAAAATAATGTCCTCTGGCCCTGCTGGTGGATCTCCTGATGGCACCTAGGTTTTTGCCACTGTGTAACACAATGTTGGATTGGATAGGCCTGATCAAACATGGCTTCCCTTATGTCCTTCTGATCAAACATGGCTTCTCTTGTGTCCTTCTGATCAAACATGGCTTCCCTTGTGTCCTTCTGATCAAACATGGCTTCCCTTGTGTCCTTCTGATCAAACATGGCTTCCCTTATGTTCTTCTGATCAAACATGGCTTCTCTTGTGTCCATCAAACATGGCTCCTCCTATGTTCTTATGACCAGAAGATCTTTCTTTCTGATTCCAGATATGAGAGGCCCTATTGGGATCACTTCCCAGAAATGGGGAATTAGATGTCAATAAGCATTGTACATATAAGCAGAGCCTTTTTCTGATTTGCTATAAATAGTAATAAAAGTAGCCTTTTTGGAATGGACCAGTGGTCAATCTGTTCCAGTGTTCTTTTTCACACAGGGGCCAACCAGATGTCCCAGGAAGGCCTACAAGCAGGGCATGGAGGCCAAGGCCTCTATTTTTTTGTTACCCCCAAGCACTGGTATTCACAAGGCTGCAGCCTCTGAACCTCAAGGTTCCATTTAGTCATTGTGGCTAATAGCCATTGATGGGCCTGTCCATGATGAATTTGCCTGATCTTTTGAAGCCATCTAAAATACTGACCACCACTACTGTGAATCTCACATATTAGCTAAGTACTTCCTTTTCCTTCATCGACTTCATTGGGTATCCCCTGTTCTACTTTTATGAGAGGCTCGGAAGAGTTCTCTTTCTCTCCCTCACTTGCTTATTCTCCACCTCATGTGTGATTTTTGAGATCTCTATCATGACCACTGGTGAAGAGAGAGCCCACAGACTGTGGCTTATCTCTTTGACTGTGACTTATCTCTTGAAACTGGGGGGGGGGGGGGGGGGAGAAATACCCAGAAAAGCTCTCTGCCTGTGTCTGCACTTTTCTGCTTTATACATATATGTGCCATTTGTGGGATCCCAAACAAGGCCATAGCCAGGATTTCCTGTTTGGTGGAGCCCACAGCAGAATTTGTTATTTGGAGGGGCCGGGGGGGGGTCACCCAGTTTGGTGGCCCTGGACTCTCAGAACTGTAAGCTGCCTTGAGTTCCACAAGCTAACCCCCCTTCACCTGGGCAGGCACAGCAGCTCCGCTCCCCCCACCCCTTTCTTATGCACCCCTCTCTCAGAGAGACAGAGATCTCTTGAACTGAAGTTGCGTGCCTGGAAGGCCAGCTGTGAAAAGACCAGCAGCAATGCTACTACTTGTTTGGAGTGGTGGTGAGTAAAGGAGACAGATTGGGGGCCCTCCAATGGAGGGGCCATACAGCTGGAAGGGGGGGTTGAAAGGATGGTCCTGGTCCCCCCAGGCCCCACTGTAGCTATGGGCCTGATCCCAACTATTTTCTGGCTGTCAGCTGTACAAGCTAGCTTAAGTTCAACCGTTGGAACGTCGGTGCATTATTTTAGTTCTAAATGCAGCTTTTAGTTCTAAATGCAACAGGCCGCTTTCCTCTCTCTCTTCACTAAGCTGTCACCTCTGGGTGGTGGTATTATCTGAACAAAGATAGCATCACCAGATACCAGAAGTAATAATGCCAGGATTGCTTGTCATTCCAAAAATGAAGTTGTTTTGCTTACCCATGTAAATTGAACCCCAATGTCTAGTAAACATTTTCTGTGAATTCTCTAATACGACACCAGGCAGGCTTTCAGCTTGTAAAGATCGAGAGAGAACATTAAGTCTCCGGGGACGTAATGTTTATGCGAGAGCTGGATCACTGCCTGCCCCCACACCGCCCACTCTTTGGCCAATTACATATTTGCTAGAGGCACTTAAAACAGAGTTCCACACACAATGAACAGTGCAAGCCTAAGCAGAAGTTATATACCCTTCACAGTCAATTGACACAAATGGATCTAGAGTGTTCTCTGCTCAGGATGGTGATTTAAATGTTGTGCTGAAAATAATTATTTCTTGTGTTGGATGTTCAATAAAAAGAGAGGGGGGAAAGATGCTACTGGTGGAGGATTGAGACTGTGGAAGAAGAATTGCAGATTTATGCCCCACCCTTCTCTCTGAATCTGAATGACTTACAATCTCCTATATCTTCTCCCCCCACAACAGACACCCTGTGAGGTGGGTGGGGCTGAGAGGGCTCTCACAGCAGCTGCTCTTTCAAGGACAACTCCTGCGATAGCTACGGCTGACCCAAGGCCATTCCAGCAGGTGCAAGTGGAGGAGTAGGGAATCAAACCCGGTTCTCTCGGAAAAGAGTCCACGCACTTAACCACTACACCAAACACTCTCAGTTTCACTCCGTCTGCACAAAAAGCCAGTTTGGTGTAGTGGTTAGGGGCACAGATTCTAATCTGGGAGAACCGGGTTTGATTCCCCGCTCCTCCACTTGCAGCTGTTGGTGTGACCGTGGGGCAGTCACAGGTTCTCTCAGAGCTGTTCTCTCAAGAGCCCAAAAGAGCTCTCAGTCTGTTGCGGGAAGAATAAGGGAAGGAGATTGTACGTTGTTCTGAGAGCAGAACAGAAGATGCCACAGCTTCATGACTTTGAAAGAAAAATCCTCTCCTGATTGCAACCTGGCAGCTGTAGGGCGGAAAAGATTTCAAAAACATAAATTTGTGCAAGCAATGGGTATTGTTGCAGCCAGGGCTTTTTTTGAGCAAGAACGCAGTTCTGGCTGGCTTGGTGCCAGGGGTGTGTGGCCTAATATGCAAATGAGTTCCTGCTGGGTTTGTTCTGCAAAAGAAGCCTTGTGTGAAACAATGGTGCCACCAGGGGTGTGGCTTAATATGCAAATAAGTTCCTGCTGGGCTTTTTCCTACCAAAGAAGCCTGTGGTTGCAGCAAAGCCCGTTGCATGAATAACGTCATAGAAAGTTGTTCCATCAGTGGAGGTTTGTTCTGCTCGGTTTTGTAAGGGAATTGTGTTGGTTTTTCCCCCCTTCCTCTGCTGTACAATAAAACGTGAAATGTCTTCTTTGGTTAGTTAGTACTCACGTTGGTGGTAATTGTTAAGCATTGGTTAAGGCTTGCCCAAAAGCTCTATAAAATTAAGAAGTGCTTTGGGACCGTTCTGCTTAAATGTTGCAATCCTTCTTTATCCTTGCCAAACGCTGCCAAAGGCCTAGCCTTTTCTCTCTCTTTTTTTTAAAGAAAACTTTTTATTATCATCATAAAACCTCTTGAGTTTAGCACATTGTGCTTGTTAAATTCAAAGAATCCGCATTTGAAAACTGCTCACTGGGAAACTGCTGCACTCAGATACTAGCAGTTAACTCTAAAGCGCCAAATGAACTTGGGATTTTACTATTTAAATGGCACCTCGTTGGCATGGTTTTTTCCCCTGGGACCAGTGTTCCCTCTAAGCTGAGTTAGTGTGGGCTAGCTCACAGTTTTTGAGCCTCTGGCTCACACATTTTTATCTTAGTTTATTATTTGTTTATTTATTATTTTCAGTGTATAACCCACCCTTTCCCAAATGGAAATGTTGTTACCTGCCCACCCTTTCCCAAATGGGCTCTGGGCAGGTAACAACAATCAATAATACAAGATTAAAATCAAATACATATAATAAAACAATGTGCAATCTAAAAGCAATAGAACAGTCTAAAAACAAACTCCAATTCTGCAGTTGGTGATATCAGTTGCCTCCACTCCTTCCATACATCCCCCAGCTGGTGTAAGATAAATAGTTCAGGAAGGATGGCCCCAGAGCAAACTAATTTATGCAGTAGCCCAGGGGTGGCCAACGGTAGCTGTCCAGATGTTTTTTGCCTACAACTCCCATCAGCCATGCTGGCTGGGGCTGATGGGAGTTGTAGGCAAAAAAAAATCTGGAGAGCTACCGTTGGCCACCCATGCAGTAGCCAAATCGCTGGCTCACAACTTTAATGCCAGTAGCTCATGAAGTAGAATTTTTGCTCACAAAACTCCACAGCTTAGAGGGAGCATTGCCTGGGACAGAAGTGGGGGTCTTAAATGGCGGTTCCTGACCTTAGGGCAGGATGCTACACCCTACCAAGTCTTTGACTCCTTGCTGCTTTTCCCCCTCGTCAGGTCTGCCAGTTTGTGGTTTCAGTGAACGGCCTCAACGTCCTCCATGCAGACTACAGGACAGTGAGCAACCTCATTCTGACCGGCCCTCGGACCATCGTCATGGAAGTGATGGAGGAAACAGAGCCCTGAGAAAGACGCTTCCTCTTTTCTTCTTCCCCCGCACTCGGACGCTACACAAAGAAGTCTCAGAGTTAGACAAGGAGATACGTTCGTGCCTTTCCTAAGTGAACTGTTTTGCTTCTAGGGTCCTTCTTCCCTTCTCAACAGCGATAGCTGCTTTGGTGAAGATGCTGAATGACACTTTTGCGCTTGTGCCAATCAGAAAGGTCCAACACCAAAACTGACTTGCTCCATCCACGCTGCACAATTGATTCTGCTCACTCCGTAGAGAGACCAGAAGCTCTGCACAGTGCTGAAGTCTTCTGGAGCTCTGAGTTCATCTTGCTCCAGTTTTGAAGTCCTTGCTAAGCATTGACTGCATGTTTTCAGCTTATCTGCAGTCCATAAGGATGAGAGATGTGCCTTCAAAGCTGGATAATTCTTCACACAACCATACTGGGACTTGGGAAAGGTGTGGGCAGCTGAGAGGCCAGATTACAAGAATTTGGAAATGGAGAGGTCCTGTGATCCTCTGGGGTCTTCTACGTCTCAGTGTGGATTTCTTGCAACTCTGTTGAATTCTTGCACCAGTTTGGTGCAGTGGTTAAGTGCACGGACTCTTACCTGGGAGAACCAGGTTTGATTCCCCACTCTTCCATTTGCACCTGCTGGAATGGCCTTGGGTCAGTCATAGCTCTCTCAGAGTTGTCCTTGAAAGGCTAGCTGCTGCAAAAGCTCTCTCAGCCCCACCTACCTCACAGGGTGTCTGTTGTGGCGGGGGGGGGGGGAAGGTAAAGGGGATTGTGACCACTCTGAGACTCTGAGATGGAAAGTATGGGGTGGGATATAAATCGAATATCATCATTTTCTTCTTCTTCGTCATCTACAAAAGGTAATAACCACTAAACATGGGCACGAACCAGGAAAATGGAGGTTCGTGGAGTCTCACAAACCATGAATTTCTGTGACCTTCCCAGTGAACAAACTGAGGCCAGCAGAAAGAGGGGGGGGGGAGATCTTGCAAAACCCATTTAAAGGGAACGTTCTCTTTAAATTGTTTTTGCAAGCGGGCACCTCGCCGTACATGAGTGAAGTCCAAATGGCGAGTTCTCCACTTCTGGGTGAACTCACCACTTAAACTTCACTCGTGCATGGCAAGGCACCCAGTTGCATGAAGGGTCATGGGAGGGTCATAGATAGGGATGAGCAGGGTTTTTTTTGTAGCAGGAACATCTTTGCATATTAGGCCACCCACCCAATGCAGCCAATCCTCCTGGAGCTTACAGTAGACCCTGTACTAAGAGCCCTGTAAACTTTTGGAGGATTGGCTATATCAGGGGCATGTGGCCTAATATGCAAAGGAGTGTCTACTACAAAAAAAGTCCTGGGGATGGGCATGAACCTCCAGTTTGCGAACCACAAAACCGGTGATGTTTGTCATGAAATTAGGTTTGTGATGAGGTTTGTGCCCATCCCTAGTGACACCCCCCCCCCTCCAAGCAAACCCCTTGCTTTCAGGATGGTTTAAACAAGGATTGCCAAGTCCCCCATGGCCTCTGGCGGGGGACTTATTTTGTGGCACAACGATGTCACTCATAAGTGACGTCATCATGCTGGCGATGTTGCGTGTTGGCCATTTAGGAGCTTCCGGGAAGACTTTATGAGTTTATGAAGACTTCATGAGTTTTCCTTTATGAGTTTATGAAGACTTTGAGTTCCTTTTTGAGGGGATCCCCCCACTGGCCCACTGGATCCCCTTCTCCCCACCCGGGAGCTTGGCAGCCCTGGTTTAAACAGCTTCTTGCCTAAGTATGGTGCAGAGATTTTAAAACTGTTGCATCCAGGGCACTTTTTTATAGCAGGAACCCCTTTGCATATTAGGCCACACACCCCTGATGTAGCCAGTCCTCCTGGAGCTTACAGGGCCTACTGGATGCAAAGGAGTTCCTGCTACAAAAAAAGCCCTGTTTGCATCCCCATTGGGGATGCAGTCCTCCCCTACAATTTCAGAGGTTTGTGAGGGGATCCATGCTAATCTATCCTATCCATGCCTGCGTACAGTTACCTTTTGCAGTGGCAGATGAGGAAGTTCTGAAATACAGTAGCTTTCCACTTGCAAAATGATTGCTGAAGTGCGTTGAAAGTGCATTATGTGACGTGTGCGAAAGCAGCCAAAATGTACCCCATCTTGAGGGTTGGGAAGGCCAACTGCAAGTTAGAGAAATCTCAGCCTCAGTGACGCATCTAAAAAATGGGGATAACCCTCCCTCCCTCCCATGACTAGTGTAAGGGGAGGGACGGTGGCTCAGTGGTAGAGCATCTGCTTGGGAAGCAGAAGGTCCCAGGTTCAATCCCCGGCGTCTCCAAAAAAGGGTCCAGGCAAATAGGTGTGAAAAGCCTCAGCTTGAGACCCTGGAGAGCCGCTGCCAGTCTGAGAAGACAATACTGACTTTGATGGACCAAAGGTCTGATTCAGTATAAGGCAGCTTCATATGTTCATATGTAATAACTGCCAATGCTCTTGGTGCTCTCACAGTAATTCTGGTGTCCACCTGTGGATTTATGCAGCTTATGCATTGTTCCTCCTACCTCCTTCCAACAAGTCTCCTGTCATAAAGTTTTGACAGTCCTGATATTAAAAATGAGGGGAAACCAGGCCCTTTTTTGAGCAGGAACGCAGTTCCAACTGGCTTGTGTTAGGGGGTGTGGCCCAATATGCATATGAGTTTCCACTGGGCTTTTTCTTTAAAAAGGCCCTGTGTGAAACAATACTGATATTGGGTGTGTGGCATAATATGCAACTGAGTTCCTGCTGGGCTTTTTCTACAAAAAAAGCCCTGGGGAAAATGTTTATGAAAGGGCTTGGATATAAAACTGCAAAGTTGAATAAAATTGGACAGTCAGTAGCTTAAAAAAAGGGTACTCTCCAGAATAAACTAAGGTACTGTTCAGTGTGGGGTGAATGAACCTGCTGAGGCTTTGTTTAGCATCAGTTTCAAAAAGATAAAAATAAACTACAGGAAGCTGCCGACTTGCGGTTGAAAACGGGCCGCTGACGTTGTTTGATGCGTATCTTCTCTAAAAAGAACAGCTTTCGCGTTTTGTAGAATTTTATCTGAATCACTGCTTTGGAAAATTGTTTAAATGCCTGGGGATCAGAATTAAAAGCTGAGCAATAGATTGCCCCCCCCTCCCCATTTTGAAAGGCATTTTGAAAAGAGCAATTGTTGTTTGCAAAGACATCGATCCCATTTTTACAAATGGTGAACAGGTATTGCAGGTGGGGGGGAGGGTGTTGTCCAAAATCTACCAGACCTACGTTGGCAATAGTGGGATGAAATAAATTGTGTGTACAGAATGCCACAGGGTAGCCTCTGTACCTCTGTAGAACCATGTACAGTGCTCATAAAGGCTATTAATGTGTTTTCAATCTAAATTAAGACTTGCAGACCATGAAGTTGCAAAATTAAAGTTTCCAAATCCCCCTAGCTTTGGGGAAGACATACCTACAATTTGATATCTCAACATTTTTAGAAGCAAAATTCAAGCTTTTCTGCCTTCTGTGCTCAACCATTGATTTGTGATTGAATTTTATACCTGTCTGAAAAATTCAGGTTTGGGATTGTATCATGTAGAATGATAGGTAAATATGGCAAAGTTTGAATGCCGGGAAATATTTGCCTAAGCATTATTGTTAAGTTACTTGTCACTCCCATGAGGATAGGTGTGCCATAAATCTGTTGAATGTATATGTGTTGATATGTTTTTCACTACACTGTGTAATCAGAAGTTATTCTGGTACTGCTCAATTTCTACATGTTAAGAGTTTTTAAAATAAACTTTTTAAAGAACTGTGGAAGTCTGTGTGGTATGGAGTACTACCTGCATTTAAAATAATAAATGTATGAAAATTAGAAGGTCTACACTGAGGGGTAGCCAAATTTGCTTAATGTAAGAACCACACAGAATAAATGTCAGATGTTTGAGAGCCATGGGACATGAGCATCAGATTTTGAGGGCCGCAAAACAGGAAGGAAGGAAAAGCAAAACAAATAGATGGGGAAGGGAAAGGTGGAAAGAAAGCAACTTTAACTTTAAATGCATTCTCCAAGCCATTGGCTGGCTTGGCTTGGAGAAGTGATTTTAAGAGACATGCCATCTCTAAGCCAGCTGATGGGATGGTGGGGGCTTTGAAAGCCATACAATATGTGTGAAAGAGCCACAGTTTGGCCACCCTTGATCTACACACATACCCTCTTCACAGCAGCAGACTGAGCAAGGAAGGCAAAGAAACATTGCAAGTGCACGTTTCTCTGTCCTTCCACTCTATACCCTCGCTGTTATTATAAGGCTGGTTCTTTCAGCTTAGAAAATTATGTGTGTCTGTGTGTGTAAAGTCCCATCAAGTTGCAACCAACTTATGGTGACCCCAGTAAGGAGCTTTCAAGGCAAGTGAGAGACAGCCGTGGTTTGCCATTACCTTCCTTTTTAGACCACCTAAAGCCAGTTTGGTATAGTGGTTAAGTGTGCAGACTCTTATCTGGGAGAACCGGGTTTGATTCCCCACTCCTCCACTTGCACCTGCTGGAATGGCCTTGGGTCAGCCAGAGCTCTGGCAGAGGTTGTCCTTGAAAGGGCAGCTGCTGTGAGAGCCCTCTTAGCCCCACCCACCTCACAGGGTGTCTGTTGTGGGGGAGGAAGGGAAAGGAGATTGTGAGCCTCTCTGAGACTCTTTGCAGTGGAGGGCGGGATATAAATCCAATATCTTCTTCTCTTCCTTGGTGGTCTCTCTTCCAAGTACCAGCCCTGCTTAGCTTCAAAGATCAGGCTATTCCATGCCACCTTCCCTCCAAGCTGAGAAGTTCAGTTTGCTAAAAACTTTCCATGCTCTCGGAGGCCTTGTCCAGGCAGCCATTCCTTTGTCTGCTCCATGTGGCCATGGCTGTAATCAAGATGGCGCTCAGGTGTGGGAGCTCCTTTCTTCAGATGAAATCACCCCTCTCCCTCTGTACCAATTCTGTATCTATTTGCACACCACTTGTTGGCCAAAGAATATTTTCCTGAGGTCTTCAGGATGATACAGTCTACCCTAGTACACCACAAGGTCTCTGTGGCAATTTCTAGGTGTCCAGTTCCAGCTAAGGTGTGAGCTGCATCATTTCACTGTTTTCTGGCAGAAGGGCCACTTGGATTTACAAAGAAGAGCTGGAATGATCCACCCTCACTCAGAGTCTCAGAGCAACTTAAAATCGCCTGCCCTTCCTCTCCCCACAACAGACCCCCTATGAGGTAGGTGGGGCTGAGAGAGCTCTGACAGAACAGCTCTGAGAGAACTGGGACTGACCCAAGGTCACCCAGCTGGCTGCAGGTAGAGGAGCGGGGAATCAAACCTGGTTCTCCAGGTTAAAGTCTGTCGCTCTTAACCACAACACCAAACTGGCTCTTTGATGGCTGCTGCTTGAGGGCAGTGCTTTGATGGTGGGTACTTGGGGGCTGATGCTTGGGAGCAATTGACTTCCTCTCTCCTGACTGTTTTCTGCTTCAAGAGATGAAATTGAAAAACAACAACAAATTATGGGAGTTTTGTCAAGCCCAAACCTTGAAGTTAAAAGATATTTCTCCACAGAGCATAACAACAACAAAAGCTTTTTAAACAAAACAAAAATCCTTAATGAATGCAATCTTTCCTCTTGATAGCAAAACCTGCAGCAGTATAGCTGAATCTGAAGAAGCGAGCAGTGACTCACGGAAGCTCCTCCCCTGCCACAAATGTTGATAGTCTTTAAGGTGCTCCTGGACTCTTGCTCTTTTCTACTGCTAAAAAAAAAGGTAAAGGTAGTGCCCTGTGCAAGCACCAGTCATTTTCGACTCTGGGGTGACGTCATCTACACTTTCTCCCCAGATAGCTGGATAGCTGCTTGAGGGCAGTGCTTTGATGGTGGGTACTTGGGGGCTGATGCTTGGGAGCAATTGACTTCCTCTCTTTTACCAACCTCGGAAGGTTGGAAGGCTGAGTCAACCTTGAACCGGCTACCTGAACCCAGCTTCCGCCAGGATCGAACTCAGATCGTGAGCAGAGGGCTCTGACTGCAGTACTGCTGCTTTATCACTCTCTTTTTCTGCTGCTACAAACAAACTTAACACAGCTACCCATCTCGAACTATCGCAATATAAGTGATAAAATGCAGTCTTTGTGATGTGAGAAAGCACAGTTGGTTCCATAAAGGCATTCACCTTTAATCAATTCAATACACCAGTTTGATTCTCTACTCTTCCACTTACAGCTGCTGGAATGGCCCTGGGTTAGCCATAGCTATTGCAGGAGTTGTCCTTGAAAGGGCAGCTGCTATGACAGCTCTCTCAGCCCCACCCACCTCACAGGGTGTCTGTTGTCGGGTGGGGGGAGAAGATATAGCAGATTGCAAGCCGTTCTGAGTCTCTGATTCAGGGAAAAAGGCAGGGTATAAATCTGCAGTCTTCTTCTTTTTGAAAAATACATGTTTTAAATTGATATGTAATTTTTTTTTAAAAAAAGCTGTCAAAATAAACATTCCTCTCCTCCCTGTTCATTTAAAAATGATGAAAACCCAGTAGTATATTTTCACATGAGTAGAACCTTCAATCAAACATAAATGGAGCCCTCAGATACAGCTTTCCATGTTGCCTGATATTTGAAACCTATATAAAATGACATTTTTACAAGGTATTCAGGACTCGGTACGGTTGCCAATGAATCCCATTAAAGGAAACGGCACAGCATCCTGGGTCAATGTTGAGCAATGCTCTCTTATTATATTTAATTATTTCTACCTCTAACTTTAAATGCTCTTTGATACAAAATGCTATGCCTTTTTTCTTTCCCAAGGCTTATAATAAACATTTAACACACACCCCCCCCACACACACACACGCACACAAACACACAAATGTGCAGTTTGGATCTTTTTTAAAAAAGTAAATTCTTCTTGGCTTAACTAATATTCTCATATTGCTTCTGTCTGTTGCCTTGGCAGAAGCTTAAAAAAGTTGAAAAAAAGCAAAACTGGGTCACAATTCAGCTTCGCGGTGCAATGCAGAGAGCTCTTGAGAAGGACGGGGGAGGGGGGAAATCGGTACGTATCATTACAGAGCGGTTACGTTCACAAGAGTCTACTCTAAGCCCCATAAATTTCTTTGCTGGCCTCCTGATTCATATTGTTCTTCACCCTGGGTTCTCAGAGATTTACTTTATAATCAAATATGAATAACTACCCTACCGCAGGTTATATTGTAAAATGGGTATTAGGTATTTGTTTGGCAACTTTCCCTATTTTATATAAACAGTATGCACCTTTTAAAAACCTGGGGCAATTACATTTAAATCAATTTAAACACACAGTTAGAAAATGGATAAGTGGAAAGGGGTCGAGGGACTGAAGGCCAGCTCACGAATTATAAAATCTGTGTCAGCACCATGAGGACTTTGGTGCAGTGGGAGTTTTGTGCCTTCCAGAGGTGCATAATGCCAATGTTAATTGCTCGGGGTGCAGAGCAGGGGGCTAAGGCTAGTCACCACAGAATCAGGCTGCGTGCATCTGTGAGTAGGGATGCTTTTTGTAGAAAAAGCCCAGTAGGAACTCATTTGCATATTAGGCCACAGCTTCTGACACCAAGTCAGCCAGAACTAGGGTTGCCAATCCCCAGGTGGGGGCAGGGGATCCCCCAGTTTGGAGGCCCCCCCCCCGCTTCAGGGTAATCAGAAAGCGGGGGGAGGGGAGGGAAATGTCTTCTGGGTACTCATGATTCCCTATGGAGACTTATTCCCATAGAAAATAATGGAGAATTTATCCACGGGTATCGGGGGCTCTGGGGGCCCTGTTTTTTGAGGTAGAGGCACCTAATTTTCAGTATAGTATCCGGTGGCTCTCCCCAAACTACTCCCTAAGTTTCAAAAAGATTGGACCAGGGGATCCAATTCTATGAGCCTCCAAAGAAAGTGCCCCTATCCTTCATTATTTCCTATGGAAGGAAGGCATTTAAAAGATGTGCGGTCCCTTGAAATGTGATGGCCAAAACTCCCTTCGGAGTTCAATTATGCTTGTCACAGCCTTGCTCCTGGCTCCACCCCTAATGTCTCCTGGCTCCACCACCAAAGTCTCCAGATATTTCTTGAATTGGACTTGGCAACCCTAGCCAAAACGGCGTTCCTGCTGAAAAAAAAAAAGCCCTGGTGTATTCCATTCAAATCTCACTGTGGTATATTGTATGTATGTATGTATGTAATGGAACAGTCTGCTCCTCCCCTAATTCTGGGTAATTTAGTTTGGTCCTATTGGGTGGAGCTCTTGTTTCAGTTTCCGGTTTTGTATCTTAGCTGAAGTTCTTGGTTGTTGGAGTTGTCTCCTTGCAAATAAATGGCCAAGCCAGCTTATCTCTGCTGAATGGATTGGAGAACAGGTGCCTGAGTGAATACTCTAACCTGGGAACCCATAGCCAAAGGTGGACATTACACTTACTTCTGCCAAAAATTCACAGAGTGGCTTAGTCATTCCCAATCAGGCTCACATCTGGAATCTTGGTACTTTAAAGGGCAGTTGTAAGAATCACAGAACAGGATAATTTCAGTGATGCGCTTTGAACAAAGGAAGTGCCATGTCAATGGTAAATATATATTTATGGAGGGGTGGCCTTAGTTAATGGGCAACAGGGGCAGCTGCTCTGGGCCCCATGCTTGTGGAGACCCAGCCCTTCCCTTCAAAGGAAAAGGGGTAGAGGAGGAGGAGATAGGATTTATACCCTGCCCTTCACTACCCAAGGGAGTCTCAGAGTGGCTTCCAATCTCCTTCTCCTCCCTACAAAAGACACCCTGTTAGGTAGGTGGCACTCTGAGAGAGCTCTGAGAAAAACTGCTCTCGAGAGAAACAGCTCTGCAAGAACTTGTGAATGACTCAAGGTCACTCCAGCAGGTGCATGTAAAGGAGTGGGGATCAAATCTGGTAACTAGAATGATTAAAGGTTTGGAACACTTTCCCTATGAAGAAAGGTTAAAACGTTTGGGGCTCTTTAGCTTGGAGAAAGGTCGACTATGGGGTGACGTGATAGAGGTTTACAAGATAATGCATGGGATGGAGAAAGTAGAGAAAGAAGTACTTTTCTCCCTTTCTCACAATACAAGAACTCGTGGGCATTCAATGAAATTGCTGAGCAGACAGGTTAAAACGGATAAAAGGAAGTACTTCTTCACCCAAGGGGTGATTAACATGTGGAATTCACTGCCACAGGAGGTGGTGGTGGCTACAAGCATAGCCAGCTTCAAGAGGGGGTTAGATAAAAATATGGAGCAGAGGTCCATCAATGGCTATTAGCCACAGTGTGTATATATATGTGTGTGTATAAATAAAAAAAAAATTGGCCACTGTGTGACACAGAGTGTTGGACTGGATGGGCCATTGGACTAATCCAACATCGCTTCTCTTATGTTCTTATGACAAGAGTCCAGGCACTTTAACCACTACACCAAGAAGAGCAGACTCCTGCAGTCACTTGCACTTGCCTCATCTGGGGTCTGGGAGCTGGCTTCTGGGAGCAGCAGTGGCTTTCAGGGGAGGGGCCATTTCTCACAAGATCCCCATATAAGGGACAGCAATGATTCTGGGACCCCATCCTGCAGTTTTGCTCTGAGTCCCAGAATCACTAAGATTGCCCCCTTTCAAACATTTCTCCAATCACCCACCAGAGACTGAACTGTTGGTGATCCAGGAGAGCAGTCCAAAACTTGAAAGAAAGCCACTGTGCGTTGCTTATATTAAATAATACTCAATATAAGTATTAAGTAAACACTTAAGAACATAAGAGAAGTCTTGTTGGATCAGGCCAATAGCCCATCTAGTTCAACATTCTGTTTCACACAAGTGGCCAAAAACCCCAGGTGCCATCAGGAGGTCCACCAGTGGGGCTAGAGCTCCATAAGCCCTCCCACTGTTGCCCCTGCCCCCCAAGCACCAAGAATACAGAGCATCACTGCCCCAAACATAGTGTTCCATCTATATACATCTATATATTTAAAAAGCAGTCCCCTGTGCAAGCACCAGTCGTTTTCGACTCTGGGTGATGTTGCTTTCACGTTTTCACAGCAGACTTTTTACGGGGTGGTTTGCTATTGCCTTCCCCAGTCATCTACACTTTCCCCCCAGCAAGCTGGGTACTCATTTTACTAATCTCAGAAGGATGGAAGGCTGAGTCAACCTCGAGCCGGCTACCTGAACCCAGCTTCTGATGGGATTGAACTCAGGTCATGAGCAGAGCTTAGGACTGCAGTACTGCAGCTCTATCACTCTGAGCTCTAAAGATGTTCCATTTATATCTTGTGGCTAATAGCCACTGATGGACCTGTGTTCCATATGTTTATCCAATCCCCTCTTGAAGCTGTTTATGTTTGTAACAGCCACCACTGCTTGTGGTAGTGGAAGTCTCTGCATCTCCCGATAAAGCAAACAGAGCTCCAACAGAGAACCAGTGAATTACTAGGGACAGCACTCTCCAGTTTCTCCTGCTGCTTATTGCCTTATCTCAGCTGTTATCAGTTCTGATTACAAGCCAGGGAGTTTGTACTAAAAGATGGCTCTTGACCCTGGGTATAATCCAAGGTCGGGACCTCCTTTTCTGCCTGCTGAGGCACAATCTAAAATAAACATCACAGGGTAATGCTGAGGGCCTCAATCTATTACGATCTGTTCTGAAACCTGATAACCTCCGTTGCTTTCACCCAGGCCCAGCTGTTTCCTCAACACTGTTGACAACTGACCAGGAAAAGAACACCAGCCTGAACAGCTTTTGTGCAGTTTAACTTAGATATATGTCCTTGCTTTTTCTGTCCAATGAGGGCCAACAAGGTGGGCTAACTATTAAAACGTGCCTGTTAAAAAGACATCATAAAACAAATTTTAAATCTAAGCTAAAATACATACTAAGCTAAATACCTACATCCACTCTGAGCCCCTGCAGGGGAATGGGCATAATAATAATAATAAACCAGAGTGAAAAATACATGTAAAAATAAAATTCAAGACAGAAAATTAATACATAAGGCAGGAAGGAAGGATCATTGAGAGAATGCCAAACGAAACAATACAAAAGTCTTCACCTGCTGGTAGAAGACAGTCATCGTCAACTTCCAGGTGATGGTAAGTCACCTGGGATTACAATCGATCTTCAGGTGACAGAGATCAATTCATCTGAAGAAAATGGCCACTCTGGAGGGTGTAGGGTTGCCGAGTCCAATTCAAGAAATATCTGGGGACTTTGGGGGTGGAGCCAAGATCAAGGCTGTGACAAGCATAATTGAACTCCAAAGGGAGTTCTGGCCATCACATTTAAAGGGACAGCACACTTTTTCAATGCCTTCCTTCCATAGGAAATAATGACGGATAGGGGCACCTTCTTTTGGGGCTCATAGAATTGAACCCCCTTGTCCAATCATTTTGAAACTTGGGGGGTATTTTGGGGAGAGGCACTAGATTCTATACTGAAAATTTGGTGCCTCTACCTCAAAAAACAGCTCTCCCAGAGCCCCTGATACCTCCAGATCAATTCCCCATTATACCCTATGAGAATCAATCTCCTCATAGGGAATAATGAAGTGCCCAGCAGACATTTCCCTCCGCCCCCCCCCCCCTTTTCTGGTGACTCTGAAGCGAGGGATTGGCATCTCTACTCACGAGTTGCCACCAACTTCTTCAAAGTAACACAGACACACCATCTCAAGAGGAAGTCTTTCAATCGGAGACTGAAGCCTCCGGAGGTGGAAAGTGACATGGTGGCTGTGGGGGCGGGACTTCCCCCTCCCCGCCGGCCAGCTGACTGGGGGCGGGAAGGAGCCTGGGAAAGAGGGAGAACCCCCGCTGGGACCTGGGAATTGGCAAGCCTAGGAGGGTGGACTCTATGACATTATACCACATTGAAGTCCCTCCCCCTCCACCCCCAAAATCTCCAGATATTTCCCAACCCGGTTACAGCAGCCTTAATAGAAGAGGGCAGATGAATATTCCTAGAGAAGGAATTCCATAATTTTGGCACTACAGCAAAGAAGACCCTCTCCTCCTCTCTGAGATTGCCACCCATTTAGCCTCCAACAGTGAAGGCCCCCACAAAGAGAGAGTCAGAAGATATTAAAGCGGTTGGTTAGTTTCCTTTGAGAGTAGGTAGTCCTTAAGATATACTGGTCCCAGTAGGGTTGCCAGGCTCCAGGTGAGGCCTAGAGATCTCCTGCTTTTACAGCTGATTTCTAGGTGGCAGAGATCAGCTCCCCTGGAGAAAATGGCTGCTTGGAAGGGTGGACTCTATGCCATTGTACCAAGCTGAGGCCCCCTCCCCTCCCCAAACCCCGTTCTCTCCTGGATCCACCGTCAAAGTGTCCAGGTATTTTCTAACACAGACCAGGCAACCCTAACTGTAGAGGGCTTTAAAAGGTCAATGCCAGCATCTTGAATTGGGCACATAAACAAATTGAGAGCCAATGGAGCAGAAGCTTGAACGGGAAGAAAATAGTTGGTGAATTTCCGCCCCCTCCCCCTGAAAACAACCACTATTTTGTGTCAAACCAATTTTATTATTGCAATGTATTGTAACAATATTTATAGAAAAAGCACTAAAAAAAGCACTAAAGCAAAAATAATACCAATACATCACTTTTCACCCGTTCCATCCCCCTTATTTTGACCTCCGCCAGTGTTTACTTAAATTGCTAAAAATACAAAGTAATATCTCTTAGAAAAAAAACCCCTTATACTCTATCGTCTTAACCTTATCAAAAAAAGATACTAATAGTCCAATAAAAACCAAAACCAAAAAAGGAAAAAAAAGACAATTCCATTTTTTTATAATTATTACTATAGTCCCCCATTCCACAAAGCTTCAATTATTTTCAAACATCACTAAATGTCCCTTTACTTTCCAATGTTTTTCAACGTATATTTGAAATTTCTCCTACTCCATTTTAAACTTCTCCAAACCATAGTCTTTTAAAATTCTTGTAAGTTTGTCCATTTCACTCCAAGACACAACTTAAAATCCATTCCCATTTTTCTGGTGTTTTATCTTGCTTCCATAGCTGTGCATACAATATCCTTGCAGCTGAAAGTAGATACCGCACAATAGTTCTGTCTAATTTCGGAAAACTTTCCATTTTGAAAACAACCACTATTGTCTACTTACTTCAACTGATCAAGCTACAGTTCAGAGGTGACCGGTTTTGGGGTCGCCATCTTGTGTTTAATAACATGGATTCCCCCCCCCCCAGGTTATCTTTGCTCCCTCGCTGACCCCCACCACAAATACAATTTTTAAAACCTGCCAATGATCATTTTTTTGAAAATCCATTAATTAGGAACAATTTCCCAAAATATGGTTGGAGGCAGGGAGTGAATGACTATACTATCAATTTTTGGACTGTCCAAAATCATATTCATTGGAGATGCCCTAATGATTGGTTGCCCAAATTTTTCTGAGGAAATCTCTTCAGTTTTTAGAACAATAATAGAGATGAATTATGAGTTACCATTAAAATATTCTATACTTTCTGATTTTTCTGGTTTTTCCCCATTACCACTTGTTGAATCATGCATACCTAGTTCCTCAGAGAAGGACAAGCAATACCAAAGAATACCAATAATTTTTTAAATGCCATTTTTGCATTTTAGAAAATTGTTAGAATCAATTTTTTGTGCTATTTATTTAAAAGATTTCTATTCCTGCTCTCTTGTGCTCAAGGGCAGCTATATTGAACAGCTGTTTTCATATTCTAGTCTAATAAAAGCCCCAGTCCAGTCTGCACCAATATACTCTTGATCTTTAAGACAGGCTTTTCATCATCTCCAGCAGACTCTTGTCTTTGTTCTGGATATTTATACCAAGAATACTTTCCAGCCTGGAATATGTCAGTTGCAAAGGCTTTTAATTTGGAGTACAAACTGAAAGAAGTTCATTATTAAACTCAGGGCTTTTTTAAGGCAAGAACGCACAGGAATGCAGCTCCAGCTAGCTTGGCATCAGTGGGTGTGGCTTAATATGAAAATGAGTTCCTGCTGGGCTTTTTCTACAAAAAAAACTCTTTGAAACAAGGGTGACATCAAGGGGCATGGCCTAATATGCAAATGAATTCCTGCTGGGCTTTATCTACAAAGAAAGCCCTGAACCAATCATGCATTCTAGTCCATTAGGGACGCCCCCCCCCCCCAGCATCCTGATTGGCCACTTCTTCCAGGCTTCAGGATCCTGGTTTATAAGGAGTGCCTGTCTCAAACTCAGGCATCAAGACCTCAGTACAACATGATACATAACACCCAGGTTGTCTTTAAAAGGCAGCCCCACACAGAGCATACTGTATTTCTGGAACCAAAGACCTGTGCTTTTTCCATGAATGGAGAATCCACTGAAGAGGATGTTCTCCTGACCTCTTCAGATTCAGCACTGTTACTCAGCTCTGTAAACTTGAGCTTGTACATTTCTTGGTGCATTTGCAACTTCAAAGACAAATCCAAAGCAGGGAGATATATAGATGGAGGGATTCTTGACTTTCTCATTAGTAGCACCAAACCCAAAAATGTAGTCTTGACTTGGACTTTAAAGTGGGCCCAGTCAAAGCAAGTTTTAAATAGTGATAGTCTAGCTCCTCTTGCCCTTACCTGGATAGCCCAGGCTAACTAGGGTTGCCAAGTCCAATTCAAGAAATATCTGGGGACTTTGGGGGTGGAGCTAGGAGACTTTGGGGGTGGAGCCAGGAGACATTGGGGCAGAGCCAAGAGCAAGGGTGTGACAAGCATAACTGAACTTCAAGGGAGTTCTGGCCATCACATTTAAAGGGACGGCACACCTTTTAAATGCCTTCCTTCCATAGGAAATAATGAAGGATAAAGGCACCTTCTTTGGGGGCTCATAGAATTGGACCCCCTGGTCCAATCTTTTTGAAACTTGGGAGGTATTTTGGGGAGAGGCACTAGATGCTATACTGAAAATTTGGTGCCTCTATCTCAAAAAACAGCCCCCAGAGCCCCCGATACCTGCAGATCAATCCCCCATCATTCCCTATGGGAATCGTTCATGGAGGTGCATGATGGCTGTGGGGGTGGGGCTTCCCCCGCCGGCCAGCTGGCTGGGGGAGGGGGGAAGCCTGTAAAACCGGGGGATCCCCCTCTGGGACCTGGGGATTGGGAAGCCTAAGGCTAACCCAATCTCATCAGATCTCAGAAGCTAAATAGGGCCGGCCCTGGTTAGTACTTGGGTGGGAGTCCAACGTCACTACACAGAGACAGGCAATGGCAAACCACTTCTGAACATCTCTTGCCTTGAAAACCCTGTGGAATCACAGGACTTAGGTGTGACTCAACGACGCTTTCCACTACCAGCTCCCCTTGTCCCAAATGGAAATCAGGTTGGCAACTGCAAGCAGCACTTACAAATGCTCAGAAAATAATTGCTTAAGCTCGTTTTTTTTGAGGTGCATGCGCCCTCATGTTGTCACTTGGGGAACCGTGGTGCAGAGGTCCAGTGAGCAAGACAGCATGTCGCCTAGTGCACATTTATACTATCAAGCTGCCTTAGATTGAATCAAACCCTTGGCCCATCAAGGTCAATATTGTCTACTCGCACTGGCAGCCTCTCTCCAGGGTCTCAGGCAGAGCTTTCACACCAGCTGCTACCTGGTCCTTTCAACTGGAGATGCCAGAGATTGAACCTGGGACTTTCTGTGTACAAAGCAGATGCTAGGGTTGTCAAATCTGTGTTGGAAAACACCTGTAGACTTTGGGGGTGGATCCAGGAGAGGGCAGGGTTTGGGGAGGGGAGGGGCCTCAGCAGGGTACAATGCCATAGAGTCCACCCTTCCGAGCAGCCATTTTCTCCAGGGGAGCTGATCCCTGCCAGCTGGAGATCAGTTGTAAAAGCAGGAGATCTCCAGGCTCCACCTGGAAGCTGGCAACCCTAGCAGACACATTTCTACTGACTCACAGCCCTTCCCAGGCTTGTCCTGCCTTGATGTACAGGTGATATTCTCCATTGTAATCTATTTATCTTGCTATTCTTCAAGGAGTTCTGGGCAGCACAGATGGCTTTCCCTCCCTCCTCTTTAATCGCAAAACGGTCCTGTGAGATAAGTTGAGACCAAGTGATATTTCTAACTTGGAATGCCTGGCCAGACAGATTCTTCGAATCGCTGGCTAAGTTACTGTCTTGGCCATTGCACTCCTATTTTTAGACTTTCTAATTGCTTTCAACCATTAAGGGCAGTTTCATCAAGAGCAAGTAAGGCCTTGGAAGGAATCAGCTTCTGGGAATGCACCCGCAGTGGCTTTAGACACCGAAGAATGCTAATCATTCAGGCACAAAACAGGAACATAGGTTCATAATAGATACCAAATTTAATTAAGACTGGAATATGAATTTCAGGTTCAGGGAATCAATCAATTAACAATTCTCTAGTGGGTTAACAGAAGTAAATGCAGAATAGATAGGTAGTTGAGTTAGACTTCAGTCACACACACTAAATAATGCACTTGCAGTCAACTTCCAATGCCCTTACTCAGGGCTTTTTTTTGTAGAAAAAGCCCAGCAGGAGCTCATTTGTATATTAGGCCACACCCCGGATTGGTACACACAGGGCTTTTTGTAGGAAAAGCCCAGCGGGAATTCATTTGCATATTAAGCCACACCCCCTGACACCAAGGCAGCCAGAACTGCCTTCCTGATCAAAAAAAGCTCTGCCCTTACCAACCAGATTTTGCCAGTTCATAGTAAAATCCAGCTGGAAAAGGCATTGAAAGTGGATTGAAAGTGCATTATTTAATGTGTGTGATCACAACCTTTGTCTGTAGCAGAAGAGTCCACTAGCACCTTGAAGACTAATGAAATTTGTGACAGGCTATAAGCTTTTGTGAGTCACTGCTCACTTCTACAGATAGTAAATGTGTGTGTGCATGAATGCGTGCGCATGTATATGCTGGTGGAAAGTGCCATCAAGTCACAAACAAATTATGGCAACCTCACAGAGTTTTTAAGGCAAGAGACAAACAGATGTGGTTTGCCATTGCCTACCTCTGTTGGATATTGTAACTTTGCCTGCAAGAGGATCTGGGAGGGAAAGGGTTAAGGGGATTCTCTCACAGGTATACTTGGCAGTTGGCCCCACCTTCTCATTGGTTAGATGCTGAGACTCTTTGGCCATTGCTTGCCCTCTGTTTTATCTTATATAGCACAAAAAAAGAGGTCTCTTCTCTCTTTTACTTGGGCTTGGAGCTGTAGCAAGTTAACCTTTCTGAAGTTAATCTGTTCACAATAAGTTCAATGTACCTACATGAACATGTCATGTATGTTGTGTTTCTATTTTTGTAAATCAAATTTCTTTCCCTTGTTACCATTGGAGTCAGGTCATCTTTGTAAATGTTTGAACATCATTTCCCCCTTAGTAGGGATTTGGGAAACATGGGGGATACTGTGTAAAGCTTCTGTGCTTCCACGGCAGATGATTTTAAAAAATAATTTAGCACAAATAACCTCTGCATAGCAACCCTGGACTTCCTTGGTGGTCTCCCCTCCAAGTACTAACCTGGACTCTTTATTTAGTTTATTTATGATTTATATCCCACCCTTCCCACCAAGTGGCTCAGGGCGGCTCACAACATAAAATCCAACATAAAAATATTAAGTTTAAGCATTTAACACAGTTAAAACATTTTAAACATTAAAACATTAGAGATAACAGAAGTCTAATAGAACTGCACTTAGTTTCTTGTGCCGGTTAGTTATAAGCCAGCCGGAAGAGGGTTGTCTTACAGGCCCTGCGGAACTGAGCAAGGTCCCGCAGGGCCCTCACCTCTTCCGGCAGCTGGTTCCACCAGGAAGGGGCCATAACAGAGAAGGCCCTCTTCCTGGTAGATTTTAGGCGGGCTTCCTTTGGCCCGGGGATAACGAGAAGATTTTGGGTTCCCGATCTCAGTACTCTCTGGGGAACATGTGAGGAGAGACAGTCCTTCAGGTAGGCAGCTCCTAGGCCATATAGGGCTTTAAAGGTAATAACCAGCACCTTGTACCGGACTCGGTATATTATTGGTAGCCAGTGCAGAACCCAGAGCCCCGGCCAAATGTGCTCCCATCTTGGGAGCCCCAATAACAGCTGGGCCGCGGCATTCTGCACTAGCTGCAACTTCCGGGTTCGGCACAAGGGCAGCCCCACGTAGAGGGCCTGCGTGGCTTCCGAGATTGGGCTAGCCTTGGCCATTCAGGTCAAATCAGGTTTGTGTGTGTGTGTGTGTGTGTGTACTAACCTGAACACTGCTTGGTTTACAAAATTGATTGCATTAGTCTGAGTCATTCAGCTCAGGGTCTGTGTGTGTTCATACTTAATTACCTGTCCAGTCTTGAATTTTGCAGCAATGGCACAGAGAAATCTCAGTGTGGTTCCCTGTGGGTTTCCTACGTCAGATTCATACAATCACTCACAGATCATCTGTAGCATTAAAAAAGCATAATGACGAACCTAGAAAGAGCTCTGTTGACTCAGGTTTTTCTCATCCAACATCTTATTTCTAGCAGCAAGACAGGTCTATGAATTCCAGAAGCAATGCATGAGGCTAGCAATCTTCCCCTTTTGTTTATCTCCAGCATCTAAGGTACAGTGATTCTTTTTGTTCAGTCGCACAGTCGAGTCCAGCTCTTTGCGATCCCATGGACCCCATGGAGAAAGTCACGCCAGGCCCTCCTGTCTTCCACCATCCTCCGAAGTCTACTCAAATTCATGTTTGTCACATTAGTAACACTGTCCAGCCATCTCATCTTTTGCCGTCCCCTTCTTTTGCCTTCTGTCTTTCCCAGCATCAGGGTCTTCTCCAGGGAGTGCTCCTTCTCATTTGGTGGCCAAAGTATTTGAGCTTCAGCTTCAGCATCTGACCTTCCAGGGAACAGGCAGGCGTCCAGTTTAGCTTAGCCCCGGGTCGCTTCGCGTCCTCCCCCTTCCCCTTTGTCTTGAGGAGGTCCGTCAGGGGCAGGGCGATCTGCGCGAACCCCTCAATGAATCCTCTATAAAAATTTGCGAAACCGATGAAAGATTGGAGCTGTCTACGTGTCCTCGGGGGGCCCACTCTAAGACCGCCTGCACTTTCGCAGGGTCCATGGCTAGCCCATCTTTAGACACTCGGAACCTGATGTAGTCCAATTCAGTGCGGTGAAACTCACATTTAGATAGTTTTGCATACCGTTGGTGCTCTAGCAGGGTGGCTAGCACCTCCCTCACCAATTTTACATGGGACTGCTCATCCTGTGAGTAAATAATGATGTCATCCAGGTACACCGCTACCCCCTTGTACAGAAACTTTCTCAACACATCATTTATAAAGTTCATAAACACCCCAGGCGCCCCCTGCAATCCGAATGGCATAACTAAATACTCAAATTGTCCCATCGGAGTGTTAAACGCCGTCTTCCACTCATCCCCCTCTTTAATGCGCACTCAGAAGTACGCCTCTCTCAAGTCAAGCTTTGTGAAGATCTTCCCCCCTGCCACCGTGCTTAGTAAGTCTTTGATTAGGGGGATGGGGTAGGCGTTGGACATTGATATCGCATTTATCCCGCGAAAATCAGTGCAAAGTCTAAGCGTATTGTCCTTCTTTTTTCTAAACAGCACCGGGGCCGCATGGGGGGCCGTTGCAGGTCTGATGAAACCTCTCTCCAAGTTCAGGTCTAAGAATTTGCGCAGTTCCTTTTTCTCGGCCCACCCCATCTGGTAGAGTTTGGCCCGGGGTAGGCTCTCCCCGGGGATCAGTTCTATGGCACAGTCCGTGTTCCGATGGGGGGGTAATTGGTTGGCCTCCCGTTCGCTAAACACTTCCATTAAGTCTCGGTATGCGCTCGGGACATGGTGTGCCTCCTCTACCAGGACGCACGCCCTCTCTCGAATGCTGCTAGCTACCTCTCCTCCCCCCCTCCTCATAGCTATGCCTTTGTTATGTAGCCTGCTTTGAAATGCTGATATGTGAACAAGATTGTGGAGCCTTCTCAGGCCGGGTGTCTGTGGGAGTGTGAAACACCAAGGCCTTGGCTTGGGAATGAGGGAGTAACATCCTAGTGTGAAAATATACTGCATAGAGTGCCCCGCCCGTAGGAATCCTTTGATCTATACCTTAAATGCTTGGTTAATGTCTGTGTACCCCAGTCCTTCAATCTCTATCATGGTCTTCAGTTCTGCTTTCAATAAACTAGCAACTTTGTTTCAACCAAAGACTCGTTATTGAATCCAGCCGACTTGACAAGCAGGGTGACAATATACATCCTTATCGAACTCCTTTTCCTATTCTAAACCAATCAGTTGTTCCATATCCCGTTCTGATAGTTGCTTCTTTACCCTTATACAGGTTTCTCAGGAGAAATGTGAGGTGGTCTGGTACTCCCATCTCTTTAAGGACTTGCCACAGTTTGTTGTGATCCACACAATCAAAGACTTTAGCATAGTCAATGAAACAGAAATAGACTTTTTCTGATACTCCCATGCTTTCTCCATAATCCAGCAAATGTTGGCAATTTGATCTCTAGTTCCTCTACCTCTCCGAAACCCAGCTTGAACTTCTGGTAGTTCCCGATCTACATACTGCTGAAGCCTAACTTGTAGGATCTTTAACATGACCTTGCTGGCATGTGAAATGAGTGCAATGGCGCAATAGTTTGAACATTCCTTGGCATTACCCTTATTTGGGATTGGAATATAAACTGATCTTTTCCAATCCTGTGGCCACTGTTGTGTTTTCCAAATTTGTTGACATAATGTGTGCATCACTTTAACAGCATCATCTTTTAGTACTTTGAATAGCTCAACTGGGATACCATCATCTCCACTTGCTTTGTTGTTAGTAATGCTTTCTAAAGCCCATTTGACTTCATACTCCAGGATGTCTGGCTCAAGATCATCGATTTCACTGTCATGGTTGTCTGGGACATTGAGATCCTTCTTGTATAATTCTTCTGTGTATTCTTGCCACCTCTTCCTGATCTCTTCTGCTTCTGTTAGGTCCCTACGATTTTTGTCCTTTATCATCCCTATCTTTGCACAAAACGTTCTCTTGATTTCTCCAACTTTCTTGAATAGATCTCTTGTCCTTCCCATTCTATTATTTTCCTCTATTGCTTTGAATTGTTCCTTCAGGAAGGCCTCCTTATCTCTCCTTGCTGTTCTCTGGAAATCTGCATTCAGTTGGGTGAATCGTTCCTTTTCACCTTTGCCTTTCGCTTTCCTTCTTTCCTCAGCTATTTGTAAAGCCTCATCAGACAGCCACTTTGCTTTCTTGCATTTCTTTTTCTTTGAGATGGTGCTGATTGCTGCCTTCTGTACAATGTCACGAATCTCCATCCATAGTTCTTCAGGCATTCTGTCTATCAGCTGTAGTTCCTTAAGCCTGTTTTTCACCTCCACTGTATATTCATAAGGGATGGGATCAAGGTCAAACCTGAATGGTTTAATGGCTTCCCCAGTTTTCTTCAGTTTAAGTCTGAATTTTGTGATGAGTAGCTCATGATCTGAGCCACAGTCAGCTCCAGGTCTTTTTTTTTATTATTATTTATACTTTATTTATTTATTTATTTATAAAGTTTTTTTTCATAAAGCATATCATAGACATTCATTCCATCAAACGAACAGAGGCACTCATCCTACACCTTGTGCACCACCACCATGTATTCTCCTAATCTAAACTGCCTGTAACTTGATCGACTTAATTAGATGCCGGCACGCCAATTCCCCAGCCCATGCGCCCCCAGACAGACAAATCCCAGACTTCAAGGTGCGGAGCATTGAGTATTTGATGCTTCTAAAAAAGCCGACCAAATCTCTTCAAATTGTTGTTGTTGACATTGCTGGCGATATGCTATCCTTTCTTGCACAGCCAAAGCATACATTCCCTTGAGCCAAGTAGTAATCGTGCCGGTGAAGTCTTCATGCCACTGCCGCAGGATAAGCCGCTTCGCAATCATTATCGCACGTGCCGCCCATCTTCACTGCCAACAAGTCAGAGGCCAGGTCGACGGGAAATAGTTAATAATATCTGCATGGCAGAGATAGACTGGTCAATATTAAGTACCTGTTGCATCCATCGAGCGATCCCATCCCAAAAATTTTGTAGCATCGGGCATTCCCACAGCATGTGAGCCAGACCTGCCTCTGGACGTAGACACCGCCAACAAGCCAAGGATTCAGCCAAATCATGCTTATAAAGGCGGAGAGGAGTCCAATAAATCCTGAACAAAAGCTTTTGTTGAATTAAAATCAAACGAAGATCTTTCGAACAATACCGGAGACCACTACAAATAGCCACGCAAGTCCTCTCGCCATGACAAGGTGCAATCCATGAGAGGGACAGAGTGATTCAAGATATGGATAATTCATTGAACCAGGGCTTTTTTTGAGCAGAAACGCAGTTCCGGCTGGCTTGGTGTCAGGAGGTGTGGCCTAATATGCAAATAAGCTCCTGCTGGGCTTTTTCTGCAAAAAGCCTTGTGTAAAACAATGGTGACACCAGGGGTGTGGCCTAATATGCAAATGAGTTCCTCCTGGGTGTTTTCCTACCAAAAAGGTTCTGCATTGAACTATCCAAAAATCAGCCATTGTTCAGGAATTTATCTAACCACCCTATTGACACATCCCATAGCAATGAATTACTGTATCTAGTGAAGGTGGAGATTGTGATCGACGTGAATATCACAAGAACTTCATGCTTGCAATCACCTTCCAGAAATCAGCAGGAGCTATATGTGTGCCCATCATGTTCTCATAGAAAAGAACCCGAGACCTAGGAGTTAGCATTAACCACTCTTTCATACTGTAATAACCATGTTTTTTTAGCAACCTGTGACTTCCGAAGACATCAGGGGGACCATCTAATAATCCTCCATTTTCCCTGCTTAATAAAAAAGCAAAAGACAACTCCTTAAGCAAAACATCTTAATTTCAAAATCTTGTCGCATATTCCTCAGCCCAAATTTGCAACAATTGGCAATTACATCATCCAGAATGCATACGGACTACTTTTGAAACAGGTTATGTAATGCTGCCCTCTGGTGTCGTAAAACAGCTCTCTGCATTCTTTTTGCAAATTCAGCAGTATGTGAAACGTGTTTATTTTGCTAAGCGCTCTCCCCCTTTAACCACAGGAGCTTAATTTTCTAGGATTTCAGTGAGTATTCTTTGGATTTTAAAAGTCACAATTTTACCAAGGATTCTAGGGGGGAAATCAGGAATTACTAGGACAGCCCTTGCATGTGTCACATGCAAAACAGAGATAGTGTGCGCTACATGGTTCACAGCAAGAACACCAAGAAGTCTGATTTATGTCATAATTGTTACTACAGGTGGCGGTGGGGAGACTTGATTTTCTAGACCTAGCCTTACGCTCGTTCAAAATATGCCAGTGCATTGTAATGGTCAGGGCTTTTTAAATAGCAGGAATTCCTTTGCATATTAGGCCACACCCCTCTGATGTAGCCAATGCTCCAAGAGCTTACAAGGCTCTTTGTACAGGGCCTACTGTAAGCTCCAGGAGGATTGGCTACATTAGGGGGTGTGGCTTAATATGCAAAGGAGTTCCTGCTACCAAAAAAGCCCTGACCAGTGCTGCACTAGAAACAGTGAGACCTACATTTAAATGCAAATTTGGGCATGAAACTCTGTGAATAAGGTTGCCAATCCCCAGCTGAGGGCAGGGGATCCCCTGCTTCGGAGGCCTTCCCCCTGCTTCAGTGTTATTAGAAAGCCAGGGAGGACACTACATTATACCCTACAGAGATTGGTCCCCATAGGGTATAATTGAGAATCGATCTGTGCATATCTTGGGCTCAGGGGTGGAGGCTGTTTTGGAGGTAGAGGCACCAAATTTTAAGCATAGCATCTGGTGCCTCCCCTTTCAAAACACACACACACACACAAGTTTCAAAAAGATTGCACCAGGAGATCCAATTCTATGAGCCTCAAAAGAAGGTACCCCACCCCCATCCTCCATTATTTCCAACAAAGGGATGGCATTTAAAAGGAGAGTGGCCAGAACTCCCTTCGGAGTTCAAACATGCTTGTCACAAACAACCTTGCTCCTGGCTCCACCCCCAAACTCTCCTGGCTCCATCCCCAAAGTCCCCAGATATTTCTTGAGTTAGACCTGGCAACCCTATCTGTGAGGCCCAAATTATGTGTTATGATTTGTAACACATGGGGTTGGGGATCTCCTCTTGACTACAACAGTCAAGATGTCAGGAATGGGAGATATTTCACTGAGTTGTCCCAGAATGCTGTGATGACCATGCTGTGGTTGGAATTCTAAAGATGTCCACAGGCTCAAAATAGCTGGGGATCCTTGGGCTGCACTGCGCCATTCCATATCCTGAGATAATTTTACTTATATTGAAACTAATAAAATTCTATTTTAACCTCCCTTAACTCCCCCCACCCACCTATATTTGCCTTATTGCATGTAACCATTTGTCTTTTTCTTTGTGTTTTCTTTTTTGGTGGGGTATTTTTGCATTTATATGTGCATGTGTGTGTGTGCACCTGGAAGTCATGTTGACCTCTGGTGATTGACCCCTACTTAGGAGGCCTGGAAGATATTCAGAGAGGTGGCTGAATAAAGCCTGCCCCTGCCTCCCAACTGCTCATATTCCAAGGTCTCCCATCCAAGTACTTGCCAGAGTTGACCCTGCATAGCTTCCAAGATCTAACAAGATTGGGCTTACCTGGGCTATCCAGGTCAGGTTGTTTTTTTCTTTGTAGATCGGTAATTTGTTATGAAAAGATTTTCTGATGTCAAACGCAGAACTGTCTGTTTTCTGATGTCAAACGCAGAACTGACTGTCTCATCTTGAATTTCTTCACTGACCAGAACTGTACTTGCTGTAAGTATATTTCATTCCCATTGTGATCACTATCTTTTTACTTTTTCAGTAACGCATGAAATGACTCAGATTCTCAAGGCTTGCATGTGGAAAGTACTGTCAAGTTGCAACTGGCTTATTACATCCTTGTAGGGTTTTCGAGGCATGAGACAAACAGAGGTAGTTTGCCATTGCCAGACTCTATGTGGTAACCCTGGGCAACCTTCTCTGGTGGTCTCCCATCCAAGTACGAATCAGGCCTGACCAGGGCTTTTTTGGTAGAAAAAGCCCAGCAGGAACTCATTTGCATATTAGGCCACACACCCCTGATGTCACCATTGTTTCACACAGGGCTTTTTCTACAAAAACAGAAACTCATTTGCATACTAGGCCACAATCCCTGGTGTCAAGCCAGCCTGAACTGCGCTCCTGTCCGTTTCTGCTCAAAAAAAGCCCTGGGCCTGACCCTGCTAGAGTTGCCCGGTCTGTCTTGGAAAATACCTGGAGACTTTGGGGGTGGATCTGGGAAAGGGTGGGGTTTGGGGAGGGGAGGGGCTTCAGAAGGGTACAATGCCATAGAGTCCCCCTTTCAAAACAGCCATTTTCTTCAGGAGATCTGATCTGTGCCAGCTGGAGATCAGTTGTAAAAGCAGGAGAAGTCCAATCCCACCTGGAGGCTAGACCCTGCTTAGCTTCTGCAATCTGATGAGATCAGGCTAGCCTGCACCATCCAAGTACTAGGAATCAAACTACAGAAGGCACCCAAGTTCCAGAACTGGAATTGTTTATGTGTTACCTGGCCCTATATAAAACATTCATGGAAGAGCCCCGTATGCATTACTACCAGGGAATGCGGAGTTTGCCACCCTGCACTTCTCTTGATTTAACACTGGCCTCTAGAATAAAAGGAAGTATGTACAATCAGGAGTTTTGCCCCTCTTCTGGGGCTAAAAGTAACATTTTCGACTGAGGAAAAAGCCCAATTGTGGATTAAACCACTTCTCTCCACATTGTAATAGCTATAATCAACACACCTCCCTTCTCCTATAGCAGTTTTCTTGGGCCAAACAACACATCAGGAGTTCTCATCACAATACTCCAAAATCAAGGTGTAGTTGACTCCCGGAGGGATGATCCTGAGGTGAAAAGTGATATCTTGGTTCAAAATGACAACAGGGGATTTTTGTTGAGGCCTTCAGGGGGCCATCCCATAATACATAAATAGCTAGCTCATGTTTATATACCCAGAAGTACTGAGGCCTTAGCATGTGAGGGAGAAATGTGGTATAGAGCTATGAAGGAATAAATAGGCCCCTGCGGTAAATCTTTCAGAATCACACTCCAATGTAATCCATGAACGACTGCATTTGATTTGCCCTGTCAACGAACAGGATATGATTGCTGTGGGTTTTTCTCCTCCACACATACCTCATCATATTGTTACCTAATAAATGGCATTATTACTCAGACAGCAGTTCTGCACAGCTCAGCAATCTGTCCAGTCACTCAGAAGAATACTGAGGGCAATAGAATCCATAAAAAGAAGATAAAATCTATTTTTTAAAAATTAAAGAGATTAAAAAAAATGAGCCAGTTGGCACATCTGTCAGTAAAGGGGTAGGAGATTACATATTAAAAAGATAATGTGCAACTCTCAGAACAGCAATTCAAACCATTTTAACACATATACACACAAATAATCCGGGAAATTACAGGCCAGTCAGTCTGACTTCAATACCGGGAAAGTTGGTAGAAACCACTATCAAGGACAGAATGAGTAGGCACACTGATGAACACAAGTTATTGAGGAAGACTCAGCATGGGTTCTGTAAGGGAAGATTTTGCCTCACTAACCTGCTACAGTTCTTTGAGGGGGTGAACAAACAAGTGGACAAAGGGGACCCAAAAGATGTTGTTTACCTTGACTTCCAGAAAGCTTTTGATAAAGTTCCTCATCAAAGGCTCCTTAGTAAGCTTGAGAGTAATGGAGTAAAAGGACAGATCCTCTTGTGGATCAAAAACTGGCTAATTAATAGGAAGCAGAGAGTGAGTATAAATGGACAGTCTTCACAGTGGAGGACAGTAAGCAGTGGGATTCTGCAGGGCTCAGTACTGGGTCCCATGCTCTTTAACTTGTTCATTAATGATCTGGAGTTGGGAGTAAGCAGTGAAGTGGCCAAGTTTGCAAATGACACTAAATTGTTCAGGGTGGTAAGAACCAGAGAGGATTGTGAGGCACTCCAAAGGGATCTGTTGAGGCTGAGTGAGTGGGCGTCAACGTGGCAGATGCGGTTCAGTGTGGCCAAGTGCAAAGTAATGCACATTGGGGCCAAGAATCCCAGCTACAAATACAAGTTGATGGGTTGTGAACTGGCAGAGACTGACCAAGAGAGAGATCTTGGGGTGGTGGAAGATAACTCACTGAAAATGTCAAGACAGTGTGCGATTGCAATAAAAAAGGCCAACGCCATGCTGGGAATTATTAGAAAGGGAATTGAAAACAAATCAGCCAGTATCATAATGCCCCTGTATAAATCGATGGTGCGGTCTCATTTGGAATACTGTGTACAATTCTGGTCACCGCACCTCAAAAAGGATACTATAGCATTGGAAAAAGTGCAGAAAAGGGCAACTAGAATGATTTAAGGTTTGGAACACTTTCCCTATGAAGAAAGGTTAAAACTCTTGGGGCTCTTTAGCTTGGAGAAATGTCGACTACAGGGTGACATGATAGAGGTTTACAAGATTATACATGGGATGGAGAAAGTAGAGAAAGAAGTCCTTTTCTCCCTTTCTCACAATACAAGAACTTGTGGGCATTCAATGAAATTGCTGAGCAATCAGATTAAAACGGATAAAAGGAAGTACTTCTTCACCCAAAGGGTGATTAACATGTGGAATTCACTTCCACAGGAGGTGGTGGTGGCTACAAGCATAGCCAGCTTCAAGAGGGGATTGGATAAAAATATGGAGCAGAGGTCCATCAGTGGCTATTAGCACATCAAAGTAGAAAATTAGCCGGCGCCTCTTTTGCTTTTACTAACAAATCCAGGAATGTGCTCTTTGAAAATAAAGCCTCCAGGGACAGTTTCCCAGGCAGAGCCTGGACCCAGGAAGAATAACCACAGGGGAGATAAAGAAGGGAACTGTGTCAACTTTCACACTGAATACAAGAATGTTTAGCAATTGTAGCAATGTTTAGAGATCCTTTGATGTGCCATCTTTAAGTATGCATTTCACTGTTACTCTGTATCAGTTCCAATACTTGGCTCAATAGAAGCACATGGATTATCAATAAAACTATACTTTGTTTCAACTCAAGGACTGGTTACTTTGAGATCTGCTTCCTTGACACACAAATATATATATATATATATTTGACCACTGTGTGACACAGAGTGTTGGACTGGGCGGGCCATTGGCCTGATCCAACATGGCTTCTCTTATGTTCTTATAATAAAAAGCTCATGTACGCAGAAGCGGCAGTATGGAAGAATAGCTGAGGCAGAAAGAAAAGTCTGAAAAGTGTGGCCGTTTTCCCACTGAGCTTACCTCAGAGCGACGTCCCTCTTCACCGCGCAGCGTCTGCGCGGATTTCCAACCAACTCCTCCGAGGAACCAGGAAGTTCCCAAGCTTTTGCGACGCAAATGGAAACCGCTAAAAACCAGTTTACGTTAGCGACGCAAAAGCTGCGACTCTACTTGGTTACTCGGAGCAGCCTCGGAACAGTTGGTGGGAAATCCGCGCAGATGCTGCGCAGTGAAGAGGGACGTCGCTCCGAGGTAAGCTCAGTGGGAAAACGGCCTGTGTGTTTCCAGAAATCGTATGACACAGTTAAACGTCATTTTTTAAAGTGTGCTTTTATGTGACAAAATAATTGCAATTCTGGTTTGGCAACTGTACAAAAGAATACAGGGCATGTTTATAACTCAAGTACTTGTAAGGGATGCCTGTCCAAATTTCCTTGAAAACCTCCAAGGAAGGAGAAACAAATAAAAGTCCTTTGACTTGATGGCTCAGAAGTGAATATGAAAGGACAAGACACAAGTCTCTGATCAAAGCGGAAAAAGCTTGTATCTGGTTCGTGTTTGACTGACAGGTAGGGGTCATTTAATAGAAAAAGAGGTGCTGAAGCTCATTAACAAAACTCATTTGCATATGTCACACACCTCTGACATCACAGGAAGGTGTACTAAATTATATCAGCTCAGCATCTACCTTACAATGCTTCTTGAATTATAATTGTCATAATAAAAACTTACTCCTGTCATACTTTTAAAATTACTTTCTCCTATGTGGCCATAGCGGCATGATGAAGATTTCAGCTTTATATGATTTGGTTATTTTCCCATTTTGGGGTGGTGGGGGGGAATATTAGAAACTTTGTCAAATCTTTAGCAACATTCTCATGCCATGACAGCAGGGGTCATTTTGTAGAAAAATAGGTGGTGGAGCTCATCCAGGGATTGTTATGCAGCTGCACCTACTATTCAATGGACAAGGTGGAACTTTCAGGAGGAGAAGGTGAGCTCCCACTGAATCTGAGGCCTGCATGCCAGTCACTACCCCCTCCCCCCAAAAAATCTCCAGGAATCTCCAAACTAAGAATTGGCAGCCCTAGGGAAAGGCCTGCACATTTAAGGAACCCATGGTAGAAGTACAAGTCTCTATGTGAACTACACACAGACAAGTTATACCCACAATGAAATGTCTGTCAGGGGCCACGTAACTTGGCTTAACACTATTTTACTTCCCCATATGAATGGCTGCTCAATTATTTGGGAGAAGGTAAAAATGCACATGCAGAAAAATTCCATTGGAGTACTAGGGGCGAAACTTGCACTTGGCTCCTGCAGACTCAGAGGTGAGGGTTAGATTTTAATTAATGATTGATTGATTAGTTGACATAATTTATAGTCCACCTTTCCCATTTGAACTGAAGGCGGATTACCCAGAGGGTGTCAATACAATCAAAGCATGGAACATTCAACAGGGCATAGAAGCCGAGGCCTTCCCCTTATGTTGCTTTGTGGCTCTGGAATTAAAAGGATTAGTGCCCCTGGATGTGGAGGTTCCCCTCAGCCACCATGGCTAGTAGCCACGGATAGACTTATCCTTCATGAATCTATCTAATCCCCCTTTAAAACCATTTATTCCTGCGGCTATCAGGTTAGTGCGGCTTTCAGGGTGGCCCTGGAAATATAGGAAGCCAGTACAGTTCCTCTGATATTGGTGTAACATGCTCCCGGCTACTAACAAAAAAGATTTGACAGCTATGTTTTTCACCAGGGCAGGATAAACAAATAAGACCGCAAAGCCCTTCACGGACTGGGAAATTCTCTAACAATGAGTATGTCAACAGTGAGGAAGGCCATGTGATGGCAGTCATGTACTTTTCTAGCTGCCTCATTCCCAAAACTCGAGAGGGAGCAAACGCTTCCTCTCTCTTACCCTCTCTCTTCCTCTCAAACCCTACTGAAGCTGCCGCTTCTTGAAGTGCCTTTGCTATAAATTGCGTGCCAAGCAGCAGTCAAGCATGAATCTGGGTGATTACTCTTTATGTGTTTAGGAATGCTTCAGGGATTTGTGGCGAGACCTGTTCACTTCTCCCCACCCCCTTCTATTTTCTTTAGCTGTTTGCAAAGAACAATTTCACACATTTGAAAAATGAAGGCACACTGTGACGTTTTCAGCAAATGAAATACACAGTCCAGCGCAAAGTTCCTTGACCATGTTGAGGCTGCGGGCTGGGCGCTTTGGGAATTCTGAAACAGTGCGGTGGGCAGGACACAAAATGGCTGTCACAGGAGGCGCAGCCAGCCATGAAATGGCTGCCACAGGTTACTTTCAGTCACACAGTACACACCCTTGTGCTATGGTGGTTGCTGTCAAAGCAAAGTTTTTAAAAATTCACACAGCCAATCAAGAACTTTCCTGGGCAAAAGCTCCACCTGGTCCTACCTACTTTCTAAAACATTTGACAGGCACCAGAAAATGTGTCAGTCAGTACCAATGTGCCCATATTGGGGGTCTCTGGTCCAGCGCATAGAGGTGTTCTGTACAGTTAGAGGACTGCATGGAAAACCTAGCATCTCTTTACATTATACTTAGAGGTGCAACAGAATGGGACATGGAATGTTCTAAAGATTTTTTTTTTTTAATAAAGGTTCTAATCTTTAGGCTCTGAAAGCCTAAATTAAGTTTTACCCTTAAGAAACTTTTCCTGTCAGGTTAATTACACATGATAACTGTTAACAGGCCTCAGCTTTGTTTATACAATCACAGTGATAGGTTTTTTGCTTCTTGGAATGTTCATCTCCTTTTGGGACCTCCCAGGTCAACAAGCTGAGAATTGTAAACAGAAAGGAAGCATCATTTGGTATCTGAAATCCTCAAATTGATCTCATACTTTGGACCATGAAGCCAAGAGGTTTTTCCAGCGCACTGTTCCTTTCTGCTAGGCAGGGAGTCAATGCGTAATCTTTTCAGGATAACTCCAGTCCAGAGAGGCAGCACAACAAAAACAAATAGGACTCTTGTGGCACCTTACATATTGACATCTTTTTGATTTCAATATAAAAATGTCATGGACTGAAGTCCACTTCACTAGACACATGAGGTGTGCACTCTCTTGGTGGACAAAATGTATGAGGTTATGAATGGGAAAAATAGAAAGGGGGGGTTGTGAACATCAGAGCCAAAGGGCCATGGTATAGAGTAGGGGTGGCCAAACTGAAGCTTGGGAACCACATGTGGCTCCTTCATACATATTGTGTGGTTCTCAAAGCTCCCACCGCCCCACTGGCTGGCTTGGAGAAGGCATTTGTCTCTTTAAATCCTTTTGCCAAGCCAGCCAGTGGCTTGGAGAATTCATTTAAAATTGCTTTCTTTCCATCTCTCCTTCCCTGCCCCCCATCTATTTGCCTGTCTGCTTGCCTTCCTTCTTTGCAGCTCGCAAAAACTGACATTCATGTCTTGCAACTCTCAAAGATCTGTTCTGTGTGGCTCTTACCTTAAGCAAGTTTGGTCACCCCTGGTATAGAGGAAGTAGGAGGTGAGATGCAGTTGCAAATATAAGTACAGAGAAATTCACAATAGCAGTGACTGGTTGTTCTGAAAGATAGATCCAGATGGGCAGCCATGCTGGCCTGAAGCAGTAGAACGGATTTTGAGTCCACTGGTACCTTTAAGACCAGTGAAAGTTTATTCAAGGTATGAGTTTTTATGTGCACACACACAAATCTGAAGACAGATCCAAGTGGGCAGCTGTGTCGGTTTGAAGTAGTAGAACAAAGCAGGAGTCAAGTCTCACCTTTAAGACCAACAAAGTTTTATTCAAAATGTAAGCTTTCGCATGCATGCATACTTCTTCAGATGAGGGGATGGGGTACAGTGGGCTGAAATACATGTAGCTGGTGGGTTAAAAGTGTAAACTGATACAATGTTAGGATCAAATGGCAAAACAGTGTAATAAATTGGAAGACCATTTGGTCTGGATAGCAATAAAAGGTAATAAAAGTTGCCTGTTAATTGCTGTTGCTGCAAGTCTAGGTAAAACAAAAGGACAAGTATTTCCTAGTGATGTTCTTGTCCACCTAATTTATCTGAAGATGTGTGTGCACATGAAAGCTCATGCCTTAAATAAACTTTCGTTGGTCTTAAATTGCCACTGGTAGTATTTATTTATTTATTCTATTTATATCCCGCCCTCCCCACCAAGGCGGGCTCAGGGCGACTGCAAGTCCTCTAGTTTTTCTAGAGATCTTGAATTACACAAAATTCTTTTTCATACTAATTTTTTTTTTTAAAAAAGAGACAATATTTCTGGAAATTAACTTTATCAACTACTTTAAATATTTACATGCTGTTTTGCTCTGACATGCAGTGTGTGCATTCACTAAGCCACTAGAGCACGGGTGGCCAACCTTGCTTAACGTAAGAGCCACATCAGATCAGATGTTAGACAGCTGCAAGACATGAATATCAGGTGTTTGAGAGACACAGGATGGATGGATGGAAGGAAGGAAGGAAGGAAGGAAGGAAGGAAGGAAGGAAGGAAGGAAGGAAGGAAGGAAGGAAGGAAGGAAGGAAGGAAGGAAGGAAAATAGATGGGGAGGGAGGGGTGGAAAGAAAGCAATTTTAACTTTAAATGCATTCTCCAAGTTACCAGCTGGGCTTAGCTGGGAGAAGTGATTTAAAGAGACAAATGTCTTCTCCACGCTGGCTGATGGGGCAGTGGGGGCTTTGAGAGCCACACAATATGTTTGAAAGAGCCGCCACCCCTGCACTACAGTCTGTCGACTCTGTATGTGCGGCTTTGCCCCTTTCTTCAGATCATTCTTCAAAACGCATCCCTTTTTTTGTGAATTCCCTAGTTCAGCCTCTTAACTCTCATCTCACCTACGGTTAAATTCATCCATCTTTACCCCCCGTTTTGTTTTGATCCCAAAATCACCATCCCCAACCATAATCCAACCTGTGTGCGCGTGACTTCATTCATCTTGGGTTACTCTCATCTTTCTCCACCCTTCCCCACTTCTGTTGTCTTCCCTACTACCAAATTTTAGGTGGTTAAACTCCTTGACATAAGGTACCTGTTTTTTCTTGGGGGGGGGGGGGCTTTTTGCCATAACCATTGAGGGCACTGCATCTGTATTGATGTGCTCGAGACTGGGAGCATCATAGGCTATGAGTATCTTTTGCACCCAATGATTTTGTCAGGCAATAAACTGCCAAGAATCCTTCACACATGCATACAGAAGCAGGTCACTGGGAAATTGTGTATATAAACAGGCACTTTGTATGCAGTTCCTCTCTCTGGTCCAGTTGCTAGAGTTTCATACATAGACATATTTGTTGAACATACAATGTTGGTTTATTATAAAGTCAGAACATTGGTCCATCTAGTTCAGAGGTTGAACTCATTTGCCATGAAGGCCGGATCTGATATAAATGCCACTTTGTTGGGCCAGGCCATGCATACCATAAAATGCGTACCATAAAATGTAACACAAGGTACCAGAGCTATAAACTTTATAAAGGTGATTTCAGATGTTGAATGGAAATATCAGATGAATTACAATAGCAGAGTTGATTAGATTACGTGTGATATGCCCAGGGGACGTAAGCATGGAGATACAAGCAGTGGTTAATGAGACAGGAAACCCAGATCTTAATTCCATCCAAGAGGATTCAATCCGGGAGGATGCAAAGAATAGATATGTCTAACATTAGAAACCAAAACATTCAGTTGCTGACCTAAGAGTAGCAGTGCTTTTACAAAGGAATTTCAAAGGGAGATTAGAACTGCAATTGAAATAATCCATCCTCCTGGACTGAACTGAGAGTTAGTTTTCCAGTCTCATCTTAACTGAGAGCCAGTTTGGTATAGTGGTTAAGTGTGCAGACTCTTATCTGGGAGAACCGGGTTTGATTCCCCACTCCTCCACTTGCACCTGCTGGCATGGCCTTGGGTCAGCCATAGCTCTGGCAGAGGTTGTCCTTGAAAGGGCAGCTGCTGTGAGAGCCCTCTCACCCCCACCCACCTCACAGGGTGTCTGTTGTGGGGGAGGAAGGTAAAGGAGATTGTGAGCCGCTCTGAGATTCTTTGGAGTGGAGGGCGGGGTATAAATCCAATATCTTCTTCTCTCTCCCTCTTCCTCCCTAAAAGAGGAGAAGCAAGCAGAAGGGATGTGGTTGAGTGTGGGAGGGGGGAGGGAGGGAGAGGGGGAGAGAGAGAGAGAGAGCATGCCAGACTTGTCTTTGTATTTCTTCGCCACGAAGCAGCCACAGACGGGGCCGGCGCCAGGCTTTTTGGCATCCTAGGTGAGGCTACCCATTCACACACATCCCCAACCAATTTTAAAAAACAGAAGAATTGTAGAAAAAAATGGAATGCACAAAACTTTTTATATTTAAAAAAAAAATTAATGTAAATTTTAAACTTTTATTTTTTTAAAAAAAGTGAGAATAAGTAAAACAACCCTAATCTTTGATTTTGTTTCTCAAACAGAAAACAGTTTTAGCACACAAATCACATATAACAGGGGTGGTCAACGGTATCTCTCCAGATGTTTTTTGCCTACAACTCCCATCAGCCCCAGCCAGCATGGCCAATGGCTGAGGCTGATGGGAGTTGTAGGCAAAAGCATCTGGAGAGCTACCATTGGCCACCCCTGACATATAACAGTTTTAGCACACAAATCACGTATAACTTTGAATAACCCTGTGAATTGGGATGTTAAACTTTAACATTTTTAAAAGTTTCTTGCATGTTTCCATTTCAGGCACATCAAAATCTTTCTTTGCATGCCTTTTCCTTTGCCAATATTCTCGCCAGTTCCTCCAGGTCAAGTGCTGATGCTTCAGTGTGCTCAATTGATAGAGTTGCCAAACCAAGTTGTCTCTCTTGTGGCATTGTGGAGCATATGTATGTTTTGATAAGTTTGAGCTTTGAGAAACTGTGTTCACCGCTTGCCCTGACACTGGAAGTGTAAGAAGGATTCTCAGAGCAACGGAAACGTTAGGAACGCTAACCAGGAGTTGTCGTTGCAGTATAAATAGAAGTACTCCTTGTGGTGGCATAGGCTTTGGAAGTGTTCTGGCTACTGCTTTAAGTTCACAGCACAAGTCTTCAGCATCAATATCTTTGTTTCCATTGTACGTCAATGATCTTTCAAAATCCTTGCAGACCTTAAGTACGTCTTTGGTAGTTTTTTGGTTGATACTGTATATATCATACAGGAAGCCAAATACGGAATTATATTCTTGTAGCTGTTGAAATCTCTCTTCAACACATTGTATGGTCATGTCTAAGACAGCACAATAGAAATCTACTTTGAATTTCTGCTTTGGATCTTGCGCTGCCTCTTCTGGGGGCTTCATACTCGAACTGCCGTTTCCTTCGCCTTTTTCTAACTTCTGTCTCAAAGTTTGGTAGTATTTCTAGCTCCTTGGCAATGTCAGTCGCATCTTTTAAGACTTGTTGAAAACCCTCATCACACCTCCAGCGCACAAGGTAATCCTTGGTGACTCGCAATTGGTTTGCAGCAGAATTCAAATCCGCTTCCTTGTCTTGTAGTGCCTTGCTTGTAACATTAACTTTGGAAAGGATGTTGAGCTATGTAATGAGGGATACCACAAACTCAAACTTGCAAATTGCATCAGCAAGGGACTGAGCTTCACATCGAGAAGTATATTCAGATGCCATCAAAGATCTCCATTATTTATTTATTTGATTTACATCCTGCCCTCCCCACCGAGGCGGGCTCATTAGAGCATCATATACGTTACCAAGATGAAATCTCAGTGGTTCCAAAGCATCAATCCAACTCTCGCATTTTGTTTGACTCAATGGCTTAATGGTTATGTCTGATACATGGCTGGTTAGAATTTGCCAACGCTGAGTTGATGCAGAGAAATAATTATAGATCTTTTGGACCAAAGTAAAGCAACCTGCTGCTTCCAGACAACACTGAACCACCAAGTTTAAAGAGTGTGCACTGCAGAGAACAAAAAAGGCACATGGATTTAAGTCCAGGACTCTCTTTTGTACGCCATTTTCTTTACCTTTCATGTTACTCCCACTATCATAACTTTGACCACGCAGCTTCTGAAGTGGTAATCCCATTTGCTCAAGCTGTCCAAGAAGAGTTTCGGTCATAAAAGCACCTGTAGTGTCCTTTAGTGGAACAAATCCCAAGAAATTTTCTTTTATCATAACTGCAGGCCCAGACATCTCAGAATCATATGTTGGTGTGATGACATCAACATAATGTGATGACATCAAACCAGGAGAGCCGGTTTGGTGTAGTGGTTAAGTGTGCAGACTCTTATCTGGGAGAACCGGGTTTGATTCCCCACTCCTCCACTTGCACCTGCTGGAATGGCCTTGGGTCAGCCATAGCTCTGGCAGAGGTTGTCCTTGAAAGGGCAGCTGCTGTGAGAGCCCTCTCCAGCCCCACCCACCTCACAGGGTGTCTGTTGTGGGGGAGGGAGATAAAGGAGATTGTGAGCCGCTCTGAGACTCTGAGTGGAGGGCTGGATATAAATCCAATATCTTCTTCTTCTTCAATAACGTACGGTCATGGTCATTTGTTCTGTATCACTAACACTGAATGTGCAGTCCAGAATAACTGAGTAGTATGTGGCTGAATTTACACGTGCTAAAACTTTCTTCCTTATAGCACCTGCTAGAAGCTGTATAAGTTCATTTTGGATATCTTGTCCTAAGTAGTGAATCATTGTTTTGTCATCTTCAATTCTGCGCAAATATTCGTTCGTGATAGGATCAAAAAGGGCTAAATATTCCACAAACTTCAAAAAATTCCATTGTTAGCAGTATACAACTTATCGCTTGTGCCACGGAATGCCAAGTTCTGCATGCCAAGGACTCTGACCAAACCAAGCAAGCGTTCCAGGATTTGTTGCCAGTATTGTTTTTCTCCGCTGATTTCTTGCTGGTTAACCTCATCAATTGTTTTTCCTTTAGATAAATGCAATCCAAGTGCTTTCCAGGTGCAGTAGCTTTCTAAATGGGGATGACTCGTCTTGTGTGAAGACAGAATTTCTTCAATGTTCTCCCAGTCTTTTGAACCTGGTTCTTAAAGAGCTGATAATGCACCAGTTCTTTCGCCAAACAGCCTACAGCAAAAACAAAAAACCCCACATCTTTTGAGGTGGAATATATCAGCCAGTCGCGGTCCACTTCTTCATCATTTACTAGTCTCCTCTTGTAATGTACAGGAGTCTTTGGGGAAATTGTATGATACATCTTGCTTTGGTCCATGTTGTACTATAAGCTGTCGCAAATTATCACTGCAAGGGTTAGGCCAATTAGTAGGGTCACTGTAACTGTTAGGCAGAACATCAGCTTCTTCTGCAGCGGTCTTTGCAGTACTCTCACTTTCCTCTTCATCACACACAGCTTCCCCAGTGGGAGTTTCAAGGGTAGCTGGAGGAGCATCACCTGAAGTTGCAGCATCACTTGTAGTTGGAGCTACAGGCTTAGCTTCCTCAGTGAGACATTCAACAAGGGACTCACGTTCTTGTTCTTCAGTTGTGTCCCCTGTGCAAAGGTATTTCAGCAAGGACCCCTCTTTCTTTGCTTGCTCCTCAGCTTTTTCTGCCCTTCGCTTGCGGAACTGAGCTCCAGATGGTTTTTTCTTAGTTTTCAAAAAGTTTTATTAGTTTCAGAAAAAGAAAGGGATGGAGAATGGGAAAATATAAAAGCACAATACATTCCAGTATTATTTTGCATAGGAATACTTTCAAAAAGTTTAATTCTACAATAATTTCTTTACATAAATTGTCCCCTATTTTTTGTCTCAACTGCACAGAATCCATTTTCAAATTTTATAGTATAAACCATTTGTTAAAATAGTAATTTTGACAATTCCAGTAAAGATAAATTTTATAATATAAAATACAGGAAAAAAGAAGAAAAAGTAAGTTCACATCAGAGAATCTTAAGAGTCTTGATTATCTAACCAGGCATAGAATTTCATCCAATATTTTCTTGCTTCTTCTTTAGATTTCCCAGCCAGCAGCTGGGATAAGAAGTCCAATTCTGCTGTTTCCAGAACTTTTCCCACCAGATCCATTTTTGTGGGGATTTCCCAAGATTTCCATCTCTGCGCCAAAAGGATCCTAGCTGCTGTATTAAAGTACCAACAAGTGTCTAATTTATTTGGAATAGTCCTCAGGGAATATATTCAATAAAAATAGTTCTGGTTTGAAATGAATCTGTGTCTTCATGATCTTGTGTAGCATTTCATGCAACATTTTCCAATAGTCTTTCACAATCTTACATGCCAACCACATATGGTAATAGAAACCAACCTGTTTAGTACATTTCCAATGCTTGTTGGACACATTAGTATAAATGTTACACAGTTTCTGTGGGGTCAGGTACCATCTATAAAACATCTTATATAGATTTTCTTTGAAAGTTACTGACCTAGTTAATTTAACATTAAATTTCCACAGTCTCTCCCAGTCTTCTAATGCAATATTGTAGCCTAAGTTTTTTGCCCATTGAACCGTACAGTCCTTTACAACTTCATCTTGTGTCTTCATTTGAAGTGGATATGCATATAATTTGGAGATTAACTTTTCTTGTGGACCCAACAAAATTTGGCCAATACATATTGCTCTGTATTAAAACTTGTCACCTTGTCTTTAGCATATTTAGATTCAGCTTGCATTCTCAACCACCAATTCATTTTGATATCCACATTTTCTAATTCTTCTTTGGTTTTCAGTGGATTATCTTTTTCCCAACAAGTTGTCATACCTATAATTCTGATTTAATTTTAGGAGGTTTGGATGAGTAAATGCTTCTACTGCAGAAACCCATCTTGGAATTTTTTGATAGATTCTCGTCTTTAACCATGACCATGTATGATACAAAGATTTTTGAAACCAATGATTCTTAAAATAGGAATGGCCTTCAAGTCTTTGATACCACAAATATGCATGCCATCCCATAGTCAAATCATGTCCTTCTAATAGCAGTTGTCTCTTGTCATTCAGAAGTATCCAGTCTTTTACCCATAAAAGCACAGATGCTTTATAATATAACTGCCTATCTGGCAGGCCCATGCCTGCTCTTAATTTAGAATCCTGCAATGTCTTTAGTTTGATTCTAGGTTTTTTGCCTTGCCAAACATATTTAGCAACCATCTTGTTCAGTTCTTGAAAAAATCCACTATTTAAAAATATTGGAATAGTTTGAAACAAGAATAATAATCTTGGTAGAATATTAATCTTTATTAGGGCTATTCTTCCCATTAAAGATTAAATTGTGCCAATTTAAAAGTCTTTTTTAATTTCTTTGAGTAGTTTATCATAGTTATCTGCTTTTAGGTTGATGGATCTATTTGAAATAACGCCTAAATATTTAATTTTTTTTTCATAGAAAAATCCTGGTTTCTGCTGGAAGGATTGAATTTGTTCCATCATATTCTTTGTCAAATATTTTGTTTTATAATAATTAATCTTTAATCCTGCATAATGGCCAGATTGTTTGATCTTGTTTATAAAACAGTCAATTGAGTCCATCGGTTGTTCTAATATAAAGATTAAATCATCAGCAAAGGCTCTACGTTTATATTGTTCATCTTTTATCACAGCTCCCTTTATTAGGGTTTGTAGAATCTTTCGGGCTCAAGTGTCGTGTTCTACTGGAGAAAGTTTTCCTTCCAGACGTTTCATTCTCAGCTGCGGAGAACATCCTCAGTGGCGTTGCAGCCGGAGCAGGCGCTCTGACCTTCTTGGCTGCTATGCATTGAGTGGGGCCAGGGCTGCTGGAGAGCTGCTATTTCTAGGCTGGAGGGGGTGTGGTGAAAGGGCAATTGGTTTGCGGATGTGCCCATTGTTTGGTGGGGCTTCCTGGAAGGGTAGTGATAAGGAAACTGGCTGTTGAATGTGACCATTGTTCTGTGTTAATTGCTGGGAGGGTTGGAAGGGGTGTGAAGATAAGGAAGATGGTTGTTGACTGTGCTGATTGTTTTGTGGAATGTACTGGTTGTTCTGTGACTTTCTGCAATTTATAGTCTGTAGGGTGTTTTGCAGAGCTGGGTACCAAGATTGGTGGATGAAAATGCCTTCTTCGTTTCTGTTAAAATTGTGCTGGTGTTTGTAAATCTCAATAGCTTCTCTGTTCAGGCGGGTATGATAATGTGAGACCGTAGAAAGGACTTCAGTTCTTTCAATGTGGATGATGTGGTCTCCTTGAAGTGCATGTTCAGCTACAGCTGATTCTTCTGGCTGAAACAAGCGACAGTGTCTCTTGTGTTCGGTGAGACAGGTGTTGATACTGCGTTGGGTAGTGCCAATGTAGACTGCACCACAGGAGCAGGGTATTTTATAGACTCCAGGGGTTGAAAGTGGATCTCTCATATTTTTGGCCGAGTGCAGCATGTGGCGGATCTGTTGTGTGGGCTTGAAGACTGTGTCCACATTGTGGCGTTTGAGAATTTTGCCTATGCGGTCGGTGACAGATTTTATGTAGGGCAGGAAGGCTGTACCCACATTTGTGTGTGGCTCGGGATTTGGTGTGGATGGTCTCCTGGGATGGAGGGCTCTTCTAATTTTTTGTTGGGAGTATCCATTGGCCTGCAGTACTGGTTGAGGTGGTGTAGTTCCTGCTGGAGTTGGCTTGGTTCACAGATGCATGATGCATGATGGATGAGGGGTTTTACAACTGTACGTTTTTGACGAGGATGATGATTGGAATTCTATTTAGAAAGTGGTCGGTGTGTGTGGGTTTCCTGAATACAGTGTGGCCGAGTTTTCCGTCATCTTTCCTGGTAATGAGGACGTCAAGAAAGGCAAGTTGACCATTGTTTTCTTTCTCCACGGTGAACTGGATACAGGGATGGACTGAATTCATATGAAGGAGAAAGTTATTCAAAGCAGCCTCTCCATGACTCCAGATGGCAAAAACATCATCCACATATCGGAGCCAGCAACGTGGTTTTAGGAGGGCAGATCTTAGTGCTGTATCTTCGAAGGTTTCCATGTAAAAGTTAGCGATGACAGGGCTAAGGGGGCTTCCCATGGCAACTCCATCGATCTGTTCATAAAAGTTATTGTTCCATTGGAAGTAGGTAGTGGTGAGCACATGGTGGAATAGGGCAGTGATGTCATCAGGAAAGATGTGTTGTAGTTGAACAAGGGTTTCTTTGACGGGAACCATGGTGAACAATGAGACGACATCGAAGCTTACTAAAAGATCGCTGGGTTGGAGTTTTAGGGGGTTGATTTTTTCCAAAAAATGTGATGAGTCCCTGATGTAAGAGGTAGTGTTGCCCACAAGGGGTTGAAGAAGGCCGGTCAAGTGTTTGGCTATGGCATAGGTAGGTGAGCTGATGGTATTGACTATCGGTTGAAGAGGAACACTGGGTTTGTGGATCTTAGGGAGGCCATACAGTCTGGGGGGCAGAGCTTCAGACTTTCTGAGTAGGCATTGATCCTCAATTGGTATTGAAGAGCCTTTGATGAAAAGATTTGTTTTCCGAAGTATTCTTGTGGTGGGATCGCAGCGAAGTCTCCTGTATGTATCTGGCTTGAGAAGGTCCTGAATTTTATTATGGTAGTCTTCTGTATTGAGAATAACTGTGGCGTTCCCCTTATCCACTGCAAGAACCAGTATGTCCTTGCCAGTGTTGAGGGTTTTCAGAGCTAATCTTTCTGCATGGGTGAGGTTGCTTTTTGGAGGTTTAGTGTGTTGTAAGATTCTTGATGATTCTCTTCTTATTTCTTCTGTAATGTGTCGTGGGAGGTTGCGAATACTGGCTTCAATGTTTGCGATAATGTCTTCTGTAGGAATTCTCGAAGGGGTGATGGTGAAGTTCCCTCTTTTGGAGAGCACAGAGATCCACAAACCCAATGTGGTTCTTCGACCGACAGTCAATGCCATCAGCTCACCTACCTACGCCATAGCCAAACACTTGACCGGCCTTCTTCAACCCCTTGTGGGCAACACTACCTCTTACATCAGGGACTTATCACATTTTTCCTGATGACATCAACACATCTTTCCTGATGACATCACTGCCCTATTCCACCACGTGCTCACCACTACCTACTTCCAATGGAACAATAACTTTTATGAACAGATCGATGGAGTTGGAGTTGCCATGGGAAGCCCCCTTACCCCTGTCATTGCTAACTTTTACATGGAAACCTTCGAAGATACAGCACTAAGATCTGCCCTCCTAAAACCACGTTGCTGGCTCCGATATGTGGATGATGTTTTTGCCATCTGGAGTCATGGAGAGGCTGCTTTGAATAACTTTCTCCTTCATCTGAATTCAGTCCATCCCCGTATCCAATTCTTGTCTAAGAATTTGCAGAGTTCCTTCTTCTCCGCCCACCCCATGGGGTATAGTTTGGTTCTGGGCAGTGTTTCCCCCGGGATCAGCTCTATGGCGCAGTCTGTGTCCCGATGGGGAGGTAGCTGGTTCGCTCCTTGCTGCCCATCAAGTCCCGGTAGGCGTTCGGGATGGCGTGGACCTCCTCCACCGACATGCACGCCCTTTCCTTAGCCACCGGAGCCCGCGGGCCCCACGCCGGATCCCAGAGGTGGTGTTCGCAAAGGGGGTCTATGAACCTGATAGTCTGTGCCCCCCACCTTATGTGGGGTTCGTGCTTCACTAACCAGCCCACCCCCAGTACTACTGGGTAGGAGCACGAAGGGGCGATGACGAAGGACTCCTGATCCCAGTGCTCCTCAATTCCCATCAGCAAAAACTGGGTCTCTAGCCTGCACGGCTCCCCTCGCATCACTGACCCATCTATCTGCTCAAACTGCATTGGGCAGGGTAACGGGGAGCTCTCAAGTCCCAGAGCTTCCACCAGGTTGGGGGTGATCAGTTCCCGATTGCACCCTGAGTCTATTAGAGCCTGCACCTGCATGAACCTTTTTAGTTTAGTGCTCAGCAGTCTCACTACCACAAAATACAAGCGTCCCGTTACTCTCATCCTCAGTGATGCTGGCTCCTCCTCGACCTGCTGGTTGGCACCCTTCAGAGCAGGTCGTTCTCGTTTCCTGCCGGCTCGGACGCCCAGGTCAGGTCGCTCAGCTCCGCTGACAGCAGTATGTCCTCTTCCACCGCGGCGAGACTCCTCCACCGCGGCGAGGCTGCTCTTCACCGCATCCTTAGGGCGGCCGGTCGTTTCTTAGGGGTCGGGGTGCTTGTCTTCGGCCCCCCCTTGTGGGAACTTGGGGGGGGCTGGGCATTTGGAGGCGAGATGGTTCGGGTCCCCACAGCGGAAGCATTTGCGGGGCCCCGCGGACGGGACCCCTCCGGCGGCTTTTTTGGGCTTGGCCTTAGGAGGGGGAGTTTTCTGCGGCCCCCTCCCAGACTGGTGCTGATGCTGCATCGCCACTCGCTTCATGTTGGTCTCGACCTCTCCCGCCAATTGTATCCATTCCACCAGGGTGGTGGGTCTGGCTTGGGTAAGGGCCCAATCCAGAATGCCGGCGTTCAGGCCTCGGGTGAAGTGCTCGATCTTCATCAGCTCGCTCCATCCCTGCACTTTGGCTGCGTTGGCCCAGAACTCCGTGGCGTATTCCCGTATGGTTTGGGAACCCTGCTGCATGTCCCTTAGCGCAGTGAGGTCCTCGTACTGGGGGGTCCTCGTACTGGGCCAACAGAGCCTGGAGGAAGGTTTCCACATAGTCCAGCTCCGGGCTCATGGCTTCGTACAGGCTCACATACCACCTCTTCGCAGCCCCTTTCAGCTTCGACCCCAAGTAGTCTACTCAGCTGAATTCGTCAGGGAAGGTATTCCCCCAGTAATACATGTAGCTGTTCGCTTGGATGGCGAAGTATTCCACCTCCTCTGGTTCTCCGTCAAAGGTGGCTTCCAACTTCCGACCTCGTCCTCCATCCCTTGGGGCAGCTGGTGCTACCTGCGGCGGCGCCGGCCGTGCCACTTGCGGCGCCGCCGGAGCTGGTGGTCGGGCCGGTGGAGGTTGAAGGGGCCTCCGGGGCCCTACTAATTCCAGGACTCGGGAAATCTGGGCGGTCATAGCCTGCATCTCGTCTTTCAGGCCCTTGATCGCCCCATCTATTCGGACCATGGCCCGAAACATGAGAGCGTCTTCCTCATGCATGTCCTTTGGCAGCGGCTCCTCTCCTCCTTTTTCCTCGCACTCGCGCTCTTCTGCCTCTCGGACCTCGAGGGTGGCGTCGGCCTCGCCCGGCTTCAGGGTGCCCGGGTTGTCGGGCTCCAACTCGGTCATCTGCACCCTCTTCATGTGGCGGGTCATAATCGCGTCCCTGCAGGTGGGTGCCTCATCCATGGTGGTGGTTGAGGTCCGTGGCTGCCACTGCCGAGGGGTGATCACGAGCTGGAACTGTGGAGGGGAAACCGCGGCTCACCTGGCGTCTAAGACATGCCAGGGTGCCGCCGGCTCTTCCTCCAAGTTAGGAAGTTCTCCGTCTCCTGGAACCTTTTCGGCCATCAGGTTACAAAGTTGGCAGGGCGGTTGAGCTCCAAAAGGGAGTCTTTTCAAAATGTCAAGTCTGCAGATTCAATAATGAGTCGATGTAGGTACAAAGAAACTATTTTATTGATACTGTTACTTGTGGCCTAAGCCAAGGCTTGAAAAGACTAAAGTACATACAGTAGATACATTGCATATAAGGAACACTTCAAAGGGATTCCTACGGGGGGGGGAATTGTGCAGGGAGCATTCACACATAGATGTTACAAATACGTTCTCATGTTGATTAGAGGCCCAAGTGGCCTTGATGATTCCAGGCTCCTCTCCCTCCCCCTGAGCCTGAGCTGAGAAGGCACAGATAAGGCTTTTCACACATTTCCATTTCAAAGCAGGACTACTCTCTACTCAAAGGGAGGGGGAACAGGAAAGAGTTTGCTTGCAGCATTTGGTTATACTTTGGTTTTACCCAGCATGCTTCTTGGTTGAGCCAGAGTTATAGCCAGACTTGACAGTCTGGGCTATCCAGGTCAGGGTGAGAATCACTCCTACACATGGATATATTCTTCAGCATGAAGATGCAGTTGGAAGCTATGACTTTACATTGCTTTCACTGTACATTTTCTCAACGTTGAAATGGTCCCCAGAATCACCAAGAATGACTTGAGGAAGGGGGGAGAAGAAGAACACCATAGATTTATATCCTGCCTTTCTCTCTGAATCAGTCTCAGAGAGGCTTACAATCTCCTTTATCTTCTTTCCCCATAACAGACACCCTGTGAGGTAGGTGGGGCTGAGAGAGCTTTTCCAGAAGCTGCCCTTTCAAGGACAACTCTGTGAGAGCTATGGCTGACCCAAGGCCATCCCAACAGCTGCATGTGGAGGAGTGGGGAATCAAACCCAGTTCTCCCAGATAAGAGTCCACACACTTAACCACTACACCAAACTGGGTGGTGGGGGAGAGAGTATCATAATTTCTGTTGTAGTCATCTACTGGCCCCTGACAGTTACTGCTAGAAGAGGAAACAAAAATAGAGCTGAACACAGGACACTGCCTTAATGCTGAATCAGATCAATCAAGGTCTGTATTGCCTACTCAGACTGGCAGCAGCTCTCCAAATGCTCAGGTAGAGATTTTGCAAATGCTACACCACTGGGTCAAAGTTAAGGTTTCAACCACTAAGCAGAAACTGGAGTTTTTTCTGGAATTACAACCAGTCTCCAGACAGTAGTCAAACAAAAATTAAATGCTGCTAAGACCAGGCTAGCCTGATCTCATCGGATCTCAGAAGCTAACCAAGGTTGGGCTTTGTTAGTGCTTGATGGAAGACCTCCAAGGAAGTCCAGCATCATGACACAGGGGCAGGCAACGGCAAACCATGAATGTCTCTTGCCTTGAAAACCCAGTTAGAGATCGCCATAAATTTGCTGTGACTTGACAGAGGAGAGGAGAGGAGAGGAGAGGAGAGGAGAGGAGAGGAGAGGAGAGGAAGAAGCATCCCCCCAACATTAAAACGATGTAACTTCTTAGAACCTCCACCATGAACAAATTAATCACCTTTCCACAAAGAATCTGCTGAAACTAGAAGGCTTGCATCCTTCAATATCAACAATTAATTCAATGGACCCTGTCCTGGATAGCCCAGGTAAGCCTGATCTCATCAGATTTCGGAAACTAAGTAGGGTTGACTCTGGCAAGTACTGAGATGGGAGACCTCCAGAGAATATCAAAGTCGGGAGGCAAAGGCAGGCTATTGAGCCACATCTCTGAAAATCCTCCATGTCCCAGTAGGATTCACCAGAGGCTGTCATTACCACAACTTCCAGGTGGGGAGGGGACACACACAAACACCCCCCCCCCAAAAAAAGAAAAACCACAATTAATCCAATAGGCAGCTGGAGGAAGAGAGAAATCTCTTGTTTTGCACTTGTTTAAGGGCAAGTCTACCCTTTTAGGGAAAATCTACCCTATGAGGCACTTTAATTTGGTGTTGTTCCACTTTAAACATTGTTTGCTCTTCCAAAGAAACTTGGGGGTGGCAGTTTGGTGTTGCAACATTCAAAAAGTCCCCAGCAGGATTCTTAACTTTGGTGAGCAGGTGAGAAGGGCCCTCAGTAGGGCAGAGTGCCATAGAGTCCCACCCTCCAATGCAGCTGCTTCCATCAGGTGAACTGGTACTTGTCCTTTGGAGATAAATTGTAATCCCAAATCTCCAGGTTCTATTTGGAGGTTGGCAACTCTAGCCTGTCAAATCCCACACAGAACTATAGTTCTTAGAGAAGAGGCATAGTAAAACCCTACTGGATTTGATAGATTTATTTTCCATAAGAAAAAAAAAAGTTAGCCAAAGGAGATAGATCAGGGGTAGCCAAACTGTGGCTCGGGAGCAACATGTGGCCCTTTCACACATATTGTGTGGCTCTCAATGTCCCCATTGCCCTGTCAGCTGGCTTGGAGAAGGCATTTCTCTTTAAATCACTTCTCCAAGCCAAGCCAACTGGCGACTTGGAGAATGCATTTAAAGTTGCTTTCTTTCCCCCTCCCTCCCGTCTTGCAGCTCTGAAACATCTGATTTTTATTCTATGCGGCTCTTACGTTAAGCAAGTTTGGCCGCCTCTGAGATAGATCAAGACGAGTAGCCGTGTTTGCCTGCAGCTGCAGAAACAGCAAGAGTCCAGTAGCACCTTAAAGACTAACAAAATTTGTGGCAAGGCTTGAGCTGTTGCGCGCACTTCTTCATATCCGTCACCAAAGGTCATACCCTGCCACAAATTTGTTAGTCCTTAAGGTGCTACTGGCCTCTCTTGCTCCTTTACCCAAAGAATTCCCTCTCCCCCCCCCCCCCCCGCCATCCCGTTCACCTGGCATGTCCCAAATCAGGAGCAGACTAGAGAAAATAAGGGATGGGGGCTTGGAGGGAGGGGAAGGGAGGCGGCTGGGTGTATGTTAGTGCTTGTTCCTACTCCTAGGGCTGGGTGTGTTTCTCCCCCCCACCCCCTTCTTTCCACTTTCTAGTCTTTAATTGGCTGCCTCCTTTCTCTCCCATCGCTGCTATTCCTCTGATCCGGAGCCGTGAAGGGAAGAGAAACTTCGAGGAGTGGAAGGGAGCTTTTGAAAAAGAAGTGCCGAGTTTAATTTTCTCTCCCCCCCCCCCCCCCCCCCCGCAATTAACGCCTCGCGTGTGAGATTTCCGCAGAAGCTGTTTTTTTCTCCCATCAACTTTCCAAAGCAACTTTGAAAAAACTCCTCATGACTACAAAGGTTGGTTGGAATTCATTGGGTTTTTTTTCCCCCCCCCCATTCTTTTCCTCCTCTACCTTTTTCTCATTTTTTAAAAAAAGGTGTTCGGAATAGCCATGATTTCACGGAGGGTTAAAAACAATCTTGGGGGCGGCGGGGGGGGGGGGAGAAGAGCGGTGTTGGTGGAAAAAGAAAAAAAGGGGGAGTCAGTTTGGGTCTGGCGACCTGCGACTGGAAAGGGAAACGGCAGCCTTTTGCTTACCTTCGCTGCGTCAGTGAACAAAGAAAGATCAAAGAGCGCTAATGAGCAGGTAGATTAGAATCTGAGAGAGGAAGCTGCGGAGGGAGAGACACACAGACAGACCCTGAGCGTCCGAGAGACGCGCCTGCCTTTCTGCCTGCCTCTTAGGGAGGTGGGCGTGGGGGGTCGCCTTTGTGCGGCGCAATTGCCTAATCTAAAGGCTCCAAACCCGTCGGGTGGGGTGCGAATTGCGTCGGAGTGGAAGGGTCCGCCGTCAGTTTATCTCCCACTCAGCGCCTTTGGGCTTTGTTTGTTGTGTCTCCAAAAGAAAATTCCTGTCCTTATCAAAGCCTGCGAGGTTCTCAGGACTTAATTTAAAGCGGGACTCCCGCTTAAAGGCTTCTGCCTCTGCGATCGCTGGCTTTTCTTTTTTTTTTAAAGCCAATGAGCATGTGCTGAGTGTCGGCTTGAGAAACAGGGTTGCGAAATTCCTGGAGATTTGTGGGTGGGTGGAGCCTAGGGTGGGGACCTCCGCCGGGCATAATGCTACAGAGTACGCCCTCCAAAGCAGCCGTTTGGTCCAGGGGAACTGATCTGTGTCGTTTGGAGCCAAGCCAAACAAATAAATAAGGGAGATCTCCAGGCCCTACCTGGAGGTTGGCAATTGTATGAGAAGGTTCTCACATGTCAGTCTGAGCGTATGTATGTATTCCATAGAAACAAAGTACAGGAGCACCTGTGAATATGTCCAGAGAGACATTATGGGGAGGGACAGTGGTTCAGTGGTAGAGCATCTGCTTGGGAAGCAGAAGGTCCCAGGTTCAATCCCTGGCATCTCCAACTAAAAAGAGTCCAGGCAAGTAGGTATGGAAAACTTCAGCTTGAGACCCTGAAGAGCCACTGCCAGTCTGAGTAGACAATACTGACTTTGATGGACCAAGGGTCTGATTCGGTAGAAGGCAGCTTCACATGTTCATCATTCAATATTCATTCAGTATTGTCTAATGTTAAGGTTGCCAGCTTGAGCTGGGAAATCCCTAGAGGTTTTGGAGGTGGAGCCTGAGGAGGGCGGGGTTTTGGGGGGGAGGGACTTCAATGAAGCATGGTGCCGGAAACTGTGGTCAAGTCACAGCTGACTTGTGATGACCCTGTGGGGTTTTCAATGCAAGGGACGTGACGTTCAAAGGTGGTTTGCTATTGCCTGCCTGTATATTATGTCCCTGGTATTCCTAAAGGTCTTCCATTCAAATACTTGCCAGGACTGACCCTGCTTAGCTTCTGAGATCTGACAAGATCAAACGAGCCTGGACTATCCAGGTCAGGTTTCAATGGGGTATAAGGCCACAGAATGTACCTTCCAAAGCTGCCACTTTCCCCCGGTGGATTGATCTCCGTCGCCTGGAGATGACTTGTAATAGCCACTGCTTGGAGGTTGAAGAAGAAGAAGATATTGGATTTATATCCCGCCCTCCACTCCGAAGAGTCTCAGAGCAGCTCACAATCTCCTTTACCTTCCTCCCCCACAACAGACACCCTGTGAGGTGGGTGGGGCTGGAGAGGGCTCTCACAGCAGCTGCCCTTTCAAGGACAACCTCTGCCAGAGCTATGGCTGACCCAAGGCCATGCTAGCAGGTGCCAGTGGAGGAGTGGGGAATCAAACCCGGTTCTCCCAGATAAGAGTCCGCACACTTAACCACTACACCAAACTGGCTCTCCTTGGCAACCCTACCTAATGTTCCGCCCAGACCATGAACTTCAGGGCACTATAATGGTTTAAATCTTAAGCTCTGAGCCCTAGCACCTATCATATTGAGAATCAAGTACTGGATTTCATCTTTTTTCTTCAGATAAAGGTAATGGTAATATCATAGCTAATACTGGGGGGCCTGGGGGAATCTAAGGGCAGTTTTGTCTCTGGAGGTTTATTTTCACAAATAAGCACTATATGCACCTGTCGCTAGGGGATGGAAGGGCACCTTTGAGCGCTCTTGTGCTATTTGTGTACGTACAGGAATGTTGTTCATCTATAGGTCACAAAGAAGGAAACCGTTCTGAACTCAAATGTACATTCCAGCCCGTGACAGTTTATTGGAGGCACTGAAGAAAGCCCCAAAGTGTTTTCCATTGCATCTGTGGCTCTCAATAACCTTCTTGCCTGGGATCTCTTGTGTGCAAACACTGTTAACATTGGATAGAAAAGTGGAAGAAAGTCAGCATTAAACCATATGAACATTCCTCCTGTTGTGGCTTTTCGTTCCCACTATTGCACAAGCCAGAAACGCAAGAGTGGCTTCACCCTTTGCTAGTGGATGTCACGAGCTGGGGCTGAGTCAGGCAAAGTCCAGGGGCGGTCCAAGGTCGGCAACTCGTGAGCAAGGAGGGTCCAAGGCGCCAAAACAGAATCGTAATCCAGGTATCACAGGTCAGAGGTTCAGAAGCCGAAGTCAGGGGGTCCAGAGGTCCAAGCCAAAGTCAGGAATCCAAAAGCCAAAGTCAAGAGCCGGAGTGGATGCTAGGATGTCAGGTATGTGACTAGTTGCTTCCACAAAGCCTCCTCCCAAAGCCCACAGCTATATAGCCCTCTGCTGCCTGTTGCTCATTTGGGCTAATTGCTGTCTCAGAGCAGCAGCCAGGATCCTGCCGAAACTTAAGCATCCTCACACTTAGAAGGGCCAGAATCCTTTCACCACTCAGGGCTCAGGGAGCGCCTTGCTTGTGAGCGTGCCGCCCTCCTCCGATCCCTGAGGTCCTGACGGAGGCGGTCACGCACACGAGCCACCCGAGAGGGCGAGGCAGGGGGGCTTGGATCTTCTTCAGCAGGAGGCAGGGGCACTGGTGCAGGTGGCAGAGGCACAGTTGCTTCTGCAGGCTCGGTTTCTTCTGCAGGGTCCCCAGCACCCATGACACTATCCCCCCCCCCAGGGCCTCCCTCCGTCGAGGGGCCTGGGAGGTCGGGGTGGTCGCTGTGGAATTGTTGCACCAAGTCCGGGGCATGAAGATTGTCCACAGGTTCCCAGGACCGGTCTTCCGGGCCGTATCCCTCCCAGTCCACAAGGTACTGGAGGCCTCCACGATGGTACCGGGAGTCCAGAATCTGGCGCACCTCATATTCTTCCTCGTCATCCACCAACACCGGTGGTGGCGGCGGTGGGGAAGGAGGCCGAGCTGGGTCAGGGGGTGCAGCTGGAACAAGGAGGGAGCGATGGAACACAGGGTGAATGCGGAGGTGGGGTGGCAACTGGAGCCTGAAGGCGACGGGGTTTATTTGTTCTACGATGGGGTACGGTCCAATGAACCGTGCATCCAGCTTGTGAGACCGACCAGGCCGGCGCAGGTAGCGAGTTGAGAGCCACACCTGATCCCCCGGCTGCACTGGAGGACCCTCTTGCCTCTTTCGGTCCGCAGCCCGTTTATATGCCTCCTTGGCCTGCTGTAGCTGCTCTCGGAGCAAGTCTTGGCTGGCGCGGAGTTCTTGCAGGTAGGCATCGACGGCGGGGACATTCGCGGGTGGTAGGATTGCCGGGAAGAACCGAGGGTGGTACCCGTAGGTTGCAGCAAACGGGGTCATTTGGGTGGATGAATGGACCGCGTTGTTGTATGCAAACTCCGCTAGGGGCAATAGAGTGGTCCAGTCATCCTGCTGGTAACAGGTGTAACAGCGGAGATATTGCTCTAGCGTGGCATTGGTGCGCTCTGTCTGGCCATCTGTCTGTGGGTGGTAGGCTGAGGACAGGTGCACTCGAGTACCCAGGCTGGAATGGAGGGCTTGCCAGAACCGAGAGGAGAACTGAGGGCCCCGATCGGAGATCAGATGGGCTGGGAGTCCGTGCAGACGAAAGATGTGTTGCAGGTAAAGCTGGGCCGTCTCCTGAGCTGTGGGAAGTTTCGGGCACGGAACAAAGTGGGCCATCTTGGTAAATAGGTCGACGACCACCCAGATACAAGTCTGACCCTTGGAGCGTGGAAGTTCCGTGATGAAGTCCATCGAGATGGTCTCCCAGGGTCCTGAAGATGTGGGCAAGGGCTGTAGCAACCCTGAGGGTTTGGCTGGGATGTCTTTGGCCCGTCGGCAGACGTCACAGGAGCTGACATAACGGGCAACATCAGCGCGAACTCGTGGCCACCAGAATTCCCTTGTCAGCAAGTGGGTGGTCTTATGCTGTCCAAAGTGCCCGGCGGGTAACGAGTCGTGGGTCAGGCGTAGCACTTCTGCCCGCAAGGGCCCGGGCGGCACATAGAGGCGTTCGCGGTGTAGCAAGAGGCCGCCTCGAGTCGTGAACTCGCCTGTTGGGTCATCTTGGAGAGCCTGGAGGTGTTGCTGGACCCAGGGATCATTGGCCTGGCTAGCCCGAATGTCCTCCACGAGTGCTGGTGAAGTGGAGGTGGCTGCAAATACTGAGGGCGGCAGGATTGGAGCAGCGGGCGTGGTCTCAGTTGAGGCAGGGGCGTATTCCGGTTTCCGGGAGAGCGCGTCTGCTTTCCGGTTCTGGGTATGGGGGATGTAGGAGATCCGGAAGTCGAAGCGAGAGAAGAATAGGGACCACCGGATCTGGCGCTGGTTGAGACGGCGGGTGGTCTGGAGGTGTTCCAAGTTCCGGTGATCGGTGAGCACTTGAACAGGGTGGCGAGCCCCTTCGAGGTAATGTCGCCAAACCTCAAACGCCGCCTTGATCGCGAGCAACTCCCTCTCCCAGATGGTATAGTTCCTCTCTGCAGCAGTGAGCTGGCGCGAGTAATAGGCGCAGGGCTGGAGTGGCTGGGACGGCTCCTCGCGCTGGGACAGCACTGCTCCCAGGGCCACGTTGGAGGCATCAGCTTCCACCGTAAAGGGAAGCTGGGAGTCAGGGTATCTCAGGAGTGGCCCGGTGGCAAAGCGAGTCTTCAGGGTGGAGAAGGCGTTATCGGCCTCTGGGGACCAGCGGAAGGGTTCTTTGGGGCGGAGTAGTTGAGTCAGGGGTGTGGTCAGGGATGCGTAGGCCGGGATGAATTGCCGATAGTAGTTGGCAAAACCAAGGAACCGCTGCAGGTCTTTGCGATTCTGAGGAGCCTGCCAGGTCAGGACCGCTTCTACTTTTTTCGGGTCCATGAGGATCCCCTGCGGTGACACAATGTGCCCAAGGAACTCGACGGAGCGCAGGTCGAAGTCGCACTTCTCCAGCTTGGCGTAGAGGCCATGGGCTCGTAGGCGCTGCAGGACCTGGCGGACGTGCTCGGCATGCTGGGCAGGATTGCGGGAGTAAATTAAGATGTCATCCAGGTATATGATCGCGAAGCGGTCGAGCAGGTCCCGGAATATGTCATTCATGAACCTCTGGAAGACAGCGGGGGCATTGGTCAATCCGAAGGGCATCACCAGGTGCTCGTACTGCCCGTATCGGGTCCCAAACGCGGTCTTCCACTCGTCTCCGGGCCGTATGCGCACCAAATTGTACGCTCCACGGAGGTCCAGCTTGGTGTAAATTTGGGCCCCCTTTAAGCGATCCAAGAGTTCAGGGATCAGTGGTAGAGGGTACCGGTCGCGGATGGTGATCTTGTTCAGGGCCCGGTAGTCATTGCACAGCCGGAGCTCCCCACTTTTCTTCTTCACGAAGAGGACTGGAGCAGACAGGGGAGAGGTTGAGGGTCGGATGAATCCGCGTTTCAGGTTCTTGTCCAGGTAGTCTCGCAGAGCTGCCAACTCAGGCTCCGACATCGGGTACAGACGCCCCACCGGGAGTGGTGCCCCAGGTACCAAATCAATGGCACAGTCATAGGGTCGGTGAGGGGGAAGCTGATCTGCTCCTGTCTCTTCAAAGACATCGGCGAAGTCCGCATACTTCTGAGGGAGCTGAGGACCACCACTCGGGATGCCGGCTGCTAGAGTGGTGGGAGGAGTCAGATGGGGGCATGGGTCTCGGAAACGTAGTTCCTGCTGGGCCCAGTCCACGATGGGGTTGTGCAGCTTCAGCCAGGAAAGGCCCAGAATCAGCGGGAAGCGAGGCATGCGGGCAACATTAAACTGCAGCTGTTCTTGGTGCTGCTGGACGTGGAAGGTGATGGGGCAGGTCTCCTGGGTGACGGGGCCAGAACGGAGGAGGCGCCCGTCGATAGCCTCCACCAGCGTTGGAGTCTCTTTTGTCTGCACTGGTATCTGGTGCTGCTTTACAAAGGCGGCATCTACGAAACAGTGGGCCGCTCCCGAGTCCAGCATGGCATATACGAACAGCCAGCGTTCATCAGGCAGACGGAGTTTGACTGGTAGCAGGAACGGGCCCGGGGTATCAGTCTGCTGTTCGGAGGACCCAGCTAGTCGCCCCAGGCTGGAGGGCCCACTTACGCCTGGGGCTGCTCTTTTGGCGGCGGTGGCAACGAGGGTCCGGGTATCCGACGCTTAGCAGGGCAGCCAGAGGCATAGTGGCCTGCCGTACCGCAGTAAAGGCACAGATTCTGCGTGCGGCGTCTGGCCTTTTCTTCTGGAGTCAGGCGGGGTCGAGCAGCTCCAAGCTGCATAGGCTCCTCCTCGGCTCTGGTACTAACTGGGGATGGGCGAGGAGCCAAGTGGCACGGCGCAGGGAGCTGGCGCCCTCTGGTCTTGGCTTGGCGGCGACTTTCCAGGCGGCCATCAATGCGGAGGCAGAGGGTGATAAGTCCTTGGAGCGTGGGTGGCGACTCCACCCTGGCCAGTTCATCCAGGACTTCCTCTGCCAGCCCCTCGGTAAACTGGTCCATCTGGGCAGCCTCATTCCACGCCAAGTCTTGGGCCAGGAGCTTGAATTCGGTGGCATACTGAGCCACTGAGGATTTGCCTTGTTTCAGCGCCCTGATCTTCCGGTTGGCTGTGGCTGCTTGGACTGGGTTTGAGAAGGCAGCAGACAGGTGGGCCTCAAACCCCTGGTAATCAGTCAGTAGGGGAGAGGACGCAACCAGCAAGGGTGTGGCCCATTTGGCCGCCTGCCCCTTTAACAGGCTGATGATGAAACACACCTTTGTTTTGTCGTTGGGGAAGTCCCGAGCTCTTAGTTCAAAGTACAGCCGGCACTGTGCTAGGAAAGCAGGAAATTCTTCCACGGCACCCCCAAATCTGTCAGGTGGGGGAACTGGGCACTTGGCTGGAGCATTGGCCACAGATTGTTGCTGCAAGTGTACTACTGCCTGTGTCAGCTGCTGTACCTGGGCTTGGAGCGCAGCCAGTAGTCCTGTGGTTCCACTTGCTTCAGCATCCATCCTGTGGAATGGGTGTTGGTTGTGGGTGGAAGCAATCTGTCACGAGCTGGGGCTGAGTCAGGCAAAGTCCAGGGGCGGTCCAAGGTCGGCAACTCGTGAGCAAGGAGGGTCCAAGGCGCCAAAACAGAATCGTAATCCAGGTATCACAGGTCAGAGGTTCAGAAGCCGAAGTCAGGGGGTCCAGAGGTCCAAGCCAAAGTCAGGAATCCAAAAGCCAAAGTCAAGAGCCGGAGTGGATGCTAGGATGTCAGGTATGTGACTAGTTGCTTCCACAAAGCCTCCTCCCAAAGCCCACAGCTATATAGCCCTCTGCCGCCTGTTGCTCATTTGGGCTAATTGCTGTCTCAGAGCAGCAGCCAGGATCCTGCCGAAACTTAAGCATCCTCACACTTAGAAGGGCCAGAATCCTTTCACCACTCAGGGCTCAGGGAGCGCCTTGCTTGTGAGCGTGCCGCCCTCCTCCGATCCCTGAGGTCCTGACGGAGGCGGTCACGCACACGAGCCACCCGAGAGGGCGAGGCAGGGGGGCTTGGATCTTCTTCAGCAGGAGGCAGGGGCACTGGTGCAGGTGGCAGAGGCACAGTTGCTTCTGCAGGCTCTGCAGGCTCGGTTTCTTCTGCAGGGTCCCCAGCACCCATGACAGTGGATAATGGCCGTCCTCCTCTTGACATTGGTTAGAGAAATGTGCTCAAAGGTTTTGGTTTGTTGTCTTTCTTATCTTCCTGCCTTAACCAAAGGGATGGCAGTGCCCTTTCTCCCTTTTTCTTTGTCATGAACTGTGGGAAATGCTTGTCCCCAGACGCCTTGTGGGAACATTTCTGCATAGTCAAGGACAGAGTTGGGTCATGCTTTATTTCCTGTTTTTAAAAGGCAGTGGAGCCCACATCTACCTGGAAGATATATTCCCTAATTCTCAACATCTGTAGAATAAGAATAATAATAAGATATTGGATTTATATCCCACCCTCCACTCCGGAGAGTCTCAGAGTGGCTCACAATCTCCTTTACCTTCCTCCCCCACAACAGACACCCTGTGAGATGGGTGGGGCTGGAGAGGGCTCCCACAGCAGCTGCCCTTTCAAGGACAACCTCTGCCAGAGCTATGGCTGACCCAAGGCCATTCCAGCACCTGCAAGTGGAGGAGTGGGGAATCAAACTCGGTTCTCCCAGATAAGAGTCCGCACACTTAACCACTACGCCAAACTGGCTCTAAGCTAGATCTAAGTAAAGTAGTACATATGAGACCAACAAGATGATCAGGCTAGCTTCAGTAAAACAAAGTCTGAGTCCAGGGGCATCTTTAAGATCAACAAAGTTTAATACGGGGTAGAAGCTTTCATATTTACTCACACTTCTTCAGAAGAAGTGAGGTGTGGCTTATCTCTCAGGTTCTGCTGGACTTGAATCTAACATTCTACTGTAGAGCGACATGGCTGCCCTCTGGAATTAGACATCTACAGTAGGCCTCAGATTCAGCAGGTGCTCACAGGAGCACAGCTCCTGAGGGTTCCCCCTCTTCCTCCCCACCTACCTCATCCATTGAATAGCAGGTGCAGCTATTATAGTGTCTAGATCACGTATAGTGTCCAGATCACATGATAGGATGGTATCGCTTTACTCTGCTCTGATAAGACCTCGCCTGGAGTATTGTGTTCAGTTTTGGGCACCACATTTTAAGAAATATAGACAAGCTGGGATGGGTCCAGAGGAGGGCGACGTAGATGGTGAGGGGTCTGGAGACCCAAGTCCTATGAAGAAAGGTTGAAGGAGCTGGAGATGTTTAGCCTGGAGAGGAGGCAGCTGACAGGTGATATGATCACCATCTTCGAGTACTTGAAGGGCTGTCATATAGAGGAGGGTGTGGAATTGTTTTCTGTGGGTCCAGAACCAATGGGTTCAAATTAAATCAAAAGGGTTTCCAGCACAAAATTATGAAGAACTTCCTAACAGTTAGAGCAATTCCTCAGTGGGACAGGCTTCCTCAGGAGGTGGTGGGCTCTCCTTCCTTGGAGATTTTTAAACAGAGGCTAGATGACCATCTGACAGCGATAAAGATGCTGTGAATTTGGGGTAGGTATTTGTGGGTTTCCTGCATTGTACAGGGGGTTGGACTAGATGACCCTGGAGGTCCCTTTCAACTATATGATTCTATGAGCTTTTTCACACAGCCTAAGTATTCCGGTATGTCAGCTGGTCAGTTACTGTACAGTAACAGGTTTCTGCTGGCATTTCAAACAGACCCGATTCAGTAATTGGCTGCTACCGGAATACTGTTACCTTTTCACACAGTTCCACGGCTGTCCCGGTAGTGAGGCATGCCTGAGTCGTTATTAACAAAGAACAGCTTCTTTCAGTTTTCAACTCCTCCTTCCGGGTTGAAATCGCTATGGGACGCTGTGTGAAATGTCCTGTAGTGATTCTGGGACTGCCGTTTTCACGCCCTTTTTTGCCTGTCGGCTCGCGATCTCCAGCTTTTTTTGGGGGGGGGGAATGTCGGCTAAGATCGCTATAGCACAATAGTGGCATAGCGATGTTTCAAAACAGCACCACCATAGAGGTACCTGGGCTCCATTGAGATGCCTGAAAGCACTGCGGCTGACACTTTGTAACAAGTGCCCCGTTGGATACACAGTTCAAGCGGGAGATCGGCACCAGGCATTGGCCTGTCACCTGTTGCTATCACTCCCATGCCCACGCAGGAGTCACGGGAATGTGATTGGTTTGTAGGTGACTCTGAGGCACATTTATTGGTGGGGGGGGGGGCTGTTGCCACCTGGAGAGGGGTTGCCCATAGGGCAGTAGGTTTCGGCAGGAAACAGATCAACAGTGATTGGTGAGACAGATATTGCTAACCCAGCCTGATGTGCACCCATCCATGCTCACAGGCTGTTGGCTGGAAAGTGACTTGTGCCAAGCTGCAGCAGGTATAAATATTAGGGGGGGGGGGGGGCACAGACCATGTTCAGAATGCCAGGCATTGTAAACTCTCTTCCCACTTGAACTGTGTATGCAATCCTATGGTGGTGCTGTTTTGAAACATCGCTATAGCGATCTTAGCCCAACTTTCAAAAAAAAAAAAAAAAGCCGGAGATTGTGTGCCGGCAGGCAAAAAAGGGCGCAAAAACAGCCAGCGCTCGTGGAAGCGAGATAAAAGCGGAATAGTGTGAAATGGCTCGCTTCCATCACAGAACCCTACTGGAAAAAAAACATGTGTCTGAAAACTCCCATCCCTGTCCCGGATTACTCCAGGCTGGCACAATACCGGCTCCCTTCCGGTTTCCACTGGTAAGTGTGAAAAGGGCCAATAACAATCCCTGAAGTAGGAGAGCAGCGAGCTTCCAGGAGCCCTCATTAACCCTTGGAGAAGCCCGCACCACCTTTTCTCCACTTCTTATGTGATTTTGGGCACCCAGTGGCTTGCTGGCCTTTTGACTGGCGGGGGGGGGGGGGGCAGCCAGGAGAGCCCCAGGCGAATGAGGCCTGCTTGGGCTGGCTGGATCTCTAGCCACCTCAAGCAAGCCTCACTCGCTCGGAGCTCTCCTTTCTTGCATTGGGTTGCTTTTGGCTGGGGGGGAGGGGCGGCAAATGCTAATGTGTTATGCTAATGACACCTGTTTTTCTACAAAAATAACCCCTGATCTATAGTCACCATGGAGCCACTTTGATATGCAGAAGGGTTGCCAGGGATGTTGGGGAAATTCTTGGAGATTTGAGGGTGGAGTTTAGGATTGGCAGAGTTTTGGGGAAGGAATGGAAAGGAGATGGCTGGATTACTGAGTTAGCAGAGTATCCAGGGCTAGGGTTGCCAGGTGAGGCCAACAAGCCAGTGAGGGACTTATCAGGGTGTTCCAGGAGCGGGGAGGGAAGAAGCACAATTGAACTCTGAAGCTTGTGCTGGCTGTTGCATTTAAAGGAACAGTGTTCCGTTTAAATGTTTTCCCTACATTGGAAATAAAGGAACGTGGGGGCACCTTCTTTTGGGGCTCATAGAATTGGACTCCAGTCTTTATGAAACTGGGGGGGGGGCAGGCACCAGCAGCTATGCTGAAAATTTGGTGCCTCTATCTCAAAAAAACAGCCCCCCCTGGAGCTCCAGATAGCCACAAATTGATTCTCCATTATACCCTAGGGGGACTGGTTTCCATAGGGTATAATGGAGTGCCCAACAGCCATCCACCCCTGCTTTCTGAAGCACAGGGAGGGGCTCCAAATTGGGGGATTACCTGCCCCCAGCTGGGGATTGGCAACAGTCATGGCATATTATTCAGCAAAGCACATCTGGAGTGTGTGTGTGCTATCCAGAAACAAAGCTATACATGGAGCCTTTTATCTTTGCAAGCGAATATGAGTCCTTTTATTTAAGGAACTCCATTCTAGACAGGATAGAGTAGAGACAGATTTCTAATCTAGTCTTAACTAGCAAAGATGGACGGAGATAAAAATGCATGTCCTGCTCTTATGTTGCCAAGATGGAGAAGTCTTGCAAAGTGTGGAGAGAAGATATCAAAGGTGAAGGAAGGAAGTTTTTCCTAAGAGTAGCAATCAACGCATCATAGGAACAGCATCAGAGTACTAGAAAGGAAAGGATGTTCAGTGACCTGCCTATCTATCTCTCTGTCTTGTAGTCTTTCTCCGAAGTTTGAGACTAAAGGGACAGTGTAAAGTCCTTCACTTCTTGGAGAGCTGCTGCCAGTCTGAGTAGACAATTCTGACCTTGATGGAATGGAAAGGAAAAGGAAAAGGAAAGGTCCCTTGTGCAAGCACCAGTCGTTTCCGACTCTGGGGTGATGTTGCTCTCACAATGTTTTCACAGCAAACTTTTTACGGGGTGGTTTGCCATTGATTCCCCAGACATCTACACTTCCCCCCCCAGCAAGCTGGGTACTCATTTTACCGACCTCGGAAGGATGGAAGGCTGAGTCAGCCTTCAGCCAGCTACCTGAAAAGCCAGCTTCCACCGGGGATCGAATTCAGGTCTTGAGCAAAGCTTAGGGACTGCAGTACTACAGCTTTAACACTCTGCACCGTGGGGCTGATGGAATGATTTAGATTAAATCAGCTTCATGTGTGTGAACCTGTGTCTCCCAGATCCTGGTTTAACCACTATACTGATTTGCCTCATGGGTCTTTGCTTGCTTAGTGTTGTGTGTGTGATTGTGTGTCTGTTACTAGATTGCATTATGCTAGCTCTTTTCAATTGTCTTCCTACAGGTTTCTTTGGTTGCTGCTGTTTACTTCCAATCCATAACTTTAATGTTGGTTTCTGGGTCCCATTTAATTTCTTTCATCTTTTAACTCTTATTGTCTACTGAATGGCAGATGGCTTGGGAACAGTGGTGGTGAATACTTCAAATAAATAGTGTCCAGTTTGATCTTCTTTTTTTATGCTGTTCATTCCCTCTTTGTGCAGTATGTCTTAAGTGCAAGCAAGGGCCGTGTTAGAGTTGCCAATCCCCAGTTGGGGGCAGGAGATCCCCTGGTTTGGAGGCCTTCCGCCTGCTTCAGGATCATCAGAAACCGCGGGTGGGGGGTGTCCGCTGGGCACTCCATTATACCCTATGGAGACCGGTCCCCATAGGGTATAACAGAGAATTGATCCATGGTTATCTGGGGCTTTAGAGAATGTTTTTTTGAGGCAGAGGCACCGAACTTTCAGCATAGCATCAGAGGCTTCTCCTCAACCCCCCTCCCAAGTTTCAAAAAATTGGACCAGGGGGTCCAAAAGAAGGTGCCACATCCTCCATTATTCCCAATGAAGGGAAGGCATTTAAAAGGAGCATGGTCCCTTCAAATATGATGGCTAGAACTCCCTTCTGAGTTCAATCCTGCTTGTCTCACCTTTGCTCCAGGCTCCAACCCCCAAAGTCTCCTGGCTCAACCCCCAAAGTCCCCAAATATGTCCTGAGTTGAATCTGATAGCCCTGCCAAGCTAGATGTCACAGCATCCATGGGTCTGACCTGTGGACATTATCCTGCCTAGTTAAGCCCTGAGTGTTCCTAAGATCATGGCCCTGGACAGAAATAAGTCAAGCTAGAATCCCCATTGGGGTGGATCCTCTTGTTAGCCTACCAACATTTCTTATTTACTCATTTATTTACTGTAGTAGAATATTTATAGCCTACCTTTTTATTTTGGCCGGAGTTGGAAGTCTTTCTCCAAGTCTAAGGGAGCTTCAGCTTCAGCGGCTCTCTTGTAGGGAGAGCCACTTAAACTGGAAGAAGGCTACTTGGAGGAGGGCTGGATCTCTCTCTGTCTCCCCGTGTTGAAGTGCTGTAGAGTTGCTGCTAATTTATGGTGACCCAATGAACTAATGTCCTCCAAAGGGTCCTAGCAAAGCCTTGTTCAGGTCTTGCAAACTGAAGGCCATGGCTTCCTTTATGGAGTCAATCCTTTCCATATGGGCTGGGCTGGGCAGCCTCCAAATAGTACAAACAACAACATGGAATCACAGTTCATAGTAGAGGAGATATAAGCAAACAAATACTGTGAAATGCTGGCTAACACATTTAGTAAAACTTTTACCAAGAATCTTACAGATCTTTTGTCACTAATAGTGGCTGGAAATCTCCAGGGATTACAACTGATCTCCAGGAGACAGAGAGCAGTTCACCTGGAGAAAACGGCCACTTTGGAAGGTGGACTCTATGGCATTATACCCCATTGAAGTCCTTCCCTTCCCCAAACCCTGCCCTTCTCAGGCTCCAACCCCCAAATCTCCAGGTGTTTCCCAGCCCACAGCTGGCAACCCTAATCTCCCGTTGGGTCTTCCCAGGCCTCAGATTCAGCAGGAGCTCACAGAAGTGCAGATCCTGAACCTTTCTGATGGTTCCCCCTCTTCCTCCCCACCTACCTTGTCCATTGAATAGTAGGTGCAGCTGCATAACAATCCCTGGATTTGGAGAGCGGGCAGCCAGCCAGCTACCAGGGGCTTTGACATGCCCTCATCAAGCCCACACCACCCTTTCTCCACTTCTTATGTGATTTTGAGCAGCAGGTAGCTCGCTGGCGGTGGGGGGGGGGGCAGTCCAGGAGAGTCCCAGGCGAGTGAGGCCTGCTTGGGCTCGCTGGATCTCTAGCCAGCCCAGGCAGGCCTTGTTGTCCCGGGGCTCTCCTTTCTTGCATCGGTTGCTTTTGGCTGGGGGTGGCATGTGCTAATGAGTTATGCTAATGAGCTCCGCCACCTATTTCCCCACAAAACCACCCCTAGGTCTTCCTCTTTTTCTGCTACCTTCAACCTTCCTAACATTATTGTCTTTTCCAGTGACTGTAGTCTTCTCGCAGTAGGAAGCTAGTAGGTGACTGGATCTATTCTACTGGAACTTATTTCTAAGTTTAAATGGTTTGGATCAAATTCTTAAGTGTGTTTCCTGAAGTAGGAGTTTTGCAGCTGCATTTTTAAGCGGAGCTGACCCCCTCCTCTTCAAACTGGCACTATTCCTCTATTTTTTACATAAACCTGCCACACAGAAATTTGGCAGCTGAAGTTTTTTTTCCTGGCATGGCAGTCAGTGGTGGAAAAAGCTTTACCTGTTAATCTCCATGCCAGGAAGAAATTTCACCTACTACATTTCTGTATGTCAGACTGCTGTTAAAGGGGTCAGGGCAACAAAACTGGAGCTACTGGTTTGAGGGAGGAAGTATTTATAGCCATGAAAGGGAATGGAATCAAGGGATTCATTGCTGCAACATGGGTTACGGTCTCTGGATTACGTATTTTTAAAAATTAAGTAGTTTAGCAATCTAGCTCCATTGAAGTCAATGGGTTTAGAACATAAGAGAAGCCATGTCGGATCAGACCAATGGTCCATCCAGTCCAGCACTGTGTCCCACAGTGGCCAGAATACAGGTGCCATCAGGAGGTGTACCAGCAGGGCTAGAATACCAGAAACCCTCCCACTGTTGCTTCCCAAGCACCAAGAATACCGAGCATCATTACCCCAGACAGAGTGTTCCATCTATCCCTTGTAAGGTTGCCAGTCCCCAGTTGAGCAGGAAAAAGGTCAAAACGTCCACGAAAAACCAGCCTCAATTTAAGTACAAAACTAATTGTGTTTTATAAATAAATTTGAAAAAATGTGCCAATATAAAGTGAAACTAATCACAAATGAAAACACAAGCCACACCCACTTGAAAGTCTCACAAAAGATGAATCAACATCAGTAAATCCAATGGTACAGTCCAGGTTATGGCAGAGGTAAGTTCTTCGAAGGAGTCCAACGCTCCAGAAAGTCTTCACAAGTGCTTGATGAAACAGTCCTGTGCAGCAGGGCTCACACAAAACGCGACAGGGTTGTACTAAATTCCCTGTTTCACCTTAGAGCTTCTACAAGCTGCACAAAGAAACAACAAAGCCAATTTCCAATAAACCCAAAAAACCATAGGAAAGACATTTAACCATAATTTTATATACCTTCATAATACCATTATACATTTTTCAAAAGAACAAAGCTTCAGAATTCTTAGCAAAAGTATCAGCACTAGCTGGATCACATGATGATAAATACATACAGGTGGCATGTGAGAAAAATTCCTTAAAGTTGTAGACATCCTAATCAAGACAATTTCTCCAACTGAGTTTATAACACAGAAATTAATCCTTAAAGAAAACATGACAGTTCCCAATCATTGTTAAGTCCATTAGGCATGAGGCTCTTAAGTTTAAAAATCCAACGCATCTCCTGTCTCAACAACCATTTGTTTGCATCAGTTTTTCCCTGTAGCCAGATAGGAAATTTTTCCAAAACAAAAAATCTTAAAGAGTCAGCACTGCATTGCAAATCTCGGAAATGTTCCACGAGGGGAGCGTCCATCACCAAATTCCTAATTTGGGATTTATGCTTGAGGACACGGGTTCTAATGACACGTGTCGTGCTGCCTAAGTACAGCCTGGGGCATGGGCAAAGAATTCCATAAATACACAATTTGGTGGAACAGGTCGTCGTGTCTTTAAGAATAACCCTAAAACCCATATCTGGGGCTCTAGGGGCCCCCCTGTTTTTTGAGGTAGAGGTGCCACTCCTTAAAACCTCCCCGCCCCGCAAGTTTCAAAAAAATTGGACCAAGGCCCCCAAAGAAGGTGCCCCATTCTTCATTATTTCCAACTAGAGAGAAGGCATTTAAGAGGCATGTGGTCCCTTTAAATGTGATTGCCAGAATTCCCTTTGCAGTTCAGTCATGCCTGTCATACCCTTGCTCCTGGCTCCACCCCCAAAATCTCCACCCCCAAAGTCCCCAAATATTTCTTGAGTTGGATCTGGCAACCCTAATACCTTGTGGCTAACAGCCACGGGTGGACTGCTCCATATTTTTCTCCAGTCCCCTCTTGAAGCTGTTTATGCTTGTAGCTGCCACCACTTCCTGCAGCAGTGAATTCCACATTTTATTTACTCTCTGAGTGAAGAAGAAAAAGGGTGTAACTCTATTCAGGATTGCACTGTAATTCATGAAGAACCAAGACCACAAGGGTGACTGTTAACTATATACCCCCCAACAGGAGACTAGTTGTTTACAGCTGTGTTTAATCCAAAAGTCAAATCCGTAAAGCTCCAAACACCATCCATGTAATAATACCTTAATTAGGACTAACCCCATGACCCATAACAGTATTCAAGCTTTCACATTCTTCAGAATTCATCAGGCCATCAATTCATCAGAGGAGAACAAAGCAGATATTTCAAGTCATGATGACTCTAAGACCCTTCTGTGCCAAGATATGATGGAAGTTCTGGCACAGGAAGAAGATTTAGGTCACTGCTGGCCGGGGGCCATAAAAGCAAGGGGCGATGAAACAGTTAGTCTTCATAGCAACAACTCCCCCACTCAGGTTCCTCCCCTGAGCTGGATAGTCCAGGCTAGCCTAGTCTTGCCAGATCCTGGAAGCTAAACAGAGTCGTCCCTGGTTAGTATTTGGGTGGGAGATCTCAATGACAAACCACCTCTGAACACTATGGCAGGGGTGGCCAACAGTAGCTCTCCAGATGTTTTTTGCCTACAACTCTCATCAGCCCCAGCCATTGGCCATGCTGGCTGGGGCTGATGGGAGTTGTAGGCAAAAAACATCTGGAGAGCTACCGTTGCCCACCCCTGCACTATGGGATCACCATAAAACTATGGGATAGCCATAACTTGGCCACAAGTTGATGGTATTTTCCACCACTACCACCCTGTTCCTAATCACTCTGCCTTATCCAGGAAGAATCAGAAGGAATAGGAGCCCTGTGTTGAGAGGTGGTATGGTATACCTTTGAGTATGAGATGTTGGAGACCATTATGCTATGGTTTGCTTGCAGGGGATATTTGGCTAACTGCTTTGGGAACAGCAAGAAAAGTTGCATTCTCAGGATATGATTCTAGACTTGGACTTCAGTGGTCCAAGCTGCTTCAATGGTCAGAAGAACCTTTAAGGGTTGTCTTGACAAGAATGGAAATCTCTTGGTTTCCTTAATGCTGTTTATGTCCACCCCCTCCCCTGAAAATGCTTCACAATTAAACATTACTGGACAAATGCTCATCCCACATATTAATTGTGTTTTCTTTTTCTTTATTTAAGTATAAATAGGGTTTTATTCCAGCACAAAAAAAAAAAGGTTATCTTCTTGAGTTGCAGTTGCTCGGGGCCAGGAGGCAGGCAGACCACGACCGAGGGCCCCACGGCAGACGAGGGGCTTCCAAGATGACCAGTCCAGTGGTGGGGGGAGGCACACTCTTCCCCCTTTCCCAAGCTTGCCTGCCCTCCTTGCTTCCTCTCAGCTGGGCCGCTCTATCAAAGGAAGAGCTCCCAGGAACAGGGACTGAGACGGGGGTGGGGAGTCTTCCTGCCCCCAGCTGCCAACCCTGCCATCAAGGCCTCCTTCGCTGGAGGGGGGTGGCTTAAGCCCTGTGAAATCGTGTTTTCTTATTGTGCCATAGTGCTTAAAAGTGTTGGACTGGTATCTGGAAGACTGTGCTATGGAAGCTCACTGGGTGACCTTGGGCCATCTGACCAGGGCAAGTCACCAAGAGTAGATGGGATATCAAGAGAGCTATTCCAAACCACAGAAACTGAGCCCATCAAAATCTTCGCAAGATTGGGCCAAGTCTGGAGACTCTCAATCTACCGTACATTCCAATTCAAAAAAAAAGGAGATATCAAATTCTCCAGCAGGTATTGGACCATACCATCAGTTTCCCGTGCTTGTAAAGTGATGCTCAAAATTTATTTATTTATTTATTTATTACTTTACATTTATATCCCGCCCTCTCCGCAAGCGGACTCAGGGCTGCTGTCACTTCCGGTGAGCTCTAGAAGTTGCCGGCAACTCCAACTTAGGGTTCTTTTTGCTGTGGGTGACATGGCTGAAATAGAAAGGTAGGCCTTTGCTCCTATTGGCCAGTTGCTCCTATTGGCCAGCTAATTGGCAGAGGGGGGGCATCGCCTGGAGGCTGGGAATACCCCACCCTGGTGGGTGCCTGGTAACCCTACCTCCTGTTGTAATACTTGTGCTCACAGTTGATTGAAAGCTGGATTTTTGCTCTTTTATAGAGAGCCAGTTTGGTGTAGTGGTTAAGTGTGCGGACTCTTATCTGGAAGAACTGGGTTTGATTCCCCACTCCTCTACATGCAGCTGCTGGAATGGCCTTGGGTCAGTCAGAGCTCTCGCAGAGGTTGTCCTTGAAAAAGCAACTACTGCAAGAGCTCTCTCAGCCCCACGTGCCTTACAGGGTGTTTGTTGTGGGGGAGGAAGGTAAAGGAGATTGTGAGCCGCTCTGAGATTTTGAGATTCAGAGTGGAGGGTGGGATAGAAACCCAAAGTCGTCGTCGTCTTCTTTTTCTTCCTCCTCCTCCTCTTCTTCCTCCTTTTCCTCCTCCTCTTCTTCTTCCATATGAATTTAGCATTGCCAATTCCAGGTTGGGAAATTTCTGGTGATTTGTGGGAAGGGGGGGGGGGAAGAGCCTGGGGAAAGTGGAGCTTGGGGAGGGGATGGGTGCTATCAGCGTATAATGGCATAGACAGAGTCCACCTTCCAAAGCAGCCTTTTTCTATAAGAGAACTAATCTCAGTTGTAATTCTGGGAGATCTCCAGGCCCCACCTGAAGGCTGGCAGCTCTAAAGATGGAGAAGTGCAATTATGTTGGTGATTTGATTGTTAGTGCAGAACCATGGATGGCAGCTGTTCCAGATTAATAAAACTGGAGCTTTGAAAGTGTCATCTGGAATGTATGTTGCGTGTCAGAGAAGGTTTGGTGCTCTCTAATTCCACTCTGAGGCATTTGTTCCCTCAGGCAGCCTGCTCACCGGGAGCATATGTACACAAGCAAGTAACTTCTCATGTGTGGCCACTGTGTGAAGAGCACAACTGCTGGGCAGATGTGCAGGCAAAAAGCCTCAGCCTTCGTCTCCTCTTGTTCTCTTCAGCCAGGCTTCATATTGCAGTGTGTAGCTGGCGTCAATCCTGTTTCGGCTGGCAAGGGTACTTCTCAGCAGCAGCTGGAATAGCGAGATGCGCCTCACCTGTCTTAGATACATTTCCTGCATCTGTGCTCTAGCCAAAAAAATTACATATGAAAAAAATTGGTAAAATAAATGCCGTTGACTATTCCAGCTGTGGCAGTCTGTTTGTAGCACGACAAAACAGAAGTCCAGTGGTTCCTTAAAGAATAACTCCATTTTTAATATCCCAGCTCTGTTGTAGTTGCATAAAATCTGCAAACATGCTCAATTAGCAATACATCTAACAGTTGTGTCTGGATGGTCTTTGGTGCATAATTTAGAATTATTTGGTGCAGTGCTCGGTTTATTTTTATAAAATATTTATATCCTGCCTGTCCACTGCCTTTCTCCGCATGTTCCCCAGTGAGCACTGTGTTCAGGGACACAAAATCTACTGTCTATCCCTGGACCAAAGGAGGCCAGGTTATGTTCCACAAGGGCTAGGGCCTTCTTGGTGGCAGCACCAGGAATGTGGAATACCCTCCTGGAGGCTATGATGGCCCTGCGGGATCTTTCTACCTTCCACAGGGCCTGCAAGACAGAACTGTTTCTAAAGGGATTTAACATCTGACCTGGGAGAAGACTGCCACCCCACATCTCTAAAGAGCTATGATTATTATCTGATCATCAGGAAAAGAATCCGCCTATATTAAAGACAGCACCATAGAATGTTTTTTTTAGAATGTTTTAATTGTAATTGTATTTTATTGGTTTTAAATTGCAAATGTAAATATTTAAATTGGCTGTTAGCCACCCCGAGTCCGCTTGCAGAGAAGGCGGGATAGAAATTTAAGGTATATAAATAAAATAAATATATAAAACACAGTGCATCTTTGCATGTCCCTTTCCTGTGTCCTTTGCTGCAAGGAACATTCTCCATTCAGTTTTCATGTCTATAAGGCTTTCTGCCCATAGATTTTTTTTATATAGAAGTCCTCTCTTTTTATGCCATTCCAGTTTCTGGACCGGTGATCCTCAGTGTAGTGTTCCTTGGGCACCATGGTGCCCCCTCAGCACCTTTCTTGGAGCCTCCCAAGTGTTTGTAGAAAGTGGGCAAAGAAGAAGAAGGTATTGGATTTATATCCCGCCCTATACTCTAAATCTCAGAGTGGTCACAATCTCCTTTACCTTCCCCCCCACACACACACACAGCAGGCACCCTGTGAGGTAGGTGGGGCTGCGACAGCTCTTACAGTGGCTGCCTTTTCAGGGACAGCTCCTACAAGAGCTATAATACAATAGCACAGATACCGGTGTATTAAGCACAATATATCCTTCAAAACCTCACCGGTTGAAGTTTCACTCACACACAAAAAGTGTGTAAACAAACATTTAGTGCACAGTTTATAGTAAGTCCATACAGCAAAATAATAGAACGAACACTCACACAACACTCCCCCAGACTGTTTTCTAAAGTCACGTCTCAGAGGCACTGCCTTCAGCTGCTTCTTGCAGTTCAGAATCTGCTGCAAAGACTTGAGGATGTATGTGTTGATCCGTGATTGAATTCTTTGTACTGTGGCTCCAGTTAAAACAGCATCGAGAGAAGACTGACGAAGGGTAAAACCCACGAAACCATAGGAAATCCAGGTCTTTTGATCTTTGTGAGAAGTTGTGCAGATCAACACCCCTGTCTCCACTCAGATTCTGAACTGCAAGAAGCGGCTGAAGGCAGTGCCTCTGAGACGTGACTTTAGAAAACAGTCTGGGGAGCGTTGTGTGGGTGTTCGTTCTATTATTTTGCTGTATGGACTTATTATAAACTGTGCACTAAATGTTTGTTTACACACTTTTTGTGTGTGAGTGATAATTCAACTGGTGAGGTTTTGAAGGATATATTGTCGTACAAGAGCTATGGGTGACCGAAGGCTATTCCAGCAGCTGCAAGTGGAGGAGTGAGGAATCAAACCCGGTTCTCCCAGATAGGAGTACGCACGCTTAACCGCTACACCAAACTGGCTCTTAAGCTAGGTGTGGCTTTTGCCGTGCAAGGATGCTGATTGGCCATTGGAGATTTGATTGGCTGTGCAGATTTTTAAAAATATTGCTTCAGCAGCAGCAGTAGCAGCTGCTGCAACAGCTCAAGGATCTTCACTGCATGACTTAAGGTAAGCTGGGGGAGCCACTCGTATGGCTGTGCCCATCACACAGTGTCAGGATTCCAAAAGTTCCAACAGGCTCTTGGCATTTCAGTACTTGGACACATTGAGTTGGATTTTGATAGTCTCTTCCATTAGTGGAAGTGGTTTCATTAGATAGAGGAAGTCTTCTCTGATGTGATGCTGATGTCATGTTGTCAATCTCCATGTGGCACCTGGAGATTTCCCACTATTACAGTGGATTTCCAGGCAACCAAGATCAGTTCCGCTGGAAAAAATGGCTGCTTTGGAGGATAGATTCTGTGGCAGTATATCAAGCTGAGGTTTCTCCCCTCTCCAAACCCCACCCTCTTCGGGCTCCACCACCAAAATCTCCATGTATTTCCAAACTCAGAGCTGGAAGCCCTATCCCATAATAACTAAGGAGAACCTCCATGCTCTGAGGCAGGACACCTGTGAACACCAGATGTCTGGGGCAGGTAAGGAAGGTTCAGAAATGTATAGAATGGACCCTGTGCAAGTAGAGACATCATACTCACAGGGGACTTTTCTCTGATGCTCCTCTACATGGCCGTCAAGTTATATACAGATTGGATTCAGGGGGTCCAAGTTATGGCCCCCCAAAGAAGATGTCCCAGGAAAGTGCTTTTGGGGGAAATGTCAGGCGCAGATTCTAAAGTGCAAACGTACAGGGAACCTCATCATGCTGCCCACTCCTCTACAATCTCTCCCATGTTGCTTTTGGTAAAATCTGGTAAACATTTTGATTGAGCGGAGACAGTCTGTCTGGAAATGTATCCATTCACGAACTACCAATAACCACTTCAAAGTTCATTTAACCTGTCACGAAGTTTGGTTTGCAAACTGACCAAAATTCACTTTAGTTTGTGGCCCGGTTTGTACCCATCCCCATGGCTGGTGTGTGGGAGTAGGCCAAGTAGGCAGCTGCCTATGGTGCCAGCTGGCCTTGGGGGCACTGCCAGGCACCCCCTCTCCCCATGTGTAGCATGCGTGCTCCTTGGAGCCTGCATTCCCCAATGGAAAGCAGGCTCCATGAAGCGTAGATGCTGCCCAGCCAGTTTTGCGTTCTGTTACAGACCCAGAAATTGTGAAAGTGGACAGAGCCTGCACAGTGCACTCCTTGGAACCCAGCAGGGATAAATTAACAAACTGTAAAAGCCAGAGAAGAGCCAATTGGCTCCTGTTGAAGTTGTATGCTGCCACTCATCCTTCCTACTCTACTTTAACAGAGCCATGTGATGAGAGCCATAGCTCAGTGGTACAGCATCCTTCTTGTATGCACAAGGTCTTGTCCCTGGCACCTCCAACTAAAAGGATCAAGTAGAAATGGTCATGTGAAGGTCTTGTCCCTGGCACCTCCAGCTAAAAGGATCAAGTAGTATTCTGTAATTTTTATTGCTTAATCTCTCATTTAAAAAAAAAACTGAAATTTAAAATAGAAATCTGTAAATTAAAAATGTAAATAGTTTCAAGTTTCTTAATTTCTCCTACATTTCTCTGTTTTCTTAAATTTCAGGGGGGAGGCACTAGTGGGCAGCTCGCCTAGGGCAACAAAAACCCTAGCACTGGCCCTGCATCCCTATTTGGCACCTTTGGAATTTTGACGCAGGGTAGTGGGCACAACCCGAGTGCTTCAGGAGGCACTGTCAACCACAAAATATCAGGAAGTTGACTTATACCTAACTCAGCTATTAACTCTTCAATCTTTCAGGCAGCATTCTTTTAAAACCAACGTACTGTTTTAAAACATTTTCTTTGATACGCATAGTGAAAATCCTTGTGCTGTGGTAGCAGCTGTTGCTAAAGCGACGTTTTAAAAGATACCCACGGCCAATCCAAACTCCAGTGGCCAGTCAGAAGCTGTGCTGGATCAAAGCCTCATCTGGTCCTGCCCACTTAATAAAAAAAAAAAAACGCTACTTGGGGAGAGCCAAGAAAGGTGTCTCTGACACCACATGGGAGAATCCTGATTTATAGTATTTTGCTTTAGGGAGTTGCCCAGTCAATGGCTAGAACGAATAAATGCTTCTTTAAAGCAAGGTGTATGTGGGGGACAGAGTCTGCTGCCTCAAAGAAAACAGAAAGGAAACCTCTTCCAAATCAACCATCGCTGGATCCAAACGCTTTTGACAACTTCCAGTCAGTAACAAAAACTAGGGTTGCCAATCCCCAGGTGGGGGCAGGGGATCCCCTGGTTTAAAGGCCCTCTCCCCCGCTTCAAGATCATCAGAAAGTGGGGGGGGGGCAGAGGGAAATGTCTGCTGGGTGCTCCATTATTCCCTATGGAGATCGATTCCCATAGGATATAATGGGGAATTGATCCATGGGTATCTGGAGCTCTGGGGGTGCTGTTTTTTGAGATAAAAGCACCAAATTTGCAGCATAGCTTCTGATGCCTCTCCTCAAAACACCCTCCAAGTTTGCCTTTCCTCAAAACACCCTCCAAAGGGGTCAAATTCTGTGAGCCCCCCAAGAAGGTGCCCCTATCCTTATTTCCAGTGGAGGGAAGGCGTGTAAATCGTGTGCAATCCCTTTAAATGTGATGGCCAGAACTCCCTTTGGATTTCAATTATGTTTGTTATAACCTTGCTTCTGGCTCCACCCCAAAAGTCTCCTGGTTCCATCCCCAAAGTCCCCAGATATTTCTTGAACTGGACTTGGCAACCCTAACAAATACCCTTGTTTGGTCAAGGTGCTTGTATATTTGAGGGTTGTCAAGTTCCAGGTATTCTTGGGTGAAAAGGGTTATCTAGACTCATTTCAGTCTGGCTCCTAAGCCCAGGGATCTCCAATGTGCTGCTCAGGGCACACTAGCACCTGCTGACACCATTCATGGTCCCCGCCAAGTGTTTTAGGGCTTTTACCCGGTAAGACCCCTTATTAGCTGTTGGAGGCATGAATGCCTGTGCAGTATTTTTAAAATGTTGCTTTGATAGCAGCTGCCACCACAGCACAAGGATCTCCACTGTGTGACTGAAGGTAAGCTGTGGCAGCAGCCATTTTGTGGCTGGCTCTGCCACCTGCAGCAGCCATTTTGTAACATCCACTTGTGCCTGCTATGCTGTGTCAGAATTCCAAAGTGCCCTCAGGCTGAAAACAGGTCATTGACCCCCGTGCTAACCCTTTCTCCAGTAGTTGCCTCTTATGCTCAAAAAGGCGCTGCTGGGAAAGAGAGACCTTCACAGACAGCAAGTCAAGCTGTTACTTGCTGGTGAGAGTCAGCGTGGTGTTGTGGTTAGGGTGGAAGGCTGGGAGACATGGGTTCAGATCCCCACTGTGTCAGGCAAACCTACTGGGCGTCCTTGAACTAGCCACCCTTTCTGTGCCAAACCTACCAACTGAAGAAGAGATAGCAATATATACTGCCCCAAATGGAGGAAGGGTAAGATAAAAGTATGATACATGTATTTGTTGTGATGTATTAGAATTAAAATATATTTAATACTGTCGCTTTTGTTGTAAACCACTTGTTGCTTTTTTTCTTTAAAAACAATACAAAAAAGAGTATTTAAAAAGAACTTCAAGAATTGCTTTGGAGAAATAATTCCATGGTGTAGGTTAAACTGTAAAACCTGAGGGGATTCTTGTGACTTTAAAGGTTGCAGAGAATCAAAAACTAAATCTTGGTCTATGGCATAGCTGTTAAAATTCAAAGCTGCCATCCCCACCCAGTCAGGAAAAAAGGATTTTTCACCTAGGGTGACAAAATTGCATGAGCGCTGCCTCCCCTGAGGTAACAAATCTCACTTCTGTAACTAAACACAATTCCACCACCAACTGTGAAGTGATTGGTTGTCAAGCATATAGCCCTGAAGGACCTTACTGGCTGACAATGAATGCTCATTAGTCATATCTCCATTTCCTATCAAGGCAGTACAATGTATTGGTTAGAATATCAGGTAAGGGTTTGGGAAACTGCCATTCAAATCCCCACTCAACCGTGAAATTCTCTGAATGATTTTGAGCCATTTGTTATCCGCCTGAGACCTACCTCACAAAGATGGTGGAACAAAGGCAGGATTTAAAAAATTGAGATAATTTGATTGACTCTTCCAGGTATCATTGTCTCAGTTTAAAGAAAGGTCTGGAGTTCAAAATACATGAATTTCTTCTTGATGTAGTGTATGTAATTTTTATAGCTCAGATCAAACATTGAACTACTCACTAAGATCTAGCATAAAGAGGTCAGCCATGCTGTTTGTTCTGCAGACAATATCTGCGGATTCCAAAATAAGCTTTAAAACCATCTCTGAGATGGATCAAATAGTTACCACTTGGGAATTGGTAGCAAATTTTTCCGCCGCATTCCATCTGCCTTTCTGGGCATCCGAATGTTGGAGCGTGCAAGTGAGGCTCGGCGCTGGTGCTAGAGAGCCTGCGCAAGGCTGCCGCCCCAGGCCAGACACCCCCACCACCCCTCACTTCCTCAGCGAGGGTCAGCATGGCCATAGAGCTTCCGGGCTCAGTGCGTGCGCATGTGCCAGCTCTCCAATCCTTGCGTCTGTGCTTGGAAGCACAGACGTGAGGGACAGAGCGATGGCAAGTGAGCAGCAAGCATGTACACTGAGGCTGAAAGCCCTGTGGCAGTTGCTGCCAAGCTCAGCGCCAGCCCTGCCACTAGGCAAACTAGGCAATTGCCTAGGGTGCTGGCTTCTGGGAACACTGAATTGGGTGCCCCCATGTGACTGGGTGATGTTATCAGTGCTGGGGGGAGGGCACGCTCCAGAAGTTAGCCTTGCCTAGGGTGCCAGACAGTCTAGGGCTGGCCCTGGCCAAGCTAGCAATTTCCCTTGCCTCAGAGGTGAGGACAGGTGGGAGGGTTGAAACGGCGCCCTCCCCCCAGAGCCTCACTCCAGGCAGCTGCCTCAGGCTACCTAATGGATGCACCAGCACGGGTGAGGCCAACGGTGTGAACCTGCAAGTGGTGTGTGTGAACCTGCCAATCCACTCTAGGCACTCGCCAGACAGGTCACTGCCCTCTTTCTGTAGCTTTCCCATTTGTCAGAACTAGCTGCTGTGATGGACATCTCAACAACAAATCTCTGGCATGTGTTTCCATTGGGCTGGGTGGGATTACAGAGATGCTTATGATATTTGCTAGCTATGCAGCAAAACACTGCAAATTAATAGAAAAAGGAATGGGATTCCAAAATGGCTTGGTAGGGACTGAGTATCCTTTAGGAGGCACAGATATACTAAGGGTCAGTTAAAGTGGAAAACAGTAACGGCCCTAATAACCCAGACTAGCCTGATCTCATGAGAGACTGGAAGCTAAGCGGAGACAAGTACTTGGGTGGGAGTCCACCAAGGAAGACTGGGGCTGCTATGCAGAGGAAGGCAACAGCAAACCACCTCTGCCCTAAGGTGGAAATACCTGGGATCACCATGGGTGATGGCACAGATGACCTTAGTGGAGGGGGGGGGGAATACACATAGGTTTGCCAATCCCCAGGTGGGACTTGGGAACAAGCAGAAGCACTGTGCGTAGCAAACTCCTGTAGCAACACTAATCCTTAAAGAACACCAACTCAATACATATCTTTTTTGGTTGCCGAATCTCCAGGTGGGAGCAGGGGATCCCCCAGTTTAGAGGTCCACCCCCCGCATCAGGGTCATCAGAAAGCGGGGGGTGGGGGAGGAAATGTCTGCTGGGCACTCCATTATTCCCTATGGAGACCGATTCCCATAGTGTATAATGGAGAATTGATCTGTGGGTATCTGGGGCTGTTTTTCTTTTTTTGGGGGGGACCAAATTTCCCACATAGCATCCAGTGTCTCTCCAAAGTACCCCCCAAGTTTCAAAAAATTGGACCAGGGAGTCCAATTCTATGAGCCCCCAAAGGAGGTGCCCCTATCCTTCATTATTTCAGATGGAGGGAAGGCATGTGTGGTCCCTTTAAAAGCGATGGCCAGACTCCCTTTGGAGTTCAGTCATGGTCACAACCTTGCTTCTGGCTCCACCCCCAAAGTCCCCAGATATTTCTTGAATTGGACTTTGGAACCCTAAATGCACAGAAGAGAGAAATGAGCCTGCTCAAGCCATCAAGAGCTTATGGAGTCTTGGAGGGAATTTTCAAATAATGAATTTCCAAATAAACTTCCCTCCCCACCTGCAGTGTCTTACAAGCCCCTGGTTTGTAAATGGAGATGACAGTGCACGTGGAGGTAGGATTCAAGGGAACCTCAGGAACACCTGTGCTCCTGGCTGGCTCATTGTTACAGGTAAACCAGTAAATGAACTTGCTAACTAGTTATGCCCATCAAAGGTAGATTTCTTGTTTTTGAAATGCGACTGTTTGACCCCGTGTAAAACAAAGTGACCACAGTAAATGCTCTTAAAATTGTCATCTTGTTTTCCATTATCTTGAATGTATATAAGATGTCATTGCTGCTCCCCACTGAAATGGTGCGCCCCTGCTGATGAAATATGTATTTACAGATCTGTTGATCCAGTGAGCTTCCAGCAACAAGGATGAAGATCCGTCGTCCATTCAAAACTCTGAGCTGGTTCTCCTTTGTCTCCTTAGCAGCTACAGTTCAATTAATTAACCACGTCAAGGCACAAGGTAATTTTTTCTCTCCCTTTAAGGAGCAAATATATTTCACTCAGGCTCTCTGATGTGCAGAAGTGGTCTCTGGTTTTCTCATAGTTAGTCCGCCCTTTCTCATTGATAAGTTTATCCCACATTTTTCAGGCAAAGTGTAATCCTTCCAAGTTTATCACGTATGGTACATGCCTGTCTTTTGTATAGCTATATTTTGAAGTGTCTGTAGCCCTTTTGCTCCATAAAACAAGTGTAGACTGTGCTGCCTTTAGCATACATCCTTGAGATTGCTTTGTGTTTCTGTTTTCTAGCGTGTTCAATAACTGACCGTCTCTCTTTGCCTTCATAATAGCTGGCTTAACTCATAACAGATATAACAACAGAATGCGTGCTTTCTGGCTGATAGTTACTGAAGTGTGAAACAGTGTGGAAAAACCAGGTTTAGCTTTTGTTGGTTCCTCCTCAGCACTCCTCTTTACTTAGGGAAAGTGTTCAAGGGAATGCTCTGTCTAGCTTAATAACTTTCCCACATACATTACTTAAAACTTTCTAATTCTGTACAATATCCCTTGTATAAAGAAAATATGGATGATATCAGCTGTTTTCTGCTGTTACTGTGCCTCTACCTTGAACTCATACACATATGGAAGAGTTGCCTTTATTTTATTGCAGACCATTGGTTGGTTTTAACTATGACAAAGCCCGTTTGCTTGCCTAAGTATGAAAATGGTTTCTGTTACCATTTGGTAACAGTGGTACGTGGTACCATTTGGTACGTGGCTACCTAGCTATCCATTGCCTTCAATGTTCACACTCGTTGCAATGATCAGATAACACAGAATTGCAGCTTATACCCATTACTGGTATTACAGCTGTCACTGTATGTTTTGTTCATGGGTTGATGCTCTCATTTGTCTTTCAGATCTATTCTGTTTGAATAGTAAATGTTATTATGTAATAATGTTGGGGGGCAAGGGGTTAGGCATTGCAACACAACTTAAAACTATAGATAACTGCTTCAGTTCACAACTGCTTCCTGTCCACCACTGTTTCCATAGCACCTCTTTCTGCCGCTGTTGCAATACCTGGTCAAACTTGCTGTCTGCCTTCCGCGATATTGGGGATTCTGATGTACAGTGGGTGCTGTTCATAAATAAACAGGACACTGCAGCTCTGTTTGTCTACATATGGTGCCCATGTTGACCCCTGGATATGTGGCAGTTACAGTCTCTCTAGAGAATAGCCGTGGTAGTGTCTGTTACCACTGGAAGCTGGCTTGAATGTGCTGAATATGAAGCATGTGGTGGAGCAATCTCTTCTAGTACAGGTCTTAGCTGAATCAGCACACCCAACTGTCTCTATAGTGTAAAGATTATTCCTTTCCATACATGTGTATAGCAGGCAGACCTATTGAAATAATCTTACCCCCATAATTATAATAATTCCTTTCTAATGTACATCATCTATTAGCGCAATTCACTGCAAGAGTGCATGCTGCTTTTGTGCTTTATACCTCAATGCAGCACATCTTTACATGGAAATAAGTTCCTTTTAGTTCGACTGGACTTACTCTCGAGGAATTAGGCCAGGCCCTGTCCACTGGTCTACATTCTGAACAATACAACGAATAATAGGAAAGAGGGCAGATGAGAAGCAGAAGGAAGGTATAATGAGAGGATCTAGCATGACTGGCAGTAGTTACTCTGCACTTTCTACACCCTTTACTCTGCCATTCAAACAAAGTTTGAGGGGTTGTGGCTCAGCGGTAAAGCTTGCTGTGCAGAAGGTGTCAGGTTCAATAATTGGCATCTCTAATGAAAAGATCTAGCAGTGGGTGATGTGAAAGACTTCTGCCTTTTGCTCAGTGTTCCCTCTAAGCTGGGTTAGTGTGAATTAGCTTATAGTTTTTTACCCACCAGCTTATAAACATTTTTGTCTTCGCTCAGGAAGGATGGCCCCAGAACAAACTAATTTATGCAGTAGCTCACAGCTTTAATGCCAGTAGCTCATGAAGTAGAATTTTTGCTCACAAGACCCACAGCTTAGAAGGAGTATTGCCTGAAACTCCAGAGACCTGCTGCCAGGCTGAACAGACAATACAGCCTTGATGGACCGATAGTCTTGATTCAGTATGAAACAGCTTCATGTATCCATCTGTCCAAAGTTTAGGCATAGCTGTTATGTTAAAACGTAGCAAGGTCCATTTTTGCAAAGGCAACTGTTAGCTTTAGGTTCACATCCTCCGTGTTTCAGACCATCTTTCCATGTCTGTGGTCCCAAGTATGCGCTAACAATAAAGCAAAAGATTCAGGTAGGTAGCTGTGTTGATCTGAATCAACCGAAAAGGTTTGTGTCCAGTAGCACTTTTAAGACCAACCGAATTTAATCCTTGGTTTTATAGGCGGAATTATAGCCAGAATTAAACATCTTAAAGATGCCACTGGACTCAAAGTCTGTTCAATTTAATGAAAATTAGCCAAGTGTTAACGTTATCTGTATAGGTTAAAGCCTCGAACGTGCCTCTAGCCAGCTTCTGGGTGAATGCATTAATGCTGCTGCCAGCCGTTCATTTGCACATTCCCGTGAAACTGCTTAACAAGCTTGAGTGACTGTGTCAGTTAACTTGCTTAAATTTGGACTGATTCTGTTTCTTTTCTTGCAAGAAGTAAGATTTTGTTCTACAGGCTATAAAGGTGTCCCACAGAAATAAAGATTTCCAATTCAGGTTGGTGACTCCGAAGTCATTCCCATCAATATCTTGTTGTTTGTCCAAGAGTTAGATTTTTTTTTATAAAAAACTTTCTCTAGTTGTATGTATTTTCTTGTGCATAAACCAGTCTTTGCATAATTAAGTGAAGCATTTGCCCATTTGGTCATATCTGCCATCAAAAATCAGCTTGGGAATTGGTTGGTTTTGTTCTCCCCTACCCCATATGAACACGCATTAATATTTATTGAAAATTATCTAGTTATGTAAAGACTGTCCTGCACAATTCCTCTAGCCTGTTGTGTCGTAGCTTTCCAGTATATACACAGACGCATCTGTATTTCTTTTCCTACCTGTGTTGAATGAGGGAGCGGTTTAGAGGTTGCGGAAATGTGCCTTGTTTGGTGATGGCTAACTACTAGTGATTTCTGTTTCTTTGGAAGGCAAGGGCCATGACTCAGTGGTAGATTCCATTCCCAACAACAACCAGTTAAAGGGTTTATGGTAGCAGTGCTGGCCTCTAGGCATGAGACCTTGGAGAGTTGTGGCCACACTTGGAGAGATTAGGCTACACTTAAGGGAGAAATTGGAGGTACACGTACACCACTGTCATGCTGGCATGCTGACATTACTTCTGGTAAAAACCAGAAGCCATATCATTAGATGCTCTGGCATTCAGACAAACCCTATGGTTATATCATAGAATTTTTTGTAAATGCTAGAGTACATACACTTCTAGTTTTGATTAGAAGTGATGTCAGCTCACCAGTGTCATGCTGGCATAGACTCCACCCCCCATTTCCTCCTGACTGGGCCGCAAGTGCCAGAGGCAAAGCAGCAGGATGCCAGAGGTCTCCCTCTATAGCGAGAGGCCGGCATTCCTATCTATGCTGGTAAGAACATAAAAGAAGCCATGTTGGATCAGGCCAATGGCCCATCCAGTCCAGCACTCTGTGTCACACAGTGGCCAAAAAACCAGGTGCCATCAGTAGGTCCATCAGGGGGGCCAGGACACTAGAAGCCCTCCCACTGTGCCCCCCGCCCCAGCACCAAGAATACAGAGCATCACTGCCCCAGACAGAGAGTTCCAACAATGCACTGTGGCTAATAGCCACTGATGGACCTTTGTTCCATATGTTTATCCGATCTCCTCTTGAAGCTGTCTATGCTTGTAGCCACCACCACCTCCCGTGGCAGTGAATTCCATGTGTTAATCACCCTTTGGTTGAAGAAGTACTTCCTTTTATTAGTTCTAACCTGACTGCTCAGCAATTTCATTGAATGTCCATGAATTCTTGTATTGTGAGAAAGAGAGAAAAGTATTTCTTTCTCTACCTTCTCTATCCTATGCATAATTTTGTAAACCTCTATTATGTCACCCCTCAGTCAACGTTTCTCCAAGCTAAAGAGCCCCAAATGCTTTAGCCTTTTTTCAGAAAGGTCTAGAAAAGTCTAGATGGACCAGTGCTGTGCCCCAGTATAAGGCTGATTCTTATGTTTCTCGGACAGAAAGAGAGTCCTATGCCCACTTATGTGAAAAAAAATCTGGAAGAACTGTGCCATTCTAAACAGTTACACCTTGATTTCAATTAGGGTTGCCAAGTCCAATTCAAGAAATATCTGGGGACTTTGGGGGTGGAGCCAGGAGACTTTGGGGTGGAGCCAGGAGACTTTGGGGGTGGAGCCAGGAGACATTGGGGTGGAGCCAGGAACAAGGGTGTGACAAGCATGATTGAACTCCAAGGGAGTTCTGGCCATCACATTTAAAGAGACAGCACACCTTTTTAAACGTCTTCCTTCCATAGGAAATAATGAAGGATAGGGGCACCTTCTTTTGGGGCTCAGAGAATTGGACCCCCTGGTCCAATCGTTTTGAAACTTGGGGGATCCTTTGGGGAGAGGCACTAGATATTATACTGAAAATTTGGTGCCTCTACCTCAAAAAACAGCTCCCACAGAGCTCCCAAAACCTCCAGCTCAATTCCCCATTATACCCTATGAGAATTGATCTCCACATAGGGAATAATGAAGTGCTCAGCAGATGTTTCCCTCCCCTCCCCCTTTCTGGGGACTCTGAAGCGAGGGATTGGCCTCTCTACTTACGAGTTGCTGCCAACTTCTTCAAAGTAACACAGACACACGAAACCAAGAGGAAGCCTTTCAATCGGAGACTGAAGCCTCCGGAGGTGGAAAGTCACATGGTCCTCTGGGGGGCAGGGCTTCTCCCTGCTGGCCAGCTGACTGGGGCCGGTAAGGAGCCTGGGAAAGCGGAAGAACCCCCACTGGGACCTGGGGATTGGCAAGCCTAGTTGGGGGGGGGCATTCCAAGGGTGGATGGGGACTTCACACAGGGGGCACTCTGGTTTTTGGGAAAACTTTACGATTAAATTGGGCTTAAACTATAGGGTTTGCTCCAAAACCAGAGCGTCCCCCACATGACATCCCCAACAAGATGATATCACTATCAGGTATAACTGCCAAGAATGGTACTGGGAATCAAAACCTGCAAGTAAGCCTCTGTAAAGTGTCAAAATTTAGCTTAGAGCTAATTTTCTTTCCATGTGACTTGACAAATATTTTAAAAGTTGTATTTCTCACCATTGGATTGCATTAAGTCTGAGTTTTTTTAAAAAACAATTTTTTGTATACTTGTTTGTCAAAATTAATTGCTTACAGTTTGCATTACTGGGAGGTGAAGGGTTCACTTAATTTTAAAAAATGAATTTGATGTTTTCATAAATCAGTGGGTGCCATTCATACTGCCCTGCTTCATTCGGTCCCTGAACTGCAAAGAAATCTTGAATTTCAGATTGCTTCTTGTAGTTCCCATCAGTTGATGTGTTCACACTACACTAAATAATGTGTTTTACATCCAGATTTTTACTGTGTAAGAATAGCAAAAATCTGGATGTAAAACACATGATTTATTGTAGTGTGAATGCACCAAGACTGTTTTCAAAACTGTCTAGAAGTTCCCAGCTATTCTAGTAAGGATTTAATATGCTTAGCATTGCCATCTTTGGCCTTGGAAATTCCTGGAGATTTGGGGGCGGTGCCTGGGAGAGGGACATCAGCAGGAATGCGAATTCTGTGGTATACCATAGTATTTACCCCTTGAAGCTGCTGTTTCATCCTAATCTCTGTCATCTAGAGATCAGTTATAATTTGGGGAGGTGTAATTCTGGGCCACATCTTGAGGCTGAGAACCCTACTAACAATATCATCCTAAACTGAATTACAACCCTCTAAGTCAATGCTGAGCAGGTCTACTCAAAATACTATGACCGATTCCCCGCTCACCTTGTTTCGGTCTCATTGCTCCTTTTCCCTGCGGGGCTGCTGCTGGATTTTGCACAAACTGCCCCAGCCGGTTGAATTGCCCCACCCCTTTTCAAGTTCCCTCCATGGCAGACAGAAACCAGTTTTCAGAGGATCCTGCCTGCTGCAGAGGGAACTTGAAGAGAGGTGGGGCAACTTGCTTGTCCAGGACAGCTTGTGCGAAATCCAGCAGCAGCACCGCGTAGAAGAGGAGAGTGAGAGCGACATAAGGCTAGTGGGAAATCGGTCCGTGTCTACTCAATGTATTGCATTGTAATTTCCTGTATCGTGCTTAGCATGATCTTTCAGATTTCATCCCAACTCATAATTAGGGCCACATTTTCAAAGAACTGTGGTGGCTGATGGACTGTCTCTCTGTATGAACCTGAATGGTCTTTTTGATGGCGCCTGAAGGTGTGGGTAACATCTTTTAAATTCAACCATATCATCATATGAGATATTGGCACTTTCCACAGAAATTTAAGTACTCTTGAATGTCATTGATATCTATAGGGATTAGTTTCATAATTTTGTGTAATAAAATGTAATTTCCATGCAGTCACTATGTGAAGTTTGGAGCATCACGCTACTGTTAGGATTGCCAGATCCCCCAGTGCGGACAGGTGTCTCCCAATTTCAGGTGCTCCTCTGCCCCACAAATCATCCCCTTTTAACTGGCAGCAACCTAGAAACCATCATGAAATGCCTATGAAAACTGGAAGTGATGTAGGCACGTTGGGGGCATCAGGGGCAATGCTCTGGTTTTGGGGCAAAACTCTATGATTTTAAACAAAAATTACCAGAGGGTGTTTTCGCACTTACCTTTTACTGGCGCGACGACCCTCCTCACGCCGGCGGATCTGCAGTGATTTCGCACTAGAAGCGCCGGCGCAGCCCATTGCGCCGGCTACTTCCGTCGCTAAGCCAGCGCAAATGGAAACCGCCAAGAAGCAGGAAAACGTTTGCGCTGGCTTAGCGACGGAAGTAGCCGGCTCTTTGGGCTGCGCCGGCGCTTCTAGTGCGAAATCACTGCAGATCCGCCGGCGTGAGGAGGGTCGTCGCGCCAGTAAAACGTAAGTGCGAAAACACCCATAGAGTTTTGCCCCCAAACCAGAGCGTTGCCCCCTAACATCCCTGATGTGTCTATGTCATTTCTGGTTTTGGAGGCTCATCATGATACTCCTCTCTGTATGGCTCCTCTCCACTCCCAGAAATTCCCTCACCCTCCCCTGCTGACGTGACAATCGGACTTGGCAATCCTAACTACTGGAAAGGGTTAGCTGTTCACCAACCTACCAAAGTGTCATAATGAGTAGTCACATTTACTGAGCTAACACTAAAGTAAAATATATCTATATATATTCATATGTGTGCAATATAGATGTAGAACATAGAACACTGGAACAGTACTAACAGGGGCTTCATCCCAAGACCCAGATCCCCATCCCAAGATGGGCTTATGAATGTTTTAAATAAAACAAGAAATATACCGTACCTATTAGAGTTGCCAGCTCTGCCTTGGGAAAATACTAGAGATTTAGGAACACTGCCTGGGGTGAGTGGGCGGACTTAGGGGAAGGGGGAGGACTAGTAGGGATATGATGCTATAGAGCAGAGGTGCCGAACTCATTTGTAATGAGGGCCAGATCTGACATAAATGTGACCTTGTTGGGCTGGGCCAACAATGTAATACCAGGTAGCATAGGTATAAAGTTTATAAAGGACACAGACAAGCATGATTATATATATATATATATATATATATATATATATATATATATATATATATAAAAATATCTTAAAATAAAACATGCTTAAAACATTAGCACTCGTTGGTCTTAAAGCCACTTTCTTTGTATCTCTGCCATGGGATCCATGGAACTGGGCAATGGAGCTCTGGCTCTTTCCCCAGGGGACCAGGAGTGGGGGAAACCTTGACCAATAGTAGCTTGGCTTAGTAGCTCTCCTGTGCGAGAGAGCCTGGCAAAGCAAGCTATTCCTCCCCAAGAGAAGAGCCTCAGCCAATGGAGGAAATAGAGATTTTGCTCTGTGCGATTGAGCAAGCCTGCCAAAGCAAGCTGTGATGCAGAAGGAAGCAAGAGAGAGAGAGAAGGAAGCAAATGACAGACAATTGCTGGGGGGCCTGATAGGAGCTCTCCGGGGGCCTGATTTGGCCCCTGGGATGCATGTTTGACACCCCTGCGTATATCATTTGCCCTCTGAAGTTGCCATTTTCTCCAGGGAAACTGACATCTGCAGACTGGGGATCCTCCACCCAAACCTGGGGGCTGGCAAGCCTATCTGTCACTGCCTCATGGGGGAAGGCAGGGAGTAAGAGTGCCAGACAGATGGAACCGTCACTGTTTTCAACCAAACGTCTGGTGAAACATCTCTGCCTTACAGGCCCAGCAGAACTGCATTAGATTCTGCAGGGCATGGATGTTATTTGGTAGAGAGGTGCGCCATTTTGGAGCCAGGGCACAAAATGCCTTGGCTGTTGTCAAGGTCAGCTGGATATCTCTTGGGCCGGGGACCAGACCACCAATAACTCCTTTTCTGCCAAGTGCAAAGCTCTTCTGGGGTCAAAGAGAGGACTTTTTGTTGTGTTTCGTCAAATTCTTTTGTTCTATATTTTGTTTTTAATCATACTTTGAATATATTTTGTTTTTAACTATACTTTAAATATACTTTGCCCTTCTTGTTTGTTCAAGGCAGCTTACAAGAAATAATGAAAACGTTGCACATTAAAATAAATACCTAAATAAAATAACTCAAGACCTCTCCTTCCACTCCCCCAAAATATTTTTTCTTGTCAAGTCACAGCTGATTTATTGTGACCCTGTAGATTTTTCAAGACAAGAGAAATTCAGAGGTGGTTTGCCATTACCTGCCTCTGTCATGATGCTGGTATTCCTTGGAGGTCTCCCATCCAAATCTGATGAGATTGCGTTAGCTTCAGCTATTTGTTTATTTGTTATTTTTTTGTTTTATACTATTATGTTTGGCACTTCCTGGAAGGTGGGGTATAAATGTACACAACTAACAATATGTATAGTTTTGTTTCAGATATGATAGCTTTCTAAGTAAAGATATCTCCAGTAATGCAGGTTGCCCCTGAAATATGTAATTTGCCCCACCTTTTGTATGAAATTATACATTCCAGGAAGGGAAGTCCCCTGAGTTATTTCTCCTTGAAAGGAAAATAAGGGTGCAGCAATTTTACAAGAATTCTATTAAGCACATTGTTTTGCTTTCAAGAAAGTGACATGATCATGTAGTGACATGAGCGACATTATCATGAAGTGCAGTTTCTTTTAAATAAGTTGCCAGGTTCCCCGGCCACTGGTGGAGATGGGGAGGTTTAGGGTTCCTAGATTCAGGTTGGAAAACTCCTGAAGATTTGGGGGTGGAGCCTGGAGGGGGGCTGGGACCTCAGTAGGGTACAATGCCCATAGAGGCTGCCCACCAAAACATCCAGACCGATTTCTCAGTAGGCTTGTTCCGGTCTTGGAGCCCTTTTCTCCCCTGCGCTTCTGTCTGATTTCACACAAGTTAGCTGCTGCAGGGCTGCGACTTGCCCTGCCTCTTTCCTGCGGCAAGCAAGATCCTCTGAAAACCAGTTTCTGCTTGCTGTGGGAAAGAGGCGGGGCAAATTGCAGCCTCTCAGCAACTTGTCTGAAATCGTACAGAAGGACCAGGGCGGGGGGGAAGGGCTCTGAGACTGGAACAAGCCTGGTGAGAAATCAGTCCCACTTTCTACATGGGAGTCGATCTCTTTAGCTATAATTCTGGGGGATCCCCAGTTCCCACCTGGATGCTGGCATACCTATTTGTATGCTATACTGCTTCAGCATATGGGTAGGGAATTGTGTGCTTGAATGTTCCCTCTTAGGAAAAAATAGCGGCTTGGATCCAGCCCAGACATTTCCACAATGATTTCTACTCACAGGCCATGATTTTCCTGCCTCTTCTTCTCATGGTAGCCCAAAATGCCCCATTAAATTCTGTTCTTGAGGGCCCCCTTTGCCCCGAGAGCAGGATTTTCAGGGGCATTTTGGGCTACTGTGGAAGGGGCAGGGCTTTTTTTGTAGCAGGAACTCCTTTGCATATTAGGCCACACCCCTCTAATGTAGTCAATCCTCCAAGAGCTTACAGGGCTCTTCGTACAGAGCCTACTGTAAGCTCCAGGATGATTGGCTACATTAGAGGGGTGTGGCCTAACATGCAAAGGAGTTCCTGATACAAAAGAAGCCATAGGAAAGGGGAAAATAGCACTCCATGAATGGAAATCCTTGCTTTCCTGGAAATGCTAGTTCGGATCCAAACCAGTTTCCTTAAGAAGGCAGTTCAAATATATGGTTTCCCCTCCCATATTCTTCAGTGGTAGAAATCATTTTGTGATTCAGCTGGTCACGTAGCATAACGAAAAGCTATTTAAGCTCAGCCAGCCCCATTTGCTGTATGGCAGCTGTCAGCAAGGTGTTCTGTTTTCTTCCCCTTTCTCATACTTAAGTGGCTTGTCTCCTCTTGCTTCAGTTGCTCAATGGATGCCTTGTATGTCAGATTCCTCTGGGGGCTTAGTCTGTGGAGCAAACCACATTAGTTGATCTAACTAACCATAAATAAATAATAGGGAGGGAAATTAGGGTAAAGGTAAAAACAAAATAGATTTAAGCTGGCTTGATAATGTTATTGTTCATATGTCCTTAACTTTTTGTGTGTGTAGCTCAGCTCTTCCACTGGCTAAACTTATGTGAGGATACATAAATTCTGTGGAGCAACACAGAAAAAGAATACCAGCTTGCAACATTAATGTACCTTCTGTATCTGCTTAGGACGAAGCCTGCTTTATCTTAAAAATTTCTCTGCCAGCTTTCCACCCAAAGGGAGTCCCCAGGATGGCAAGCATCAAACACTAAAACATTTCAACATTAAAAACATTTAATAATTCAATATGAATAGACGTCACATAAAAATAAATAAACAACAGGGAGGGTTTTGTCTCTGCCCTCTCCAAGCTCCATCTCCATATCTCCAGGAATCTCCCAACCTTAGAGTTGCCAGGTCCGACTCAGGCAATATCTGGGGGCTATGGGGGTGGAGCCAGGAGACTTTTGGGGGTGGAGCCAGGAGCAGAGGTGTGACAAACCTGATTGAACGGCAAAGGAAGTTCTGGGCATCACATTTAAAGGGACATGTTCCTTTTAAATGCCTTCTTTCCATTGGAAATAATGGAGGATGGGGGCACGTTCTTTTGGGGCTCATAGAATTGGACCCCCTGGTCCAATCCTTTTGGGGAGGGGATTGAGGAGAGGCACAAGATGCTATGCTGAAAATTTGGTGCCTCTACCTCAAGAAACAGCAACCGCCCCCCACCCCGAGCCCCAAATACCGACAGATCATTTATTATACTCTATGGGAATCAGTCTCCATAGGGTAGAAAGGAGTGCCCAGTGGACATGCCTCCCACCCCCTGCTTTCTGATAACCCTGAAGTGGAAGGGAGGGTCCCCAAACCAGCGGATCCCCTGCCCCCAACCCAACCCCACCCAGCCTGGATCTGGCAACTCTACCCTCCCATCCCCCATCTCGTGGTTGAGAGGACCTGGCAACCCTAGGGGTAAAGAGGAAGCTGTTTGCGGGGTTGATGTGAGGACTGTGGAGCATGTAAAGAAGAGAAAGGGAAGGCTGCTCAGCAAGGCACAAGGGTGGAATTCTAGCAGGAGCTCCTTTGCATATTAGGCCACACCCCCTGATGTAGCCAATCCTCCAAGAGCTTGCAAAAAAGAGCCTTGTAAGCTCCAGGAGGATTGGCTACATCAGGGGTGTGTGGCCTAATATGCAAAGGAGCTCCTGCTAGAATTCCACCCCTGGCAAGGCATAATGACTTGGCAAGATGTTTGGATGGGTCCAGGACCAAGCTGCATAATTGGTTGACCCCCTCTAAGCTAAACACAACCCTCCACTTGTGTGGCCTGCCAGATGTTCGTTAATTACCTTATTTCTGTAGTCCCAGCAAAAATAGGAGATTATCAGGCTACTTGTACATGGTGGGTTATGCTTGACTGGGTGGGTCAGAGATTGTACAGACCTGGGCGAAGGTCTTTTGCAGAGGCGTGGAACCGTAATTAAAAATTGGGGATAAGTATATCTGCATGTGTCTGGAGTCTGTCACTTTCTGGTATGTGGTTTTTAAGGTCAGGACTATCAGCTTCTTTTACGCTAGAATGCAAGCTTGTTTATACCGATAGGTTGAGTGCTCTGACTTTTCTACCCAGGGACTGTGAGAATTGTGCGTTTGCGATAGTTTGCGCTTTCTTTTGTTACATGGATTCACTTACAGAACTACAGTTGTCAGAGTCCATTGGTAAAAAGACATGACAGTTGGACAGATTTATATTTATAGAATAAATGTGCCGTGGGTGGCGTTCTGCCTTAAAATAAGGATAACTTGCTACCCTTACCTGGCAGCTCGAGGGAGTCAGGCAATCTATTTATTTATTTACATGATTTGTAATTTACATTTCTTATTGAGATTCAAGGTGGACTATGCAATGCAAGTCTTTGCAGTCAAGACATCTGATAAGCAAAGTAATAGGACTAAGACTGCAGAAATCTGAAACAAAGAGTGTTTAGACATGATAGGTTAACAATGCCAAAACATGGATTCACACAGGTAGAAAACAATAACTGTTTTCCCACACACCTTATCTCGGAGTGACGTCCCTCTTCACCGCGCAGTGTCTGCTCGGATTTCTCACCATCTGCTCTGCAGAAGCAGAAAGTGCCGGGGCTTCTGCGTCGCAAATGTAAATCGCTAAAACCCAGTTTACATTAGCGACGCAAAAACCATGGCTCTTCCTGCTTCTGCGGAGCAGATGGTGGGAAATCCGAGCAGACGCTGCGCGGTGAAGAGGGACGTCACTCCGAGGTAAGCTGTGTGGGAAAACGGTTTATGTATGGAAAGCAAGATAATAATACAGCAGTCAGATCATATATCCTATAGCCCTGTTCCCTTTATTAAAGCAGCTTCTTGAACCAAAGCATTATAATATAGCCCTGTTATCTTTATAGAATCATGGAGTTTTCCTAAGAGAGGGCATTCCACAAGGTAGGGGCCACTACAGAGAATGCACCTGTAGGGGCCATTTTTGCTGTCGTCCATTTGCAGGGTGGCGTCTTTAGAAGGCCTTGCTCACAAGCAAAGCTGTTGTGGTGGGGCACAGGAGGAGTTGTGCAGATATGAGAGTTCAAGGCCATGAAGGGCTTTGCATTTGATGGCCATCACCTTGCATTGACCTCAGTCACTGATGAGCAGCCATTGGAGTGACCGCAGAATGGATATGATATGAATGCTCCTCCTGGCTCCTAGTAATTGAGCTGCAGCACTTTGTACTAGCTGGAGACTCTTCAAAGTACTGTTGCCAGGTCCTTCCTGGCCATTGGCAGAGGATGGGATGGGGGGGGGGGGTAGGGTTGTCAGACCAGGGAGATTTGGAGAAGGAGCCTGGAGATTTGGGGAAGGAGCCTGGGGAGAACAGAAACCTCAGAGGGGCACAATGCCATAGAACCCACCCTCCAACGCATCCATTTTCTCCAGGGAAAACTAATCTCTGTAGTCTGGAGCTGAGCTGTAATTCCAGGGAATCACCAGTTCCCAAGTGGAGGCTAACATTCCTACTTCAAGAACAGATCTAGAATACATTGCAGTAGTCTAGTCTCAGTGTTACTGTGGCATGGCTCCAGGTGGCCAAAATGGATGAGCCGAGTTAGGGGGCCCGAGGCTGCCTTCTGGTCTTGGGCGGGGGGGATAAAGGAGAAAGATATATCCGTTCACTCTCCCAAACCCATGGCTTCAACTGATTGCTGCTGGGGTCCATGCATCTTGTATTGGGGCATGTCACAGCCACCACTGCCCTTTGAAAATTATGACACTTCTTGTTTCTCACATGCATCTGAAAACATGCATTCAAATTTGTGCTTTGGAAAATACAGCCTGAAATAACTCCTCCTTTATAGTCTTATTTACAGAAAACCTAAGATGCTAGGAAAGGAATATTATGTTGTTCTCAATCTTCACCACATACAAGAATGGATCATATATAACAATGAGCACATAGTACATTGCCTTTGCTTACTAAACTGCAGCTTTAACCTCTAACTCATGTGTTTCTTCATATTTTCCTGTGGGATCAGTAGTCCCTTTGTAATTGACTGGGGAGGCCGTAATGCATCTTAACATATTCAGTGTAATTTCACAAACTAATAGACTAGCATCATGAAACTCTCTGATAACCTGCATCTTTTGTCTTGTCTGACATGTGTCTCTTGTGCTAATTTGAATGTCTCTGTGTGCTGTGATACTAATATTTAAAATTAAATATGATCAATCTTTTTTGACGCTTCAACCATTGTATTTTTGCTTCCCTTTCAGTGGCCCCGCCATCCAGATTAAGATATACTGTAGTTAATCATGACAGTATTCAGATTTCATGGAAGGCTTCTAAAGGGCAGATCGATGGGTATAAACTTCTCGTCACCCCAAATTCAGGTAAAAGAAAAGACAAAACACTGTATTTTCCTTTCACAAAGAGTTTTAAAAGTGCTCTGGAGATGTCCAGCATTTCTCAGAAGATTAGGGATGGCTGCTTTGAGATGAAGTGGCAAACAGAGTTCCCTGGAGGGAAAAGCAAAGCTCTTTCCACTGCCTAGGTTTTATGGCATATATATTTATGTAGAATGAAAGACTTCTCAGAGTAGAACAGTACACACATGGGGCCCACCTTGGTTACAGGCATAGCGTTGCCAGTGGAGATGGGGTCCCCTGTCACCAGGCCTTGCCCCTCAGCCACCAATCAGTTGGCTGGTGGGGGGAGTTACCAGGAGAGAGAGAAGGGCCTAGACCTTGTCACAAGCATCACATAGGAAGTGATGTCATCACACCAGTGAAGTCCAGTTGATGCTCTGGTTGTTGAAAAAATCTCTATGGTAGAATCTAGTTTTACCATAAAGTTTTTGCTTAAATACCAGAGCCTGAGTGTAGTAGCATGATAACATTATTTTCTGCATGACACTAGTGATGACACCTGGGCCTTTCTCTAGGTAAGTCCTCCCATCCTCCGCTGGTTGTAGGTTGCCAGGTCCAATTCAGGAAATATCTGGGGACTTTGGGGATGGAGTCACAGGAGCAAGGTTGTGACAAGCATGATTAAACTCTGAAGGGAGTTCTGGCCATCATATTTAAAGGGACCGTGCTCCTTTTAAAAGCCTTCCTTCCACTGGAAATAATGGAGGATGTGGGCATCTTTTGGGGAGTGCAGAGAATTGGAGCCCCTGGCCCAATCTTTTTGAAACTTGGGAGGTTTTTTTGAGGAGAGGCACCAGATGCTATGCTGAAAATTTAGTGCCTCTACCTCAAGAAACAATCCCTCCAGAGCCTCAGACATCCACAGATCAATTCTCCATTGTACCCTTTAGGGACCAGTCTCCCATGGGTAGCCCAGCAGACATTCAACCCCCATACCCCACATTCTGAAAACCCTGAAGTGGGAGGAGGGCCTCTAAACCAGGGGATTCCCTGCCCCCAACTGGAGATTGGCAATCCTAGATGGTTGCCAGGAGGGATCTGACAAACCTATTCAGACATGATGCTTAGTATGTGTTGGGGGGGGGTCCTAAATCTGCAGCCACCCTGCTTCTTTGAAAGCAGCGAAATGGCGCAGCCTACCCAGTACTGCTCTTCAGAATGTAAATGGGATGATCACATTTGAATACTCCCAAGAGGGGAAAAAGACTGCAACTTGGGCAAAGCCCCTTTACCTGACATTCCAGCCTTTTTGCAGACAAGAATTCTTAAAATGTGGGGAAGCAGAGGTGGAATTCTAGCAGGAGCTCCTTTATATATTAGGCCACATACCCCTGATGTAGCCAATCCTCCAAGAGCTTACAAGGCTCATTTTTGTAAGCTCTTGGAGGATTGGCTACATCAGGGGGTGTAGCCTAATATGCAAAGGAGCTCCTGCTAGAATTCCACCCCTGGAAGGAAGTATTGCTTCCCCAGTATCTATAAGGATGGGAATCCCAGGCAGCTCAGGAGTTTGTGTATTTAAACCTGCCAGTGGATGTGAAGAATTAACAAGCAGTAGTTTCCTCATTAAGGAGACATGTAGAGACAAGATTAAAATGTCATAATTCTGAAGCATGCCAAAGGAGTGCATTATTTATGTTGAGGCACACACACACACATATATGGCTGTATGAATATACATGGCTGTGTATAATAGGTGCACAGTTACTTATCCTCATAAGGAGCAGAGAGAGTTTGGCAAGGTGGCTAATTAAGTTCTGGGAATTTTCAAGAGGGAAGTAGGAAAGGATTCCTCAGAGCTGTTGCCAGCTGGAACAGTAAAAAAAAGCAGCTTCGTATGATTTAAGCGTGGCGTTCTGTAGCTTCTATGATACTATTGCTTGAATGGTATGAAAATGTTAGTTTTTGCGCGATCTTCATTTTAAACCACTGTTTCTCTTTTGCAGGTGGAAAAACCGATGAGCTCACTCTTCCGAACAATGCAAACAAAGCAATTATTCAAGGTCTTCTCCCAGACCAGAGCTATACAGTTCAGATAGTGGCCTTTGCGAAAAACCAAGATAGTAAAGCCACCCAAGGCCAGTTCCGAAGTATGTAACTGTTTACTCCAGTTTTGTGTCTGATTCGAAGGGATTTTGCTTTGGGAGAAAATAACTGAAGACAAACATGTGATATGTTCATAGAAGGGTTCCTTTTATCTTTTTGTTGTTCAGTCGCATGGTCAAGTTCGACTCTTTTGTGACCCCATGGACCAAGTCACTCCAGGCCCTCCAGTCTTCCACCATCCTCCGAAGTCTGCTCAAATTCACGTTAGTTACATCAGTAATGCTGTCCAGCCATCTCATCTTTTGCCGTCCCCTTCTTCTTTTGCCTTCTGTCTTTCCCAGCATCAGGATCCTTTTATCTACCTAGTGTCATATAAAAATAATTGTAGAACTGAAGATTCAGAATGAAAAGAAATGTAAAATTGAGCCATGTGTTCAGATTCTCTTAAACTGAGGAGGAAGTTCTTGGGTTGGAAATCCCTCACCTTTATTAATGTGGCTCCACTGAAGTGGAAAGGAAAGGACTGGTCCAGTTAGAAGCAGCCCAAGTATAAGGCTAGGTCACTACTACTACAAGCAGCTGGGGCATACCATTAGGTCTGACCCAGGCAGGGCCTGCTCTAAACTGTCTGGTACCCTAGGCAAGGCTAACTTCTGGTGCCCCCCTCCCCGCACTGATAACCAATTTTCAAAAACAGATGAATTGTGGGGAAAATGAAAAGCACAATTTGGCGCCCCCCAAAAGGCCGGTGCCCTAGGCAATCTCCTAGTTTGTCTAGTGGCAGGGCCAGCCCTGGGCAAAGAGAGTCGTAGGCTTGAACCAGAAACTCAGTGGATGAGGTTCAGACCTAGCCTACGACTGCGTTTGTAGGGCTGCCAACCTCCAGATGGGGCTGGGAGCAGGAACTGTTTTGTGTAATGATTAAGCCATTTTGGTGTAGTGGTTTAAGAGCTGCAGACCCTAATATGGAGAACTGGGTTTAATTCAGCACTCCTCCACAGCAGCCAGCTGGAGTGACCTTGGGTCAGTCACAGTTCTCTCAGGGCTCTCTCAGCCCCACCTGTCTGTTGTGGGGAGAGGAAGAGAAGAAGATTGTAAGCTAGTCTGAATGAAGGGTGGGGTATGAATCCAACTCTCCTCCTTCTCTTTTCTAAACTGAAAAGTCCCAGACCCTTCAGCCGTTCCTCATAGGAAAAGTGTTCTAACCCCCTGGGTTGCCTTGCAGTTTGGTGTAATGGTTAAGTGTGTAGACTCTTATCTGGGAGAACTGGTTTTGATTCCCCACTTGTCCACATGCACTTGCTGAAGTGACCTTGGTTCAGTCATACCTCTCTCAGAGCTGTTCTGCTCAAGAGCAGTTCTGGGAGAGTTCTTTCCCCACCTACCTCACAGAGCGTCTGTTGTGGGGAGAGGGAGGGAAAGATGTTTGTAAGCTGCTCTGAGACTCCTTTGGGTAGTGAAGGGCAGGGTATAAATCCAATCTCTTCCTCTTCCTCTGTACTTTTCCCAGCTCTGTAATGTCCTTTTTGAGATACGGTGACCAGAGCTGTACATAGTGCCCATTCTCAGATGGAATGACTAGTGGGCTGTGCTATCAGGTAGCGTTTGGAGAAGAGGGAGTCATACACAGTGGCAGGTGTGGCCCCCTCACTGTACCACCACAGAGGTGATTTGAGACCTGCCCAGGAAAATGATTTTATTGATGCCCTAAGCCTCTAAAGGCCCCGTTGTAATATGTGAATCTAGGGGTTTTTTTGTAGCAGGAACTCCTTTGCATAATACGCCACCCCCCCCCCCCCGATGTAGCCAATCCTGCAAGAGCTTACAGTAGCCAATCCTCCTGTAAGCTCTTGGAGGATTGGCTACATCAAGGGTGCGTGGTCTAATATGCAAAAGAGTTCCTGCTACACAAAAAGCCTTGTGTGAATCTGTGAGTTTATCCATGACTTTGGCAAAGCTGTTGCTCAGAATATAGTTTGCATGGCTCTGTTGGTGCCATAGTTCAGGAGCAGACTACATGTTTTATATCTGAGGAGAATCTGGTCCCCAAAGAGCTACCCACAAGGGGATGAGTGATGACTGTTTATGAAGAACCTATGTCAGGTTCTTGTAGCCAGCTCTTAGTGGAACTGTCTTTATTTGCTCTAGTACCCTGATTAAGAAATCCTCAAAACCACACAGTACTTTAAAAATTAAAGAGCAAACTGTTGAGTGGTCTCTCCAGGCTCTGAATTATTAGCTGTAATTGTTTGCTGAGTTGTCCAGTTCCTCCAGAAAACCAAAGTTAGCAGTGTGATTTAGAACGTAAAGCTTGTGATATATTTAAAATATTGCCGTTTCTTTGGCTTCTCTGTGTTTGTACTGGCTAAAGCAGAGACTTCGATCTTTGGAACAGCTTGCCTGGATGAAATCAGACATCCTGTGCTCGCAAAGAGACCCCCTTTTGTATCTTGCTTGTGGATGTGTTTAGTTAGGGTTACCATGTTTTGAAAAGCAAAAAAGAGGACATATTTCCTGACTGACTGCTTCAAACAAGTAATCACTATGACAAATCTCATTTCAAATAATCCCTACTATTTAAGGTAGGAGCCCCGTGGCACAGAGTGGTAAATTGCAGTACTGTAGTCCAAGCTCTGCTCACAACCTAAATTGTTCAGGGTGGTGAGAACCAGAGAGGATTGTGAGGAACTCCAAAGGGATCTGTTGAGGCTGGGTGAGTGGGCGTCAACGTGGCAGATGCGGTTCAATGTGGCCAAGTGCAAAGTAATGCACATTGGGGCTAAGAATCCCAGCTACAAATACAAGTTGATGGGTTGTGAACTGGCAGAGACTGACCAAGAGAGAGATCTTGGGGTCATGATAGATAACTCACTGAAAGTGTCAAGACAGTGTGCGTTTGCAATAAAAAAGGCCAACGCCATGCTGGGAATTATTAGGAAGGGAATTGAAAACAAATCAGCCAGTATCATAATGCCCCTGTATAAATCGATGGTGCGGTCTCATTTGGAGTACTGTGTGCAGTTCTGGTCGCCGCACCTCAAAAAGGATATTATAGCATTAGAGAAGGTGCAGAGAAGGGCAACTAGAATGATTAAAGGGCTGGAGCACTTTCCCTATGAAGAAAGGTTGAAACGCTTGGGACTCTTTAGCTTGGAGAAACGTCGACTGCGGGGTGACATGATAGAGGTTTACAAGATAATGCATGGAATGGAGAAAGTAGAGAAAGAAGTACTTTTCTCCCTTTCTCACAATACAAGAACTCGTGGGCATTCGATGAAATTGCTGAGCAGACAGGTTAAAACGGATAAAAGGAAGTACTTCTTCACCCAAAGGGTGATTAACATGTGGAATTCACTGCCACAGGAGGTGGTGGCGGCCACAAGTATAGCCACCTTCAAGAGGGGTTTAGATAAAAATATGGAGCACAGGTCCATCAGTGGCTATTAGCCACAGTGTATATGTGTATATAACATTTTTTTGCCACTGTGTGACACAGAGGGTTGGACTTGATGGGCCGTTGGCCTGATCCAACATGGCTTCTCTTATGTTCTTATGTTCTTAACCTGAGTTCAATCCCGGTGGAAGCTGGGTTCAGGTAGCCGGCTCAAGGCTGTCTCAGCCTTCCATCCTTATGAGGTCAGGAAAATGAGTACCCAGTTTGCTGGGGGTAAAACATAGATGACTGGGGAAGGCAATGACAAACCAACCATCCAAAGGCTCCACTGCTGTCTGGCTGGTTTCCTGCTCCAAATATATTTTTATAAATGTTTATTGTTTGTCTTAGGGTTGCCAGGTCTGTGTTTGGGGTTGGATCCAGGAGAGGGTGGGGTCTGGGGAGGGGACGAGCCTTAGCATGGTGCAATGCCATACAGTCCACCCTTCCAAGCAGCCATTTTCTCCAGGGGACTGATCAAAGCCACCAAGTAATACATCGTCTTTCAGTTTGCAAAATATATATTACAAGGATTGTGTACAGCACATAATAAACAATACAATAGTGATAAAGGCCAGTGGTGCTGGGGCCTTTTAAAGTAACAGAAACTTGGTAAAAACAAAAAAGTAAGTCCAAACTTGGAAATAGTCCAACTGAAATTCACAAGTTGGGCACTCCTGAGGAATGTAGCTTGAACGTAGCCGCTTTCTTAAAAAGACGTCTCTTTAGATTCTGATGACGTTTCAATTCCTTCAAGCGGCTGCGTTCAAACTACGTTCCTCAGGAGCACCCACCTTGTGAATTTCAGTTGGACTATTTCCAAGTTCGGACTTACGGTATATCTATTCATTTGGGGATGGCTTTTTTTTGGCCCCCTTGGGGTTTCTGTTACTTTAAAAGGCCCTAGCACTGCTGGCCTTTGTCATTATTGTATTGTTTATTATGTGCTGTACACAGTCCTTGCAATATATTTTTGCAAACTGAAAGACGGTGTATTACTTGGTGGCTTTGATCAGTCTACTAATTACACCAAGTGCCCTTCATGCAGCAGATTTTCTCCAGGGGAGCTGATCTCTGCCAGCTGGAGATCAGTTGTAAAAGCAGGAGATCTCCAAGCCCCACCTGGAGCTTTCAACCGTAGTTTGTCTTGATACTTTTAACAACCCACTCATTTTTGACCCCAAGAAAGACAATTCCTGGAGTTGCAGGGCCTGTGTGGATGAAAAACCATGCAAGTTTGGGTCCTGTACCAGGGAGATGACATAAGGTAATATTCCCTTTGTTTCACAGACACGAGTTCTTCTGACACATGAGACAAGAGAGCAAAATTGCCCCCTTCTCCCTCTTTGGTGCCAACCCTGACCTAGAAATCAGCTTTTCCAGAGTTAATACTACTGAACAGAGGGGAACGTGGTTGCTGCTGCTGTCCTCTGATGGATCTACTGCAATGAGTGACAAAGCCCAAAGAGAGGATGAAACCCATATGCAAAAGCGGAAATTTGATGGCTGACCTGCAGTGCAGTCTTAAGCAGAGTTGCATCTCCTGAATCCATTGAAGTCAATGAGCTTAGAACCAGTGTTCCCTCTAAGCTGAGTTTGTGTGAGCTGGCTCACAATTATTTAGCCTCTGGCTCACACATTTTGGTCTTCGCTCATGGAAAATGGCCCCAGAGCAAACTAATTTATGCAGCAGCTCACAACTTTAATGCCAGTCGCTCACAAAGTAGAATTTCTGCTCACAAGACTCCACAGCTTAGAGGGAACATTGCTTAGAACTCTGGTTCAGATGGGATTGTAAATCCCTAGCAAGGGTGAAACCGGATCATCAGCTGAATATGGTTTTCTTTTAACTGTGATAAAAATCTCTTCCTCTCTCCAGCTTCCACAAACCAGAAGGCTTTAAATAAATCCATTACTGCTATTGCTGTGCTATCCTTTGGAATATTGCTCTTAATTCGCCTCGTTTTAGGGAGACTAAATTGGAGAGGATTCAGATAAAAATTACAAATAGTTTAGAATCCAAGAGATAGATGAAGAGGCTGAAGGGGCCCAGCATGTTTAGTCTAATGAGGAACAGATAATGGGAAAGATGTAAAAAAAACCCCAAACAAAACAAAACCTCCCTAAAATGTCAAAGACCATTATTTGTCATTACAAACTGGGGAGAGTTCATTGGTGTTCCAGGGTTGTCTTTGGCACTCTTGAGCAATTCAAGATGATGGATATGATCTAGAAAGCCCTTAATGGCTTCCGGCCAAGGCAACTCATGGATTGCATCGTCTCACTGCAATTTCTGTGACCAAGCAGCTCAAGTGTGTCTTCTTGAGTCAACCCTCTGCTAATGGGGAGGGACGGTGGCTCAGTGGTAGAGCATCTGCTTGGGAAGCAGAAGGTCCCAGGTTCAATCCCTGGCATCTCCAAAAAAAGGGTCCAGGCAAATAGGTGTGAAAAACCTCAGCTTGAGACCCTGGAGAGCCGCTGCCAGTCTGAGAAGACAATACTGACTTTGATGGACCGAGGGTCTGATTCAGTATAAGGCAGCTTCATATGTTCATATATGTTCAATGAAGAGTGGGTCATAAAGACTCATAGGATTAATTTTCCCCATATGTGCTAGCTTTCTAAATGTAAGGAGTTTTTATATAATGGGCTGCTTAAATGTTTAGTTTCTAACTGCAGTCTTTAGTTCTGCTTATTCTGAATTGATTCTTTGTTGTTGTTGTATGTTACAAAAGAATAGTTGTTTTACACTGTCTTAAGAAAAATGGACAAGTGATATTAAAGTGCAAGAAGACTTTACATAATTTGCTTTAATCTGCTTTTAATAGAACATTTAAAATACCGGTATATTTTGTAGCTTTTTACCTGTCCAGAGCCTTACAGTGCCATCCTAGGCTGTTATTCCACTCTAAACCCACTGATATCAGTAGGCTTAGATGGAAGGATTGCCTTGCAAACATCTGGGTAGGCTAGAAAGGTAGATATAGGAAAGGTATCTACATAGGATTGCCTCACAAACATCTGGGTAGGGTAGAAAGGTAGAGATAAGCAGTGCTTTTATTACTCCTACTATTTAATGTTTTTCAACACCAGTGTTTTCTCAGCCTTGAATCTGCATCTGATTCTGGGTAGAGTTATCTATTCATTACATCCGTTTTTACTTTAATGGGATTTAAGAATCGGTTCTTGTGCATGGAATTGCATTCCTGAGTTGTGGTAGAATGGTACATTAAAGCATTAAGAATAAATTAAGATTTTGCACAATTTAATGATCTTAAAGGTCAAACTACGTGATACTGGTTTGTTTGTTTGTTTGTTTATTTGTTTGTTTGTTTGGTGGGAGTAAGTCTGGACCAAGGTTCCCTAGACCAAACTTGCTTTCCTGAAACAGCTTCAGGGAATGTCATTTTAAAAACAGTGCTTTGCAGGTCCACATTTCTGCAATAACTCCCAGTTGGGACTGTCAGCAGTCTGCATGGAAGTGTAAGCCCTGTTCCTCTAGGGTTGCCATGTCTCTCCTGGCAACCAGCACAAGATGGAGGGGATTTAGCAGGAGTAGGAGGGAGGTCCAGCCGTCTTTGCAGTGACATGTTGACATCACTTCCAACATGACCTGGAAATGAGGTCATCATGCAGTGATGTAGGGGTGACACTCACGTATTTGGCTTCTGCCATAGAGTCTTTGCCCAAATACCAGAGCGCCACCCTGACATTAGTGACATGATTAGATCACTTCCAGGTCACATTGGGAGTGATGTAGACATGTTACTACAACATTTATTAGACCTTTCTCTTTTTCTGGGTAAGTCCCCTGCCAGCCAGCTAATTGGTGGTGGGGCTTGATGGTGGAGCACACCACCTCTATGGGGGGAGAGTCTGGCAACCCTATGTTCCTCCCTGTTTATTTTTATGTTGTACTTTTTTTACTATGTGGTCGCTCCAGGTCTCTGGCAATGTGTAGCTGTGTCCTGAACAATATGAACTGAGATCCTTGTTGACCTGGATTTATCAGCAGATTTCAGTAGTGCTTTTCTCTACTACTACTTCTACTAGTACTACTGTGCATTACTATCGCCAACAGAATGTAAAATAAAAGGGTGGCTGAGATGTAAAGCAGACTGTTTTATCATGCAAAACATGTAAATGTCACATAGAGAGATTAATTTTGTAAACTAAGAAATGTTATTGTTAAAGAGGTGGAGCATCTGTCCTTTGTAAAAATCTGTATTATCTACTTTTGCAGTTAAAGATATTGAGAAAAGGAAGGACGCTACCGGTAAATCTAAGGTGAAAGATGTAGGTACGTGGAGACCTGCCAGCCCGACAATGGATACCATATCTCCAGAAGCAGGTCAGAGTTTATGGAACATTTGGCGTATTATCTGTCTTACAGAATACAATATCTGTATTGTAATATATCTGAAGTCTGGAGGAATTACTGTTCTAGCAAGTTGGGTTTTTTTTACTAATTATCTTAAAAATCAGCAGAGAAACAGAATACACTGGCTACAAACAGCCACATTATAGGGAGGGTTCCATATCTCACAACTCTCCTTTTGGCCTCAAATATTTTTATGGGGGAGCAGTTTTTTGAGGTAGAGGCACCAAATTTTCAGTATAGTATCTAGTGCCTTTCCCCAAAAAAGTACCCCCCCAAGTTTCAAAATGATTGAACCAGGGGGTCCAATTCCATGAGCCCCAAAAGAAGGTGCCCCTAACCTTCATTATTTCCTATGGAAGGAAGACATTTAAAAAGGTGTGCTGTCCCTTTAAATGTGATGGCCAGAACTTTCTTGGAGTTCAATTATGCTTATCACACCCTTGTTCCTGGCTCTGCCCCCCATGTCTCCTGGCTCCACCCCCAAAGTCTCCTGGCTCCACCCCCAAATTCCCCAGATATTTCTTGAATTGGACTTGGCAACCCTATTCATGCCAGACTCTTAAGTTCTCATGAGCAGGAGAAAGTTTTAGTCCTGTTTTTGGCACACCTTTTTACTTTCTTCTGTTAAAAGGGCTTGGTTACCATTGACAACTATGGGGAGAGTAGAGTACCAAAATTTGGGCTGCTGTTGCAGTGACAGCAAGCCTCCACTGATGGGAAATCCTGTTTATAATGGTGGACATTCCATCAACAAGACCACTTTAAAAAAAAACAGGCTGGCTTGCCTTTTGGAAGTGAAGGACTGTACAATGTCTCTTAGGTCGTTTTCGCACTTAGCGTTTGCTCCCCTTATTCCACGGCGCAATTATGTCCGGCTCATTTTCCTCGTTTTCGCACATGGACTCATTTGCGGAGTCGCTTTCCATGAAGCCCCGGCTCAAATCGTTTTCCCACTGGCATCGACTTGAGTTCGATGCCCTGTCAATCATTTTTTTTTAAGCGCAAGTCTGGTTGCGTAAGGACGTACTAACGTAACATCGAGCAGTCACAGCTGTTCCTTCCCCTTCTTTTCGTGGACAAACCGCATCACGTGTGCTGCTGCTGCTTATGGATTGGCTGCAGCTGTAGTATCCTCCACAGCCCTTTATGTATTAACAGAAGCATTCACAGTGGAGAATCCTAGCACTAGATTCCCCCCCAAAATTCTGAAGTTGCGAAATATCGCAATAACGAAGAGAGAGAAATCGAGGGGTTTGTGTGTGTGTGTGTGTGTGGCAGCTTCTTCCTTTCCCAGCCTCGCTCCCTCCCGGGTGGCGAAGCTGGGATTTCCTCCGCGCTCTTCCCCCTCCCCGGCTGGCGCTTGCAACGGGGACCTGACTGATTCCTGCTGCCAGAGCTCCCCCCCCCGCCCCATTCTCTCCTTCCCCTTCTGTGGCGCGTGTGAAGAGCGAGCTCGCGTCTATTTTCTAACCGAGCGGAATGTAGCCAGGGAGAAGAATGCAGGACTCCAACTTCCCATTTTATACATGGCGATTTTGTGCAGGTCCAGAAATCCTGGTGGCACAGCTGAGGGAGGCATTGCCTTTTTAAAACACACACACATGAACGCTTTGGCCCGCGCCGGCACTAGATTCCCCCCCCCCAACAATGGTCGTTTTCGCATTATCGAGATAACGCAACAGCGAAATAACGCAACTAAAGTCAATAATAATAAAAAAAAATTCTAACGAAACCAATTGAAGTGGCAATTGAGGCTATTCCAGGAGGGTTTTTTTTTCTATTTGTTAATTTCGAAATATCGCTATTACGCAAGAAATATGAAGTTTAAAAAAAATGGCCGTGCGGGCACTTTTGGGAAGCGCCGCAAACGGCTGATGATTGGCCAAGGAGGTGGATGGGGTGGGAGGACGGAAAGGGAGAGGGTGACGCCCACAAAGCAGTCGATCCAGCGTGGATGGATTTCCCACAGCAAACTCCGAGGAGTGGATCCGGTGTGGATCCGGAGGTTTTCAAAAACTCCGAAAGCATGTTGAAAAACATACTCCGGCGTGAAACCCCTGAAGCGCTGGAGCAAACCGCAGCGCCGGAGCAACAGGTGCGAAAACCAGGAAAAGATCCGGAGGTAAATGGGGTGCTACGCCGGAGTAAACGCTAGTGCGAAAACGCCCTTAGTCTCAACTCACACCAAGACTTCAGAGGGGGCTATAGAGCCAGAGAGATAGATAGATAAGGACTCTGGGTATCTTCCCTTTCCACTGCTCTGGCACTGCAGTTTTGATGAGTATAAATGATCAAGAGTCAAACCTCCCTTCATCAGCTATGACTCTCAAAAGCTTCTACCATGAAAATCTTGCCGGTCTCTAAGGGGATTCAAATCTAGCTCTTCTTCTACAGACCAATATGGCTACCCTCTGAAACACTCAGGAAATTCCTTCTGGCTGACACCTTCCCTTCCTTCCTCTCTCTTCTTCATCTTATCACCAGAAGAGCAAGATGGGCTCTCTTATATCTCTGTCCATCCTAGTTTAGTTAGTTTAGAATGCTAACTTTTCCCTATTCTGAATGAACTTCCTGATAACAAATGACTCCTGTTAGTTGACTAGGATGAAAGAAAGGTATACTTTCTTTTCAAAGCCACAGGCCCCAGTTCCACTGTGCCAATATGCACTTTGCCATCCCTGGCTAGCTAGAAATCAGAAGGTGATTCCATGCAGTGTTCAGACTTACAAATGTACTGACTTGCCCAATAGCTTTTGGTGTTTCCTGCCCTGGAGAGCCAGTTTGGTGTAGTGGTTAAGTGTGCGGACTCTTATCTGGGAGAACCTGATTTGATTCCCCACTCCTCCACTTGCACCTGCTGGAATGGCCTTGGGTCAGCCATAGCTCTGGCAGAGGTTGTCCTTGAAAGGGCAGCTGCTGTGAGAGCCCTCTCCAGCCCCACCCACCTCACAGGGTGTCTGTTGTGGGGGAGGAAGGTAAAGGAGATTGTAAGCCACTCTGAGACTCTTCGGAGTGGAGGGAGGGATATAAATCCAATATCTTCTTCTTCATTCAAATGGACACCTGTTGAGGTGGACACCTGGGTAAAGGTAAGCTCAGCTCAGCAGGATATAAATCCAATATCATCTTCTTCTTCTTCATTCAAATGGACACCTGTTGAGGTGGACACCTGGGTAAAGGTAAGTTCAGCTCCCTGGAATATAGACCTAGTGCAAATGAACATGTGCCCTGTTTTTGCAATGAGCATGATGTCATTTTCAGATTAAGCAGCCCTTTCAAGGGTAATGTTATCCTTGCATGCCAGCATGGGATCCACTTATAATGAAAGGTAATTCTGTGTTTGAAGGAATCCTCAGGGAAGAGATTTGATTTGTTTTCTCATGCTGTTTTAGAATTCAAAGCATCATCTCTTTGTCATGAAATAACATACCAAAGCAATTAGTCCCCCATTAAGTTTGTGATACGCAGAACAAGCACATTCCAGGTAAGCTACATGATACCCATTTCCACTTCCAAGACATCTGATGGAATCTGGCACCTTCAAAGATTTGTATGCCAGCAGGGCAAAGGTTTGTGTGCTTCTTGTTCTCTTCCTTTTTATCTTGCTGATTTTTGTATTGCCAATAAAGCATCTTTGCTTTCAAGCAACATTGGTCATATTAAAGGGATGAACAATTTTCTTCCTTAAATGCACAGCATGTATTTATGAAGAATTTGCTACTGTAAGAGGTGGCAGTGGCCACTAACACAGATGGGTTCAGAAATAATTAGAAAAGTTTGCAGAGGTGAAAGTCAGCATGGCGTAGTGGTGAGGGTGTTGGGCTATGACTCAGGAACCCCAAATTTGAAGCTTGCTTTGTGCTAACTTACCTCATAGGGTTGTTATGAGGGAAAGTAGAATGATATCACCTGCTTTGGGTCCCCATTAGGGTGAAAGGTGGATTATAAATGAAGTAGATAAACGAGTCTATTACATACAATAGCCCAGGGGTGGCCAACGGTAGCTCTCCAGATGTTTTTTGCCTACAACTCCCATCAACCCCAGCCATTGGCCATGCTGGCTGGGGCTGATGGGAGTTGTAGGCAAAAAACATCTGGAGAGCTACCGTTGGCCACCTGTGCAATAGCCCAATGGAACTTTTATATATACAAGTCATATATTTTTGTCAGCTGGACAGACAATAGGAGGGGGCTGTCATCTTCATGTTTGTGATCTCTTGATGGCATATGAGAGCCTGTGTGGTATTGTAGCTGAGGACTAGGACCCAGATGATCCAGGTCTGAATCTCTGGTCCACCAGGAAACTTGCAGGTGATCTTGGGCCAGCCACTGTTTGCCATCTTTAAATTACTTTGCAGAGTTGTGAGGATAAAATGGACCAGAGGAGAACCACGTACACTGTCCTGAACACTTTGGAGGAAGGGGTGGATAAAAATGTGATAGATTTAGGTGTCCACTATTGGGATGAAAGTGCTGAACCAGGCGAGCCTTTGTTTGGTATGTAAAATTCTTACATTCCTAAAGCAAACTATTACCAACTTACAAATGAGGGTCAGAACTGTATAAATAGAGGAATATCCTACTTGTATTTTTGAAAGTTTTTTTAAATGGGGAGTGGAGATTTGACCTGAGGCAGTAGTGATTGATGAAGAGGTGCTTTGCTCTTTATCAGTACTCTTCTCCTCAGAGCTTTTTTTGTACAGGAACTTCTTTGCATATTAGGCCATGCACCCCAGATGTAGCCAATCCTTTTTGAGCTTACAGTAGGCCCTGTAATAAGAGCACTGTAAGCTCTTGGAGGATTGGATACATAAGAGGGGTGTGGCCTAATATGCAAAGGAGTTCCTGCTACAAAAAGCCCTGGTTTTCCTGACTGAAATCATCCGCTCACTCCCAAGCTGCTGATAGCGCATGCTTCCAGCATTGGGCTTGCCTCCCTCTCACCCCCAGTAAGATCAATTAGCAGCTAGGTGGAGGCAGGGATTTTAATCAGGAAAATAGAAAAGGCCCAGCAGGAACTCATTTGCATATTAGGCCACACCCCCTCATAGCACCATTGTTTCACACAGGGGGGTTTAAAGAAAAGCTTAGCAGGAACTCATTTGCATATTACACCGCACCCCCTGATGCCAAGCCAGATGGAACTGCATTCCTGGGTCTTCCTGCTTAAAACAAAACAACAACAAAAAACCCTGGGTACACATTGTATTAAACCCAAGGTATGTGTCCATGGGCTCTGCAGACACTTATAAAATACTCAGCCATCAAAGAGTCGGTATTTTGTTGGTTTACCTTTTCTGGCAACCACTTCAAAGTTCCAAATTGTGCTTTTTCATTCTCCACGCTCAGATAGCTTTAAGCTCAACAGCTCATTATTTCTCTGTGTTTATCTTAAAGCATCCCTCCTTTTCATAAAGAAAAATCTTATCTTTCAACACACACAGAAGGGATGGTAGCTGAGGAGTAGAGAGAATGGTTTGGAAGTAAAAAGTTCCAATTTTAATCTGTGAGATCTCCAGTTTTTAAGGGATCAGGAAGTTAATATTAGGGCAGATCTTGATCTTCCTGATTCCCATATTTTGTTATTGTGGCAACAACCCCCCCCCCCCCAGAGTTTCATGGCTTCTTTAAAACTAACAGATTCAAGAGGACTTTTCTATATAAACGGGCTTCGTATATCCATACTGATCATAGGTGCTTTGGCTATTCTTCTGATATTTACAAATGTTTCCTGCATAAGAAGAAAAAGGTTATTTTCCCCCAGTTTCTAATGCATGCAGTACTTAAAATGGATCATCTCCTTCCTAACAAACTCTTCAGGTTGTCTTGGTTTTAGACTCTTGTCGAGTTTCCTTTAACTGCTGCAATTCTTTCAGCACAACAAGACGTAACTTGATGGGTAACTTCAGGGACTTTTGGGTGTCACTTCCATGTAGAAGTTGTACAGCTTCCAACTTTTAGAATTTTTTTTTAAAAAAAGCTTAGAGAAAAGGAAGATACAAACATTCCTGACTTGACAGACAGTAGATAATCCCCTGGTTAGAATTTCAGTGTGTAGGGGGGAAATTAGGTCTCGCTAACCTATATGCTTGCTTTTGTGCAAGGGTTTTTTTGAGCAGGAACTCACAGGATCACAGTTCTGGCTGGCTTGGCATCCGGGGGTGTGGTCTAATATGCAAATTAGTTTGTGTTAGGGTTTTTTTCTACAAAAAAGCCCTGTGTGGAACAATGGTGGTGTCAGGGGTGTGTGGCCTAATATGCAGATAAATTCCTGCTGGGCTTTTTCTACAAAAAAAGCCCTGCTTTTGTGTGGAGAGCCAGTTTTTGTGTGGAGAGCCAGTTTGGTGTAGTGGTTAAGTGTGCGGACTCTTATCTGGGAGAACCGGGTTTGATTCCCCACTCCTCCACTTGCACCTGCTGGAATGGCCTTGGGTCAGCCATAGCTCTGGCAGAGGTTGTCCTTGAAAGGGCAGCTGCTGTGAGAGCCCTCTCCAGCCCCACCCACCTCACAGGGTGTCTGTTGTGGGGGAGGAAGGTAAAGGAGATTGTGAGCCGCTCTGAGACTCTTCGGAGTGGAGGGCGGGATATAAATCCAATATCTTCTTCTTCTTGTACATCACAGACAACTAAAATTAGTTTCTAAGTGGGATTTCTCCATGCAGGGAGGGAGGGGAGGATGGAGTGTATACAAGCTCTACAGTAAGTCATATGTTAGTGTAAAATGATGTCTGAATGCAGGCCTTACCCTGGCTTTCTGATGAGACTGTGAGATAGAATTATTTTAAAGAGTTTTTAGGGTAGCCCAAATCTTCCTGGTGGGGCACGAGAGGCTTCCAGAATGGTTTTAAAATATTGTCTTAATGTACTTTTTTTGCCATTGAGTAGGCTTGCCAATCCCCAGGTCTCAGCGGGAGTTCTTCCGCTTTCCCAGGCTCCTTCCCGCCCCCAGTCAGCTGGCCGGCGGGGGGAAGCCCCGCCCCCAGAGGACCATGTGCCTTTGGAGGCTTCAGTCTGCGATTGAAAGGCTTCCTCTTGGGATGGAGCGTCTGTGTTGCTGTGAAGAAGTTGGCAGCAACTTGTGAGTAGAGAGGCCAATCCCCTGCTTCAGACTCGCCAGAAACTGGGCGGGGGAGGGAAACGTCTGCTGAGCACTTCGTTATTCCCTATGTGGAGATCGATTCTCATAGGGTGTAATGGGGAATTGATCTGGAGGTTTCGGGGGCTCTGGGGGAGCTGTTTTTTGAGGTAGAGGCACCAAATTTTCAGTATATTATCTAGTGCCTCTCCCCAAAGTACCCCCCAAGTTTCAAAATGATTGGACCAGGGGGTCCAATTCTATGAGTCCCAAAAGAAGGTGCCCCTATCCTTCATTATTTCCTATAGAAGGAAGACATTTAAAAAGGTGTGCTATCCCTTTAAATGTGATGGCCAGAACTTTCTTGGAGTTCAGTTATGCTTGTCACACCCTTGTTCCTGGCTCCACCCCAAATGTCTCCTGGCTCCACCCCCAAAGTCCCCAGATATTTCTTGAATTGGACTTGGCAACCCTACCATCGAGTCACAACTGACTTTTGGCAACCCCAGTGGATTTTCATGGCAAGAGATGAGCAGAGGAGGTTTGCCACTGCTTGCCTCTGTATAATATCCTCTGTCTTTCTTGGTGTTCAATGCATCGTCAGCAACTTACAACCTTTACTGGATGACAGTTCTTTCAAAAGTTTTTGTTGTTGTTTTTGTTGTTAAATCACACAGTTGAGTCCGACTCTTTGCGACCCCATGGGGGCAAACCTTTTCATGTGTACAGACAGCCCCCAATCTTAAACAGCTCCTCACTCACAATAATACAACATCTAATTTGAATATGGACACTGCTACCAAAGCTTGCAATAAACCCAGGTGCCAACTTTGCCGCTATATACACTTAGACAACACAATCAATGGACCTAACTACATCAAATACACCATCTCAGGCATATTCACTTGCTCATCTTCTAACATTGTTAGAACATTCTGAGAACAGCTAGAAAGGGAAATTGCTCAATTGCAAGTTATTATAAGACTCAGAACAACGGAATTCCCAGGACTTAACAGGGATATTTTTTTATTTCACTACATATGCTAACCTAATTTCACTACATATGTTACTTAATTCAGTCCTTACATATGTATTCTCACCAATCTCCCAGAACGGACATACATCCTCATTATTTTATTTCATATTTGGAATAGTAGATTAGAATAATATAATGTAATGTATAGTAGAATTTAATGTAATTTGGAATGGTAGATTGGAATGTATTTCTCTGGTCTGGGGACCGGGGAGATAACTCTACACAGCCCACTTCAAGGAAGAAGATGCTGTTAGGGTTGGCACCATGCTTGAAAGGAGACAGATGGAGCATAATGGCAGTCTCAGTTAATTACTTTCAGCATTCCACAATTAAGAAGGGTACATCTGCTCATCAGTCTCCAATTTTGACATATTTATTTCCTTCACTATGTTCTCCCCTGGAATTAAACCCAAACTAACAGTAACGGTATAACTAAACTTGTTATTCCTGTTTAGTCCTTGAATCTGTTACACATCTTTATTCTGCCGCAAGCTAGTTTACTTCTTAACCTCTGCTTATATGTATGGACTGGTGACTTCCATTTAATGGTATCTGAATAAGTGTGTGTGCACATGAAAGCTTATACCTCTTGGTCTTAAAGGCACCACTGGACTCAAACTTTGTTCTGCTGCTTCAAGCCGACATGGTATCCCTGATGCAATGACATCATGTTTAGATATAGTTTATTTCTTAGGAATTAGGGTCCAGTCACTGGAATAAAATTTTGTTAATCTCCATGGTGCCACTGGGCTCCTGTTGTGGATACTGGTAGATATAAAAGAAACTTCTCTGTATGGAAAAGGAGCAGCTGCGTACTTTGAAAGAAATGACATTTTCTTTTAGAGATTCAATAAAGAGGTAAATAAATGTTCACTGGGTGCTTTTAAAAATCAAAAAGACTATCTGAAACCAGTGTGTGTGAGAGGTTTTTTTTGGTGGGATGGGGGACACTGACCCTGCATTAAATTTCTTGGTTGTATAAGAGATGGGGAAGAATTTATAATATGAAGACTAGCCCCACCCTGTTCAGAAATCTCGAAGCTATTAACTGAAGCACTGAGCCTAACAAACACCCACTCCCCAATTCTTCCTATGCTCGTATATTTTAAAAACTAGGAAAATATTCTGTGCTTGCCACAGCTGATTAATGGATTCTGTGAATTTTGCCTCTGAGCCAGCTTTCTCGTGTACTGTTTTCCCTCCTCTCCCCCTTTTACATACTTTCACAGACTTAATATCTTATAAAAAGAAAACTGTTCTGCACTCTGGGAAGTCTAATTTTAAAAAAAAAAATTCATCTGAATAATTTGACCAGATGGGACAACTACACTAACCAGAGTTAATCCAAGGACTAGATTTGAGTCCCATAGCACCTTAATGATCAACAAAGATTTCCAGAGATCCAGATATGTCCTTTGTCTGATGAAAGGAGCTTAAACATTTGAAAGCTTATGATTTCCTTGAAATCCTGCTAGTCTTTGATAGGATTCCCAATCCCCAGTCCCAGTGGGGGTTCCCTTTTCAGGGCTTTGATATGCCAATAGCCAATTGGCTGGTGCGGAAAGCCCCACTCCTGAACAGAGACGTTGCTGAGCTATCTCTGATGCAATGACATCACTTGGAAGAGACATTGCTGAGCTGTATCCCTGATGCAATGACATCGTCTTGTTGCCGATGTTGAGGGGGTGACACACTAGTTTTTGGGCAAACTTTATGGTTTTGAAGACAAACTCCCTGTAAAGTTTTGCCCATAACCTAGAGTGTCCCCCCACAGTGTTGTGACATGATAATGTCATTTCTGTGTGATGTCATGACACCCCCCCCCCCCTCAGATGAAGCACACATGGCAGAAGAGCCCAGGAAGGACCTTGGAGGCCCCTTCTGAGGGCCAGGTAGTACCTGGCAACCTTAGTCTTTAAGATGCTGATAGACGAGTCAGATCTAACAGACCAGCATTGCCACCCAGCTGAAGCCAAGAGCTATTTTAGTTCCACAGTCTGCCAGGAAGCCTTCCCAACATGCTCAGAGGCAGCCCCATTGATTCTGAGAAGTGTCGTTTTATTCATATTTACTAATTTACCACAGTGAATGAAAAGGGGCAGAAAAATACAGTTATCTGTGTTAAGTACGGGGAACCCTGGCTACAGAGATCCCTCTCCTCGATTATCTTTTCCAACTGGAGAGTCGGTGGGAAGGGATTCTAGTCAGGAAATGATGGCACCCTTGTGGCTTGGCAGCAGTGATTAAATTGCTTCATAAAGAAAAGCATTCAAGTTATAGTTTTCAAGGTAGCATTTGTCATAAACCCAACCGCAGTTAAAACTGAATCATAATGGCTATGAGTATAGCAACAACTGCAGAGACAGGATCTTAGAGCACTAGGGTTGCCAAGTCCAATTCAAGAAATATCTGGGAAATTTGGGGGTGGAGCCAGGAGACTTTGGGGGTGGAGCCAGGAGACATTAGGGGTGGAGCCAATATCAAGGCTGTGACAAGCATAATTGAACTCCAAAGGGAGTTCTGGCCATCACATTTAAAGGGATGGCACACCTTTTCAATTCCTTCCTTCCATAGGAAATAATGAAGGATAGGGGCACTTTCTTTTAGGGCTCACAGAATTGGACCCCCTGGTCCAATCTTTTTGAAACTTGGGTGGGTATTTTGGGGAGAGACACTAGATGCTATACTGAAAATTCGGTGCCTCTATCCCAAAAAACAGCCCCCCCCAGAGCCCCCAATACCTGAGGATCAATTCCCCATTATTCCCTATGGGAATCGTTCTCTATAGGGAATAATAGAGTTCCCAGCAGACATTTCCCTCCCCTCCCCCCCCCCCCGACTTTCTGACAACCCTGAAGCAGGGGGAGGGCCTCCAAATCAGGGGATCCCCTGCCCCCACCTGGAGATTGGCAACCCTATACAGCACCCTTCAGAAATGACACTCTGAACAAAGGCAAGTCCTAACAGATGGCACCCAACAACACAGACAACTAGTCCAAAATATTTGTTTAAAGAAGTGCAGGGCTGCTTCCGCCTCTGTGTGACTTTCAGTATCTCCTGCTGCTGCTCTTGATGCTTTATTTCTGTTTTGGGCCTGCAAAGAATTTTGCAGTTCCCTCAGTCTAGCTCTAGGGATTCCCTCCTGTTGTAGACCAGATTGACTCAGGGGAAAGTATTAAATAATATTTTAACCACAACAATAAATGCTTAGCAAACCGTGTCTTTATATCTCCTAAAAGAGAGAATCAAATAGGTAATTTCTGCCTTGTTGGCCCCATAAAGTTGCCAGTCTCCAGGCAAAACCTAAGTAGGGTTGCCAGCCTCTAGATGGGGCCTGGGGATCGCATTTACAGCTGACCTCCAGCTAGCAGAGATCAGCTCCCCGGAGAAAATGGCTGCTTTGAAGGCTTGACTCTATGGCACTGTACCATGCTGAGGCCCCTCTCCTTCTTAAACCCTGCCCTCTTCCCCATTCCAGTCTCCAGATATTTTCTAACCCAGACCTGGCAACCCTAGCCTAGAGATCTGCCAGAATCACAGTTGTCTCTGGAGTATAGAGATTAGTCCCCCTGGAGAAAATGGATTATGGTTTATGGATTATGGCTTTATACACCAATGAGTGGATTATGGCTTTATACACCAATAATTCCCCTCCCATCACAAACTCCACCTTCCACAGGCTCTCCCTTCAAAACCTCCAGGTATTTCCCAACTTGGAGCTGGCAACCTATGATATCTGCAAAGAAATTAGCAGTTCCCTCAGTCAAGCTCTTTTAGGTGTTCTCTCTCTCCTGTCGCAAGCCAGACTGACTTGAGAGCTGGGGCTCTAACTTTACTAACTTCCCTTGCTCTTCGACTTTTTGCTCTCTAGGACCTAAATGCTAAACATTAAATGACATGTTAAAGATAAAATTACATGCGTCACACAGGCCATTTTCCCTGCTTCCTTCCTTCACAAATTGGTGTATTTGGTTAAAAGGATAGGAGTTAAGCTGGCAGCCCACAAGATGGCTGATGGTGAAGGAACTCCCTAGGACCAGGGTTGCCAATCCCCAGGTGGGAGCAGGGGATCCCCCGGTTTGGAGGCCCTCCCCCCGCTTCAGGGTCATCAGAAAGCAGGGGGAGGGAAACGTCTGCTGGGCACTCTATTATTCCCTATGGAGACCGATTACCATAGGGTATAATGGAGAATTGATCCGTGGGTATCTGTGGGGGCTATGTTTTGAGGTAGAGACCCCAAATTTTCAGCATAGCATCCAGTGCCTCTTCCCAAAATACCCTCCAAGTTTAAAAAAGATTGGACCAGGGAGTCCAATTCTATGAGCCCCAGAATAAAGTGCCCATATCCTTCATTATTTCAAATGGACGGAAGGCATTTAAAAAGGTGTGCTGTCCCTTTAAATGTGATGGCCAGAACTCCCTTTGGATTTCAATTATGTTTGTCACAACCTTGCTGCTGGCTCCACCCCCAAAGTCTCCTGGCTCCACCCCCAAAGTTCCCAGATATTTCTTGAGTTGGACTTGGCAACCCTACCTAGGACTGAGCCTTTTATCCTTTGAAAAATCTGTGAAGACCAAGCTTTTCCCAAAATGGTCTGGAAAGACTGGTGAATTTTGCCCATTACAAACAACTTTTCAGTCATTTAAGATTTACAAAGCTCCAAGAAAGCAAGACTTGCTCTGCAGCTTGGTAATAGACGGGGAGCTATGTTCAAATCAGGGCCTTTCTAGATGTTATATGGCAGAAAATTGAGCTTAAAAACCCTTCTAACAGAGTTCTTACCGACCCTGAATCTGGTGAGAGATCTTTTATGTCACACATGTCACACGTTATTAGGTGTACCTCTAAAAATGTGAGAACTGGCTCTCCCTGGCTAGGTTTATTCAATCACTTTTTAATCTTAGCCTACTTCACAGCTTAGCTTTGGGGATAAAATGAGTGGGGCCTGTGTCTGCTGTTGTGAGTGCCCTGGAGGAAAGGTGACTAATTTCTAAAAGTAAGAAAGAAAATATAAATCCCACTTTCTTGTCTGTCATGACTGCCTTTTGTGATGAAGGGGCACAGTGAATTAATCACCACAAGCAGCAGCATGCAAAATTTCTTTGCTTGAGGCAAATAACTCAGGTGACCCATTAAGATACTAGCTGGCAAATGTCAGTGATCGGGTCACAGCATTTTAGTCTTGGTTGGAAGGAGAGGCAAGAAGAAACTTCATTACAATAAACTTTTTTTTTTAAAGCACCATTAAAAGTATTGATTGTGGTAATTTTCTCATAACTGATCAGGGCTTTTTTTGTAGGAAAAGCCCAGTGGGAATTCATCTGCATATCAGGCCACACCCCCTGATGCTAAGCCAGCCAGAACTGTGTTCCTGTGCATTCCTGTTCAAAAAAAGCCCTGCAGCTGATTATAACCAAGGACACAGGTAGATTCAGGTGGGTAGCTGTGTAGGTCTGAAACAGCAGGACAAAGTTTGAGTCCAGAGGCCCCTTTAAAACCAAAGTTTAATTCTGGGTATAAGCTTTCGTGTGCATTCATATTTCTTCAGATGTGTGCATGCACACAAAAGCTTATTCCCAGAATTAAACCTTGTTGGCTTTAAAGAGGACCCTGGTCTCAAGCTTTGTTCAACAATATAGGTGTTCTGGAGAAATAATCACAGTTGAAACAGAAGTGTCAAATAGGAGAAAGCAAAGCTAAAAATGGCACTTTTCGCCTGAGGCACTTGAACAAGCAGTAGGGTTGGGGTTCTGCTGGAATTTCAATTGTCAGACTACAAAGAACAGTACCGTAGACAGGAGGAAATGGCAGCTTTGGAGGGCAGACTCTATGGGTGATTACAGACGGGCACTTTGGCCCAGCTCAGAGATGGCTCTGAAATTGACCCAAAAAATCCTTCCACACACAAACATCTGCTGCCCATCCCTTACTCACCCTGCCCTCTGCAGGCTGGCTCAAAAAGTTACTACTTCTGAAGTTTCTGAGCCGACAGTTAGTCAACACAGTTGGCATCTAGAAGCAGCAGGGTGGATGTGAGGTGACTTGACTGTGTGTAAGCGCCAAGCTGTCCAAAGCCACTTCCGCTTCCCCCCCTTAAAAACTGTTGAGAGCACATGAGCACTTAACTTGTTAGGGGAAGAAAGAGCGGTCCAGTTGCTGAGATACTCCTGCGTCTGGAGGTGCCCGGCCGCCTGGCAGACAGGATGCAGGTGCTTAGCTGGGAAGCGTGTGGAGGCTTCGGGACAGCTCTTTTTGAGCCAGCCCAATTTGGGACACCTCCTAACCGCCCCAGATGAGTTTCTTGTATGGTGGAGACTTGCACGTACCTCTGCTAGAAAGATTGATCAGTTGCATATATGCCTGGATTTTGCTTATTGCTCTGTGACGGAGTGCATGAACCCCCATTGTAGATGTTACACCGTAGAGAAGGAACGTGAGTTGGAAGTGTTTGGAGAGTCTGGGTTTCATCTGGAAGCAGATAGCCTGGTGACTTGGATGTCTGGTAGACAGATTATAGATAGTGTGTTATTTAGCCAGGTAGATAATGCGTAGGTGGGGGAGTCAGTGGTTGTGGTAAATGTCAGCAACAGTATAGTGGGAAGATACTAATGAGGTTCTGGAAGCCAATCCAGGTTACTAGATAGCATTCCGAAGTTCAGGATCTTAACAATTACTTTTCCGGCAGTGCTGGCTAAGCAGGCAGACATCTCAATTCATGGATGAAAGGGTGGAGTCAGAAGGAGCACTCTAAATGTGTGTGTCAGGCACTAGGGAACACTTTGGACCAAGATGATCTTGTATAAAGTAGGATGGGTAGCCATGTTTGTCTGTAGCGGTAGAAGAGTCCAGTAGCATCTTAAAAGATTGGACTCCTGCTAATGAAATAAAAAAGCAGACAGGCTCTACTTAGACTGCAATGAAAGCATGCTGCAGGTGTTTTAATATCACCCAGGTGACAGCCCAGCTTTTAAACTGACCATTGGGAAAAAAACTGATAATATCTGGGTAGCTCCCAGTTCAGTCCGTTTAGGGGAGAATTTGATCAGAAGCATGGGGCAGGGAGCTGCTTAAAGAGATAAGTAATCAGAAAAAATGGCACATGAAAAGGATGCTGGGAGAGAGATGTGTGAAGTATAGGCATAGATTGATAGATGGGTAGGTAGGTAGGTAGATATGGATACACACACACTAATGCAAAAAGCTGCAGGCTGAGATGTGGAGACTAGAGTGTTTCTACTGAAAAGATAAAGCGTGCCATGGAGTTGCAAGTGGCTCACAATGACCCCATAAAGTTCCAACTCAGGGTTTTGCAGAGCAAGAGATGCTGTGTGTTTTTATTAGGAGGGATCTACCAGCATACCGTTTAAAACTGAAAGAAACACTTTGAGGAGCCCTGATTTGTAGCGTGGGCAAGCTACTAGATGATTCATGCTTTGGCTGGTATGTTTTTTCCAACCCAAGTTACTGTTTGCCAGAAGGAAAAATACTGGCAGCTGTATTGTCTTTTTTCCTAACTGGAGCTAATAGAGGTGTAGAAAATGATGACAGATTTCTTCCATGAAAATGATCCAATCCCAATCACATTTTCTACAATGGCATTTTGAGGTTTAATAATATGCCCAATTACAGATAGCCCATGGAACCCTCAAACAGTGATTCTGTGAAGGAGATTGTACTTCTTATATCTAACTTGACTGTGGCCCTTTATTGGTAAATACCTCTACTCTACTGCTTCTGTGTTTGGGAATGTGCCTGTGCCTTTAACTCTCAGCAGGAGGAAAGCAGGGGGTATGGTGAACCTGTGAGGAAGGCAGAGAGCAGAGTCCTCTGCCCTTTGCAAAAGCAAAGTTTGAAGCCTTCCTACAGCCTAAGGAGCTTTCCTCCAATTTAAGGGGCTCTTGTTCCCACAGAAGAGTCACTTAAAAGAGGAACTTCTGCTAACCTAAGTTAGGATACAGCTCAATATCTTGTTATGATAGGTTGCCAGGTCTGACTCAGGAAATATCTAGGGATTTTGGAAGTGGAGCCAGGAGACTTTGGAGGTGGAACCTGGAGACTTTCCCATTCTCTAAATAAATAAAAATACAGCAATGCAGTTCCCCTGAATACAGTCTTCATTTCCTCATCCTCTTTTTTTGTCTATCCTGGCAGCTGCACTTCCACTGAATGAAGGTGAAATTTGTCATACCCGCACAAGTCCCCTTGACAGGATTTGGATGCTTTTCCAAGCATGGCTTTTTTAAAGGAACATGCGCACACACACACACACAGCAGCCCAAATAAAGTTTGTAAGCCCTTTGTTTTGTGATCTCACTGGGGCAATTTACTCATGGGAGTTGCAGAATGTAACAATCTGCTATATTTCAACCAGCTTCTTCAGACAGGAACAGGAAAGGGGAACAGCCTAATGGGTAGAGTTTTCCTCCATCCCATAATCCAGTTCTAGCTAACTCTTTCCTATCCATTTTAATGTAGAAACAACTTATGAAGTTATTGCAAAACAGAATGCTCTCTACCTTCATCACAGGCTCACCACACCTCCTGCTTTCCTCCTGCTGAGAGTTAAAGGCACAGACACATTCCCAAACACAAACAGTTGCAAGCATCTTTTAAGCCTGCCAAGGTTTAAAGGCACATGATGGCTGCTGGGGCAGGGCTTTCCTCTGCCAGCCAGTTGGCTGGTGGCGGGGAGAAGCCTGCAAAACTGGGGGACCCTTGCTGGGACTTGGGAACTGGCAAGCCTATGTTATGAGGAGCTGGACGTAAATGCCTCATGCCTAGCAGCTTTGAAGGAAGAGTAATAAACAGTTAAAATATATAACAAAATAATAAGACTGTAGGATATGGATGTATTGAGTTAAAATTTAAAACTTACAAGTAGGAAAATTACACATGAGGTTTGAAAGGTAGAAATTTAATAGTTATTTACTGCTTCTCTTTTTCTTTGTTGGTTAATGTTTCTTTGTCTTATGCTCACCCCAACTACCCTTTTTTCCCCTTGCTTCTGTATCCCTGCACTATTTCCCCCCTTTTTATTCTGAAATTCAATAAAAAAAATGTGAAACTGAAGGAAGAGGTCATGAAGCCCCTCCTGACAAAGACGCCTCTGGACCCAGCCAATTTAAACAGATAGCAACCAGTGGCCGAGACTGTGTTTTGGGCAATGATGTTTGAGTATGTGGTAGCCATGCAAATACAGGCTGTAACAGATGACATAGATTATGTAGGCCCATTTCAATCCAAGTTCAAGTCTGGTTTGGGGATTGAAATAGCCTTGGTTGTCTTGATGGGCAGTCTTAATGGGAGAGTGATTCTCTTACACCTCTCAGTGGTTTTAGCCATCAGGTTAGGCTGGGTGGGTGGGCAGTTTCACACTCCAGGGCTTCTATTCCTAACTGGCTGGTTTTTCTAGAAGGTACCTCTGGGAGAATAGCTCTCAGCCCTAGGGCATTCACACCATAGAATTTTGCAGGATTGTATTCTGGTCTATGTGTGTTTAACATGTACATCAGGGGTGTCAAACATGCAGGCTGGGAGCTGAATCAGGCCCCTGTGCAACTGGCTGTACTCTGCTTCCTTCTCCCTCTCTCTTGCTTCCTTCTGCATCTCAGCTTGCTTTGCAAGGCTTGTTCAATCGTACAGGAGCTACAGAGCAAAACCTTGATTTTTTCTCTCCATTAGTTGAGGCTTCTCCCTCCCCCCCCCCTCCTGGTCCACTGTGGGGGGAGGGAGGGAAAGAACCAGAGCTTCTTTTGCCTAGTTCCCTGAATCCCATGGGAGAAATACAAGGAAAGCACCTTTAAGACCAACAAGTGCTAATTTTTAAGTTTGTATCTCTGCTACCTAATCTTAAATAGGTACACACATGGCCCAGCCTGGCCCCAACAGTGTGAAAAACCTCAGCTTGAGACCCTGGAGAGCCGCTGCCAGTCTGAGAAGACAATACTGACTTTGATGGACCAAAGGTCTGATTCAGTATAAGGCAGCTTCATATGTTCATAACAGCATTTAAGTTCGATCCAGCCCTCATAACAAATTAGTTCGACACCCCTGATTACATGAAACGGTAGTGAGAGATTGACCAGGAGTTTAGCTTTAGGTGCCATCAATATGCTGATCACACCCAGTTTATCTTCTCTTTAACATTTGAATCAGGTATGTCTGAGGAAGTCCTGAGCATTTGTTTGATTAATGTAATAGCATAGCAGCCAGTAAACTGATGCCCACAAGTCCTCATAAGGCTGAGGTGCTGTTGGTCAACAATTAAAACAGATAGGAATGAGAAGCCAGCCTGGTCGGAATGGGGCTGCACTCCCCATGAAAGAACAGATTCATAGGCCTGGATTCAGAAGGCTTAGATATAGAAGTTCTCCTCCACAGCACGTTCTTCTCCATGGCATGTAGCTAAGGTTGCCAGCCCCCAGGTCCCAGCAGTCCTGGAAACTAAACAAATTAAAAAAACTGAAATTTTCATTGATCAGGCAAGGATTCTTTTAGCAGAGAGAATAAAGAAAATGAATTTTAAAATTTGTGACTGCCATTTTACAAGGTTAATTTGGGGTTTTCTGGTTTTTCGGTTTAAATGACACTTTTTTTGTCACTGAGATAAAGCAATCGATGTCTTTATGCCCAGAGCAAAGCAAACTCCAATAATATTGGGAATTAAATGGACATCCCTGTTGTAGACATGTTCAGTGACTCTTGCACTTAAAGCTCATAATTAATAATACCTGTCTCTTCAGAGCTTTGTCAGGCTTAATTAATTTGTTGTTCATATGTCATGAAATGCCAGTAGTTACTTAACTTGACAGATGGAGAACATGGCTTGAGTTAAAGTATATTTTAAAAAAGACAAAGTATTAGGATGAAGGAAATGGGTTAATGCACTATTAACGTCTCTTACAGTCATACCGATATATTACTATAACTTTTTCTTGAAAGAGCAGCAATATAATAAAACAAAAAATGTATGAAGTTTTCTTCACGCAAGAAACATCTGCCATAATTTTGAAGCCACCTGCCTGCCCTCTAGGTATTGAACTGATCAGGGATGTCAGAGCAAAATGCTGTTACGGTCAGGGTTTTTTAATGCCGGAGGCAAAGTTGCAGTTTTTTTCCTCCCCCCCTTCAGTGGGTGACCAAAATGACAGACATCTTTTTAAAAATTACACCTGAGACGTTGTATAAAGGTAAAGAAGTTAAACTTGTATAACAAGAGCTGTCCTTGGACTGACCTCTGTGAAGTGTGTAGTAAAATCTGAAGCGATTTAAGAATGGCCCTCAACTGGTATTTCTACTATAATTCCTTCTTATAACTACTCAAATACAGGGCTGGATTATGTCAAGTTTAAGAGGCCATGTACTTCCATTGTGGTAATTAGTGTTGCCAGGTCTGTGTTGGAAAATACCTGGAGATTTTGGGAGTGGATCCAGGAGATGGTGGGGTTGGGGAGGGGAGGAGCCTCAGCAGAGTACAATGCCCTAAACTCCTCCCTTCCAAGCAGCCATTTTCTCCAGGGGAGCTGATCTCTGCTGACGGGAGATCAGTTGTAAAAGTGGGAGATCTCCAGGCCCCACCTGGAGGCTGGCAGCCCTAGTGGTAATATAGTAATTTTTGCTTCAGGTTTTTGTTTTGTTTTTGTATTTAGAGGCCTTTCACAATCAGGGCATAGACCAGGGGTGGCCAATTTGCTTAATGTAAGAGCCACACAGAATAAAAGTCAGATGTTTGAGAGCTGCAAGACATGAATGTCAGATGTTTGAGAGCCACAAGGAAGGAAGAGAGAGACAGGAGGTAGGGAGAAGTGGAAAGAAAGCAGATTTAACTTAAATGCATTCTCCAAGCCGCTGGCTAGCTTGGCTTGGATGAAGGATTTAAGAGACAAATCCCTTCTCCAAGCTACCCTCCCCAGTCTCCACATGAAAATATCTAGGAATTCCCAAAGGGTTGTCAAGTCCAATTCAAGAAATATCTGGGGACTTTGGGGGTGGAGCCAGAAGATATTGGAGGTAGAGCCAGAAGCAAGATTATGACAAGCATAAATGAACTCCAAAGGGAGTTCTGGCCATCACATTTTAAAGGGACCACACACCTTTTAAATGCTTTCCTTTATTGAAAATAAGGAAGGATAGGGGCACCTTCTTTGGGGGCTCATGAAATTAGACCCCCTGGTCCAATCTTTTTGAAACTTGGAGGGTGTTTTGAGAAGAGGCACTGGATGCAATGCTGAAAATTTGGTGCCACTACCTCAAAAGACAGCACCCCCAGAGCCCCAGATACCTGCAGATCAATTCTCCATTAAACTCTATGGGAATCGGTTTCTACAGGGAATAATGAAGTGTGCAGCAGGCATTTCCCTCCCCTCCCCTCCCCTTGCTTTCTGATGACCCTGAAGCGGGGGAAGGCCTCCAAACTGAAGGATCCCCTGCCCCCACCTGGGGATTGGAAACCCTAAATCCCCCAGTCTGGAGGTGGCAATCCTGTCAGTCCCTGGTATCTCCAGTGAAAAATGTCCAAGCTGTAAATGATGTGAAAAACCTCTGCTTGATACCCCAGAGCGCTTCTGCCAGTCTGAGCAGGCACAACTGACCTTGGCCGACTGATTGATATAAAGCAGCTTCATGTTTGTTCATCTCTTCTGCACAAGCTGTACCTTAATCTACAGCTACAAAGCCAAGGAGAAGGTGCTACAATAGCAGTTTTGGAGGGCAGACTGAATGACTGAACATTGAACATGCTGAAATCCCTCCCTCCCCAGACTCCAAGCCTTCTCCAAGCACCACCTCCAGTTTGGTGTAGTGGTTAAGAGTGGAGGGCTCTAATCTGGAGAACCAGGTTTGATTCCCCATTTCTCCACATGCAGCTGCTGGGCAACCTTGGGTCTGTCACAGTTCTCTCAGAGCTCTTCTCTTAAGAGTAGTTCTCGAAAGGGCTCTCTCCTCAGCCCCGCCTTCCTCACTGGGTGTCTGTTGTGGGGAGAGGAAGGGAAAGAGATTGCAAGTCACTCTGAGACTTGGAGTGAAGGGTGGTTTATAAATCCAATCGCCTCCTACTCCTCCCCCTCCTTCCCCCCAAACCTGGTTACATTTGCTAAATAGTAAGTCCAGACAGCTCTCATTTCAACGTAACTCATTTATTAGCAAGAACAATCACAAAGAAACACAGGCAACAAGGTGAACTATATACAGTTTGAAAAGTGGTTAACCATGCCCCTGTCAGGCACCAGCCAATCCCAATTGACTCTCCTTCGTTTGCATTTCCTGGATCCCACTTGGCTGGTTCCAAGAGAACAGCCAATTGGAATGTAGGCATCAGGATCCTGGAGGGTAGCGAGTGCCTGCCTCAAGCTCAGACACAGCGTTCTATAATTACATTCAATGCACAACGCATTAATGATAAAAGAGAATTTGCTGTACTAATAAGCTTTCAAAATTGAAATCTCTTGCTAGCTGTGACTTCAGTGGTGTTACTTTATATTATCTTCATAGTTCGTGAACAGTTTGCATGACAAACTTCTGTAAGAGCAACATCTGAACTTCTAGTTAAACATTTACTGTTCTTCTAAAAGAGGAACATTAATCAGAAACAAATGGCGCCATTCAAAACGGAAGAAATAGTGCCATTCACAAAGGCAGATATGTCCTTTGTTCCAGAGAGACTTCCCCCCCCCCTTGTAATTGTTTTCAGAAAGACATATCACACTATTTAGTTGAAATATAGCCCCCAAACAATGAACTTGCAGTGAGACAGCAGAAAATTTCAAGGGTAATGATGATTTGTGATCCAGTGCAATTAAAAGTACAGGATACTTTAACTAGACAAATAAATCAGGATTGCTACTGGCAATACTTTGCAGCGGATAATTCCTGATCTTGTGCCTGCCAGGAATTATTTTAGATTGAGGCCTACGTACAGTCACATCTACTTTCTTAAATAGCAATAGTTTTACTCCAACAATACACTTCTGCAGTATTTCTGTACTGTCTACACTACCAAAGTGCATTCATTTGTGTGGGGGTAAATAAATATATTAAATTATATTAAATAAAGAACATATTAATATAAATATTATATTAATTAAATATTATGAATAATATAAGTAATAGTAACATTTCACTCAACAATGTGAAATACTGCTAAAGTTACTTCTGGAGGAAATAAACTGCTATTTGAGATGGTTGGGGCAGATGCATGCCAGGTAGGGTTGCCAATCTCCAGTTGGGGGAGGCGATCCCCCATTTCTGAGGCCCTCCCCACGCTTAAGGGTCACCAAAGGAGGGAAATGTCTGCTGGGCATTCAGTTATTCCCTATGGAAAGCAATTCCCATAGGGTATAATGGGGCTTGGGGGGGGCTGTTTTTTGAGGTAGAGGCTCCTAATCTTCAGCATAGCATCCAGTGCCTCTCCTCAAAACACCCTCCATGTTTCCGAAAGATTGGACTAGGGGATCCAATTCTATGAGCCCCAAAAGAAGGTGTCCCAATCCTTCATTATTTCCAGTGGATGAAAGGCATTTAAAAGTGCAGTCCCATTAAATGTAATGGCCAGAACTCCCTTTGGAGTTCAATTATGCTTGTCACAACCTTGATCCTGGCCCCACCCCCAGAGTCTCCTGACTCCACCCCCAAAGTCCCCAGATAGTTTTTGAATTGGACCTGGCAACCCTAACGCCAGGGGATCTTGCTTTATCCAAGTGAATCTAGCTCAGAATCCTCAACAAGTTTCCATGGGTGCCATGGTGCCCACTGACACCTTCCTGGCACCACCAAATAATTTTAGAAAAGGGAGGTGGTGGGGCTTTTGCCCAACAAGGCTTCTGATTGGCCGCTAGACATTTGGATGGGAGACTACCATGGAAGGCTAGGGCTGCTGTGCAGAAAAAGGGAATGGCCTACCACCTCCTCTCCTCTCTTGCCTTGAGAATCCTCTGAGGTGGAACTTTAATGGGGTTGCCATAAGTTGGCTATGACTTGACAGCACTTAATAATTAATTTGCTACCCCTGCTAGAAAAGGAACATGTTTGGTTTCCGTTTAGTTTTGCATGTTGTTTACTGCCATCTTAAACAAATCCAGAACTCTTGGACTGGTATCAGAGATTCCTCCTCAACCACGATTTGAATGACTGGAAATGAGCTGTGGCAGCTTCAATGCAGTCTCTTCTTCTCTGCCCCTTCAGTGTGTGGTTTCTCTTTCAGTTTCCCTTTTAATGTTAACCATCCTTTGCCTTGAGGTCTGCATAACTTTGTTTCTTCCAGATCTCAGTCCCTCCTCAAGCTGTGTTTTCTGAGTCTGGGTTGGAGGGAGAGCATTAACTGTAGTTAGGGGTTTTTTTGAGCAGGAACGCAGTTCCGGCTGGCTTGGTGTGAGGGGTGTGACCTAATATGCAAATGAGTTCCTGCTGGGCTTTTTCTACAAGATGTGCTGATTTGGACCTCTTGGCCTACTATGATTAATGCTAGAAAAAGGAAACTGAAGGGGGAACTGCACTCATGAGAAAATAAGAAACTTGGCAAGGAGCAGGGATCAGCAAACTATGGCTCCAAAGCCAAATGTGGATTAATATGGAATCAAATATGGTTGTTATATTGGAGGAGTATCGTCTTTAGCAAACTGGGAGATAGAAAGCTGGAATTAGACATGGTTGCATACATGAGGTTGACACTGAAAACAGGTTAAATGTCTTGGCACCAGCAAGAGCACACTGATTTAGAGTTGCCAGCTCCAAGCTGGAAAATACCTGGGGATTTTGGGGGTGGAGCCTGTGGGAAGAGGGGCTTGGGGAGGGACTTCAGTGGGGTATAATGCCATAGAGTCCACCTTCCAATGGGGTCATTTTCTCCAGGTGGATTGATTATTGTCACCTGGAGATCAGTTGTAATCCCAGGAGCTCTCCAACCATCACCTGATGGCTGGCAAGCCTATCACAGATTGAAGGATTCTTTTGTCACATTTTCCCTTTGATTATTTGATCAAGTGTAGGCAAAAGGTATATACCAGGGGTGGCCAAACGTGCTTAACATAAGAGCCACATAGAATAAACATCAGATGTTTGAGAGCCACAAGACATGGACATCAGGTGTTTGAGAGTGGAAGGAAGGAAGGAAGATAAATGGGGAGAGGGAGGTAGAAAGAAAGCAACTTTAAATGCATTCTGCAAGCCACTGGCTGGCTTGGCTTGGCAAAGTGATTTAAGGAGAGAAATACCTTCTCCAAGAAGAAGAAGATGATGATGATATTGGATTTATATCCCACCCACCACTCCAAATTTCAGAGTCTCAGAGCGGCTCACAATCTCCTTTATCTTCCATCCCCACAACAGACACCCTGTGAGGTGGGTGGGGTTGAGAGAGCTTTCACAGAAGCTGCACTTTCAAGGACAACCTCTGCCAGAGCTATGGCTAACCCAAGGCCATTCCAGCAGGTGCAAGTGGAGGAGTGGGGAATCAAACCCGGTTCTCCCACTTAACCAGTACACCAAGCCAGCCAACAGGGTGATGGGGGCTTCAAGAGTCACACAATGTGTGTAAAAGAGACACGTGTGACTCCCAAGCCACAGTTTGGCCACCCCTAGTACTGCTGTCGGAGTCCTCTGCTCACAACCTGATCCCAGCGGAAGCTGGTTCAGGTAGCCGACTCCAGGTTGACTCAGCCTTCCGAGGTCAGTAAAATGAGTACCCAGCTTGCTGGAAGGGAAGTGTAGATGACTGGGAAAGGCAATGGCAAACCACCCCGTAAAAAGTCTGCCGTGAAAACGTTGTGAAAGCAGTGTCACCCCAGAGTCGAAAACGACTGGTGCTTGCAAAGGGGACTACCTTTACCTTTTAGTATATACTCTTATGTGTTAAAGGGGATTTTTGTCTTGACGCTTTAGTTCTTGAAGCTTTTTCTAGGCAGCTCTAATCCATGAATGTGTACTCTCTGATCTTCAGACTTCAAATTATTTCTGGCCTTCTTGATTGCATTTATTTAATGGTACTTTGCCCTTTGGGCTGAGCCAGAAACTGCAGGCTTCCTTTCCCTTTTTAAAAAAGGAATCCTGATTGAGTTCAACCATGAGAGGGTGGCAGGTTTTACCTGAGTTGGTGTGCCAACCAGTGTTCCTTCTAAGCTGAGTTAGCGTGATTTTTAGCCTCCAGCTCAAACATGTTTGTCTTAGCTCAGGAAGGGTGACCCCAGAGCACACTAATTTTTGCAGTAGCTCACAACTTTAATGCCAGACGCTCACAAAGTAGAATTTTTGCTCACAACTCTGCAACTTAGAGGGAACACTGGTGCCAACCAAGTCTTTCAGCTGGACTCCCAAGTTTGTCCATGGAGCCTGCGGGACCCTACTGTTTCTGGCTAGACGGTTAAGGGGGTCTGGCTCTGGCCCCAGGCCTGAGACCTGAAAAGCTGCTTCCTTGGCCAGCTAAGCTTTATTGCCGTTCACTTCTGCTTGCTGGGCTGGAAGCTGGGGGTTGGGGGAGAGGGAGGGAGACTTCTTAAGACAGCATTTAAATCCGCTTACAAAGGTTCCCCCCACCCCCAAACTTAATTCAGACTCAGACATTAATCTCCCGAGTTTGTTTGACAGTTTAATTTGTAGCGATTCATGGTTAGGCGATGCTTCTAGTCAGATGCCTAGGATTGCACGAAATATGTCTGAAGGGTGGCTGCAACCCTTTGCTAACCCCTAGAGTAATTACTGGGGAGAGGTAATGGTGGGCTGGAGGAAGGGAAGACACCCTTCTTTTCTGAAAACTCTGCCTTCTTGGCCCCAGTCTCCAAGGAAGAAGGGGCAGCTGAACTTTGAAGGTATGTGGCTAAGGTAGAGTGTGTAGTTCCATCCTAAGGAAGAAAATGGAAACTCTTCAGAATCTTGTAAATCTTCAGCAAGAGGGTTGCCAACCCCAATTACTGGAGACTTGTGGGGGGGGGGGGGAGGCTGGGGAAGGCAGGGTTTGGGGAAGGGAGGGACCTCAGCAGGGTCTAATGCCATAGAGCCCACCCCCCAAAGCAGACTTTTTCTCCAGGAGAACTGATCCCTGTTGTCTGGAGATCAGTTGTAATTAGGGTTGCCAGCCTCCAGGTGGGGCCTGGAGATCTCCCGCTTTTATAACTGACCTCCAGCTGGCAGAGATCAGCTCCCCTGGAGAAAATGGCTGCTTTGAAGGGTGGACTCTATAGCATTTTATCATGCTGAGGCCCCTCCTCCCCCCAAACCCCGCCCTCTTATGAATCCACCCCCAAAGTCTCCAGGTATTTTCCAACACAGACCAGGCAACCCTAGTTGTAATCCCAAGAAATCTCCAGGCCCCACCTAGAGGTTGGCAACTCCACTTCAGCAACATAATACTACCTCAGCTTTAACTGGAAAAGAACTATGTATGAATTCAATCAATTCCTCCATTTATTTTTAACAAATACATACATACATACACACACACACACAACCTGCAGTAGAACTCCTTTAATCTATTTTTGAAGAACTGTTGCTTGTACATTTATTTAAGGGATAGATTGGGGCAGAAGGGAAATAGACTAGCAGTACTGCTGCTGTAAAGAATGTTAATGGTATTGAGAGACTGTCCAGTGCTTGGTACAGAATCATAACCAGTTGCAAAGATCTGATTGACGGCTGGACACTCATGAACCTGTTAGTAAGGCTGCACCATAAATTGTACCCTGGCTTCCATCCCTCTGGTAACCGCTCGCTCCCAGTGATGTAGGTGCAGAAAATACCCACTTCTCTGCTCATCTATCTAAGGAAACAGCACATTTAATAAGGAAATATATTTCCATCCAATTAGGCTTATTTAGTAGTTAGTGACTCTCAAGACTGGCCTTAATTCCTCTAGTGGGCAGAGGTGTTGAGGGCCCTTGCCATTTCCTTACGTGTAATCTGTGTTATGCTGTGCCAGCTTGGTATGCTTAGCTTTTACTTTGGAGCAGAAACAAGTATGCATTGCACCCCACAAACTCAAAGCACAGCTTGCTTCTCAAGAGCATCTCTATCTGTTTATGGAGACAGTCGAATGGCTCACTGTCTGTAACTAATGTTGTGAGAGCCAGGGGTCATTTTGTAGAAAAAGAGGTGCTGGAGCTCATTAGCACAACTCACTTGCATCTGCCACACACACCCTGACATCACCGGAAGGTGTACTCGATGATAGTTTTTCAGTTTTGTTGTTCAAGAACTTGGTCTAAGAGAAGGAGGAGGGGGAGGAGGAAGAAGAAGAAGAATTCTCCCCTCCATAATACATCTGGGGCACAATCTGCTGTATGAATCATTTAACCCATCCAAACTGCCTTTCACATGGAAGACTGCAGTCACTAATAAGTTCCTCAATGATTTTATTGAAGCCATTATTTAAGGCAGTGGTATTGATACAGCAATAGGTCAAAGATAGGTGTGCTTTAAAGAGAAGCTTGAAAATAAGTCCTATCTGCTTCTATTCAACCAGTCTGTTCTCTACTGAAATTCTTGGAAAAGTGGCTGTTGATTTATTTAGAAGGCTGCCTTCATGCGTCTAGATTCTGCCTGTGGTTTTCACTTGGGTCGGTCCATCTGGCACATTCTTAACCCGCCCTTCCTCTGAGAAGCTCAGGACAGTGTACATGGGTTCTTCCATCCTCTGTTTTATCTCCACAACAACCCAGGGAGGTAGGTCAACCTGAGAGTGAATGCTGCCCCAAGGTAATGTAGTGAGTTTAATTTTTGTCAACCACTTTGAATTCATGAGAAAGGCAGAATAGAAATGAAGTAAACAGATTTTGTTGCCACACTAGCATACTAATGTTCAAACTTCTGGTATAGATTCACTCTTTTCCCCATTGCAGTGTGCCTCCAGCATCCAGAAAATTGTGAAAATGAGATCACGTTGCTAATTCTTGCCCAGGAAGATCCCTGCTGTATAATCTAACCATAGTTGTGCACTTATATAAGTTGGCCCAGTTATTGTACTTGATAACCAGCTGTATGTTATAATTGTCTGTAACTAAATCCGTTGCATCTGGATACATTTTGTGCATGAGTGCTGCCTTTCATGTAAGTGCATTGTTAATTGCTGTTGCATTGTTATTGTTGCTTTTAAAAATAATATTTCAGGCAAGTTCTGCTAAATATTTATGGTTGTCCCTTCTGCACATCAGATTGCTTTTTTATTGCCGTCAAGAATAATACTAGTCATGTGAACTGTGCTCTCAGTGCTGGGGTTTGCAAAGCAAGTGTTTGTTGTATTTATTAAATGTACTAAGAATGGCTATTTGACTGCATGTCCAGTTTTAGTGCTTACTCTTCCGTATATATTTGTTTCTGAGATTCTGCCAGCCATTTGTGTACTGACCATGTTCACCTTTTGTCCATTTCTTATCAAACCATCTCTTTCAATACTGCCCACACAACCATCTTCACATGCACTAATTTCTTAAAGCTCAGTAATATCAACAAAGGGGTAAACTGCATTTATGGAAAGCACCTTCCCTTTCAGTGGTTGCTGCAAATATCCTAGGCAGCACTCTATAATCTCTCAGGGGTATGACTGCCATGATACATCCCTTCTTCTTACACCTGTTGATCCTGAAACACTGAATGCATGACAAGTTGACATTTCTTTCCAAGAAGTACAACATCCAAGGAGTTTCCCCAGGTTTCTTCTTTTGCTTTAACCATGTTTTCTTTTAAACATTACCAACAACAGTGACAACAAGCTACTTTGCTCTGTTTTCACTGAATTAAATCTTCCCCATGTCCTTTTGTTATTGACAGAAAACCAGTTTAAATGCAAAACCCCAGCCATTGCAGACATTGTGATCCTAGTCGATGGATCCTGGAGCATTGGCAGATTCAACTTCAGGCTTGTGCGCCTTTTCCTGGAGAATCTGGTTGAGGCCTTCAACGTGGGCTCTGAAAAGACAAGAATAGGTAATGTTTCAAAGGATTTAAACAAGGCACCGATGATGATCGTGACCTGATTTTCTGCTTCTTAAAGTAGACATTCCAACTTTTTTTTGCTGGGGGCACATGTTTAGCATCAAAGTTACGGTCTTCAGAGTGTTCAAAGTCTCAGTGTTAAGTATGTTTTGTGCTGAGGAATCCTGGAAAGGTATTTGTGCAAGGGAGCAATCATAACAAGTCTACTCAGAAGTAAAGACCTGTTTTCATTCCTTCGGGCCTACTCCCAGGAAAGTGCTCTTAGTGTTGCACCACTAATCTGTTATAGCAACAGCCAGGGCTTTTTTGAAGGAAAAACCCAGCAGGAGCTTCCCAAGTGCAGCCCATTACTTTCTTCTATGCAAGGTTGTCATTCCTTCCATGAAAAAAACAAGGCATTGGGGTGGAGAGAGGTCATGATCGCAACCCATTGGACCAGTGCCCATTGACAGACCTTGTCAGGGGTGTCAAACTCATTTGTTATGATGGCCGAATCTGACATAAATGAGACCTTGTCAGGCTGAGCCATGCCGGGCCATGTGTGTACCTATTTAAGATTAGGTAGCTAAGATATAAACTTTATAAAGGACACAGACAAACACAATTAAATATTCTTTTTAAAAAAACCTTAAAATATGCTTAAAACATTAGCACTCATTGGCCTTAAAGGTGCTTTCATTGTATTTCTCCCATGGAATCCGGGGAACTGGGCAAAGGAAGCTCTGGCTCTTTCCTTTCTTCCCCAGGGGACCGGGACGGGGAGGAGCCTCAGCCAATAGAAGAAAGAGGCATGGCTCAGTAGCTCTGCTGTGCGATTGAGAGCCTGGCAAAGCAAGCTCTCCCCCCCCTTCCTTCCCAAGGGAGGAGACTCAGCCAATGGAGAAAACAGAGACTTTGCTCTGTGGCTCCTGTGTGACTGAGCAAGCCTGGCAAAGCAAACTGTGATACAGAAGGAAGCAAGAGAGAAGGAGAAGGAAACAGATGACAGCTAGTTGCTTGGGGGCCTGACAGGAGCCCTCTGGGGGCCTGATTTGGCCCCCAGGCTGCGTGTTTGACACCCCTGCCCTACAAGGTCAAATGTGTCTTTATGCCTCCCCCAGCATGCCCACTGCAGCAGACACACTGAGGAAGACTGAAGACATCAGGGAGGCATTTAAAGATGCAACCTCATACATTCCCTAGCATGCCACCTGGAGCCCTGGCCAGCCCAGGCAGAGCTGTGCTCCTGTGCACTTCTGCCCCCCAAAAACCCTGGCAACAGCTACAGGAATCCTTTGGCAAGCTGGTGTATGTGTCAGAGTCTGCAGGCTTATAACAATAGTCATCCAGTCGCTAGAATCATGATACTAGCCAGAGGCAGAAGTACTCCTGAATCACAATTAAATGTTGTCTGAAATATATGAAACAAATAGGAGAGCTACCAGCTACTTCTTAAATGATTCTTCTGTTCAAGCCCTGTTTGGTTAGGTAGTCAGAATTGTATTGTGAAAAACACACCTGGCTGTGCCCATAGCTGCCAAGGTTCCACACTGAATCTAATACCCTTGACTCATCAGATTCCTCTGTGTTGTGTCACTCACCTGGTTTGGCTTCAGTGGCACACCCAGTCCATCAGATTCTGCCCTTTCTGCAATAGAGGGCAATTTGTTTAAATCAAAAGCTGGGGTTCCTTTCTTCCTTAAATGGCTCTCCCGAACCAGCAAAGAACAGACCATGAGTAACTGGCCTCCATAAGTATGAAGCACAGTTCTCAACATTCTGTTAGAGTGTAAAAATGTCCAAGAAATAAATCCCAAGTACACAAACAGAAACAGGCTTAACTCCTAAGGAGAGGTCACCAGTGGGCAAGTAGAAAATTTCCAGGCATATCCAAAAAGTATCCCTCAGTGTAGCCCATTATTTTCTTCTATGCAAGGTTTCCATTCCCTCTTATGAAAAAAAGCAAGACATTGGGGTGGAAGGCAGGGGGGGGGGATCATGATTGCAACCCATTGGACCAGTGCCCATAGAACAGACCCTACAAGAAGGTCTAGTGCATCTTTAGGAGCAGACAGACATTGTATACACACACCAGAAGTCCTTCCATTATTCAAGCTTTCCCTCCATACACATACACACATATTATGTGTGTGACCATTAGAACTTCCTCAGGAGGTGATGGGCTCTCCTTCCTTGGAGGTTTTTAAACAGAGGCTAGATGGCCATCTGATGGCAATGAAGATCCTGTGAATTTAGAGGGAGATATTTGTGAGTTTCCTGCATTGTGCAGGGGGTTGGACTAGATGATCTGGAGGTCCCTTCCAACTCTATGATTAGTCACAATGATGGGTGTTTGGCTAGTGCTATTAATAAACCTTGTGTGATTTCTTCCCTAGGACTTGCCCAGTACAGCGGTGATCCCCGGATAGAATGGCATTTGAATGCCTACAGTACAAAAGATGCTGTCTTAGATGCAGTACGGAACCTACCCTATAAGGGTGGGAACACCTTAACAGGTACAGTGTGCTTTGTGCACGATGTACACACAACTCAAAATGTGTTTTGCTTCTACATGTTATACTTCTGTCCCATTACTATATTTTGAGAGGTGCAAACAAACCACTTTATTCATGTAGTTTTCTTTATATACATCAATAAAGTTTTTACTGGCCTTCAGCATGCAGAAGATAAGCACCAAGCTAATCTAATCGGTGGTATTAATTTCAAATTAATGACAGAGGCTTGTGCCAGAAAGCAAGGCACAGGGTGGGAGAGGACAGTACAAATCTGTCTGTGTTGTTAATGCAAATTAAGCTCATTTGTGGCTAACATTTTTTAATTCTGATAGATACATTTTAAAAGGTTTGGCTGGCCTCAGCATACTCTTGGGTAGGACAACCGTTGGGTAGGACTTCTGACCCTTTCCCTGCATGTTCACTTGTGAGTCATGGCCCATACTTCAGGATGCACACACTGCCTAGTGCCATCAGTTTTGAGGTGTCAGAATGAAGAAGACTGCAGATTTATACCCCTCCCTTCTCTCTGAATCAGAGACTCAGAGTGGCTTACAATCTCCTACATCTTCTTCCCCCACAACCGACACCCTGTGAGGTGAGTGGCGCTGAGAGGGCTCTCACAGCAGCTGCCCTTTCAAGGACAACTCCTGTGATAGCTGTGACTGACCCAAGCCCATTCCAGCAGCTGCGTGAAGGAGTGGGGAATCAAACCCGGTTCTCCCAGATAAGAGTCTGCACATTTAACCATTACACCAAAGTGGCTCTCTATGCATCCCCAGCTGCTTTGGTTTGGCTCAGGTCTCTTAGGATTTCTCTGAAGGAATCCTGAGGAATAGGTTTAGAATCTTAGGAAGCTGAAAGGACAGGCACTCAAGCTGTCTTTCTGATAAGTAATGGTTATTCATAATACAAGGTTTAGTAGTCTATCGGACTCTTCAATCAGTAATTTGAAATTCTTGTTTCACTCTGTTACTGACAATACACACCAAAGATGGGTCTTTGTCAGTGCCGGATTAAATTCCGTGGAGGCCCCTAGGCAGTCAAAATCTTGGGGGACCCCCTTGCAAATTATCTCTGAGTTGGAGTGCCCACTCTGCTGCTTGTGGCCCCCACTGCAGCCTGCAGACACCTTCTCAAAAGCCCGTTTGACAAAGCTGTGGGGGAGAGGCAGAGAAAGGTAAAATTGGCAACAACACCAGCAGCAGCCACACCAGGCAAGTCAGGCAAAGAGCGGCTCAGTTGCTGGCTGTGCGTGGAGGCTGGGAGGGCTGCAAGCAGGGGGGAAATTGAGGGGGGGGGAAAGCTGGCCTGGGGCCCCTAAAGCTGTGGGGGCTCATAAGCCAGTGCCTAGTTGGTCTAATTGTTATTCCGGCCCTGGTCCTCAGTATAGTTGCCATCCCTGGTTTGGGAAATTCCTGGAGATTTGTGGGTGGAGCATGGGGAGGATGGGATTTGGGGAGGGGAGGGAGTTCAGAGGGGAGGGTTGCCAGGTCCAACTCAGAAAATATCTGGGGACAATGGAGTGGAACCAAGATGCAAGTAACCCCAGAAATATCCACTGACAGGAAGATTTACATCAGTGGCTTTCATACTGCAGCTCAAAATGCCCTGTGAAATGCTGGAGCAGCTTTATTTCCTAGGAGCAGCACAAAGGAGGAATCAGAGGTGTACCATGGAAAGGGGGAATCAGCAAAACTCTGCCCCCTCTCCATCTGTAGGCTCCAACCCAGAGAAGGAGAGAGCTGGGAGCTGACTAATGGTGAAATACATTAGGATGCATTCTCTCTTTCTCTGTGAGAATTACAAATATGATCAATGTGGTGGGAGAGAGAGCAGCATGGTGTTGCTAGATCTTGGAAGCTAAGCAAGGTTGGAACTTGGAAGGGAGACAGCAACGGAAGCCTCTGCACAGGAAGGCAATGCCAAACCACCTCTGCTTTTCACTTGTCTTGCTGCCGTCACCATAAGTCGGCTACAACTTTTACACATAGACCAATTTCCCACTCGCCTTAAGCCGCTCCCATGCTCCTCTTCTCTGCGGGGCTTCCGTGGGATTTCGCACTGTCTGCCCCAGCGCTGCAACTAGCTTTGCCTTTTTCGCACAGCAAACAGAAACTGATTTTTAGAGATGTCTGTTTGCAACATGAAAAAGGCGAAGCTAGTTGCAGCCCCGGGGCTCAGATAGTGTGAAATATGACAGAACCCCCGCAGAGAAGAGGTGTGTGAGAGCGGTATAAGGCTAGTGGGAAATCTGCTTCCTTGTAGGAATGCTTCTTTCTCTCCATCTGTGTTTTACTTGCACATTTGTAAAAATAAATGAAATATTGCAAAAATACCATCAGTCTGTAGCACTCTCTGTGCCAATGGAAATCAAACCCAGGACATTTCACCCCTGGCACATTTCATAGCTCAGGGAAGTAGAGAATACCCAACAATCCGTTTGACTGATTTTTTTGTTTGTTTTCTCTCTGCACAGGCCTTGCTTTAACTTTCATTTTGGAGAATAACTTTAAACCTGAGGCTGGTGCAAGACCGGGGGTTCCAAAAATCGGTATATTGATCACAGATGGGAAATCCCAAGATGATGTGATCCCGCCTGCAAAAAACTTGCGAGATGCTGGCATTGAATTGTTTGCTATTGGTAAGCATTCTTTCTCAGGGAATTCTCAAAAGGTTTTCCCTTAAAAGTGCTCATTTTGCAATAGTTTTCACACGTTCCATCACATTTTCTTCGAACCTCATTGATTTACAGTTCCAGCTTGTGGATTCCTGGGGGACTTTGGAACTATTGGGAATTCCAAGGTTTAATGAGCAAAACGCTCACGGGCTTGAATGAAGAAAGAGTGCCGTCTTTGTTGTTTCTTCTAATATCAGGTGTTAAGAATGCTGATGAGAATGAGTTGAAGGAGATCGCCTCTGAACCCGACAGCAGTCACGTCTACAACGTTGCCGACTTCAGTTTTATGAATTCGATTGTGGAAGGCCTTACGAAAACTGTGTGCTCCAGAGTGGAAGAGCAGGAGAAGGAAATAAAAGGTAGAGGAGAAACTTGTTTTTGCTGTCTTTAGATACTGGGGAAGCCCATTGACTTCACAAGATTATGGTGAGAGCTTGCTGCTTTTGGCAGATTAAACAAAAATTAATTTCATGCCATTGCTTAAAACCTAGGGACCCTGATAGCCACAGTTGGGGCTCCTTCAGATCTAGTCACATCTGAGGTGACGGCCAGAGGATTCCGTGTGAGTTGGACCCATGCGCCAGGAAAAGTGGAAAAATACAGAGTTGTCTACTATCCTACAAGAGGAGGGCAGCCAGAGGAGGTAAAGACTAGTGTGCCCACATATTGAATGATCTGAAAGTTCTTTCTCCCCCCCCTCTTTATATTTTGATTGAATTTTTAAAAATATATACAAGTTAATATCAATATTAATATTTAATTAAACTTATGGAATCATGTTGTAAACAAGCATAAATACTTACATGCATACAATAAAATATCGAGTAAGGATTTTAAATTATAAAGATGTATCTAGATATGTAGACCATTTTCTATCCAAGGAGAGAGGTCACGATGAAAACAAAATTAAGATTAAGATAATAGTTCTTGATAGTATTGTGTGAATTGGCCCTCACAAAAGACGGCCCAGTTATATTCATACATCAATCTCCCAGTGAGAAACCACCATTAGAGGATGAATTTTAAGGCCTTTGACCGGTCTATTCCCCCTGCCCTCCTTTCTGCAAAGAGAATATACATCATGTCTGTACAACTGGGATTGGAGGCAAGTGCTGTGGTACTCCAGTTTTAGTAACCACAATCCTGCTGACTTCCAGAAATCATGCTTGAAGCCTAGTTCACACATAATAAGAATGAGATGACAAAACACTGAGGGGAGGGGCTGCAGCACAGTGGGAAGAATATCTGTGTGGCATACAAGTCCCAGGTTCAGTCCCCAGCAGCTCCAGATAAAGGGATGAGGTGGTAGATGAGATGAAAGACCCTCGCTTAAATCTCTGGAGACTCACTGCCAGTTTGAGTGGACAGTATTGACCTTGATGGACCAAGGATCTGGTTCACTATAAGGCAAGCTGCTTGTGAACATATGAAGCTGCCTTATACTGAATCAGACCTTTGGTCCATCAAAGTCAGTATTGTCTTCTCAGACTGGCAGCGGCTCTCCAGGGTCTCAAGCTGAGGTTTTTCACACCTATTTACCTGGACCCTTTTTTGGAGATGCCAGGGATTGAACCTGGGACCTTCTGCTTCCCAAGCAGATGCTCTACCACTGAGCCACCGTCCCCCCCCCAAGGTGGGAGAAATGATTGTCCCTCTTCTTCAGACTGCAGGGGGAGGATCACAATGCAGAGTTCTCCCCTCTGTTTAACAAACTCCCTCCAGACAGAAAATCAGCACAGCAAACCATGGAGATTAGAACCTGTCTCCTTTCTAGGGGAAGAGATGTTCAAAGCTGGTATTAACCCACCTGCAGTCTCCAATCCATTCGGTCACTACAGAGCACATCACTACCTGCTCTTACCCTATGTGTGAACCTAGCCTATCATGTGATAGCATGCTGCTGCCCCAGAAATGCCCCAGAATAACTGAATTCTAAGCTTTAATAAGGCTTTTGTAATGACCAGTGAACTTGAACAGGCATAGCCGTATACCATGCCTTTCCTTTTCAGGATTCTGAGGGCCTTTACTTTACAAAGTCTTTGTGCTTTTTGTACAATCATATGAGGACTTCAGAGCAGAACTTTTGTGTCTCCTTCAATCACATCTGCCCTTTTCTCCTCACAGCTAGGGAGCACCGGTTCAAGTGGTCACAACTCGCCTCTTTGTTCTGTTTTCTCCTTAGAAACCACACCATGGAGTTGTTTTTAGCTTCATTGTGGAACAGCAGCACAAGGGATATGACTTTGCGAATGGAGCCAATAGCAGCTCTGCAAGGTGGCACCCTGGTTGTGAGGAAAAAAATAGCATGTGTGAGTCTGGGAGACACAAAACTCCTGCCGAATTTCTGCTTCAGAGTCCTTGTATTATCACTCACCTAACGTGAGGACTTCAATGCCTCCCATAGCCCTGTTCTGAAGGGTCATTGAGGAAAGACAGGCACCTTTCCCATACCACAGCACCAAAGCAGGGACTATTAGGAACTTCAGCCTCTAGATTCAAAGTTACTATTATACTGTTTGTTATGTATTGTGCGGAAGTGGCCAGGCCGTTTGGAAATGGTCACCTAAAGGACCCTCAGGTTCCCGGATGTGGCTCGCCAGTAGCCCCGCCCCTGAACATCTGTGGCAGGAAGTTTAACCGACCAGGATTGGCCTGGTCGGACCGGGGGGGCTGTCCGGGGAAATGTATATATGCGGGCCCCCGGCCGCGTGTACTCAGTCTTGTAATCAAGAATGTTGCCTTTCAACCGTCTCGGTCTCCAGTACATTATACTGTTACTGTTATACTGTTTGAGAGCCAGTTTGGTGCAGTAGTTAAGTGCGCTGACTCTTATCTGGGAGAACCAGGTTTGATTCCCCACTCCTCCACTTGCAGCTGCTGGAATGGCCTTGGGTCAGCCATAGCTCTTGTAGGAGTTGTCCTTGAAATGGCAGCTGCTGTAAGAGCTCTCTCAGCCCCACCTACCTCACAGGGTGTCTGTTGTGGGGGGCGGGGGAAGATAAAGGAGATTCTGACCTCTCTGAGATTCAGAGCATAGGATGATGGGATATAAATCCAATATCTTCTTCTGCGGCTGCTTTAAACCAACCTCTCCCCTCATACAGGTTGTGGTGGATGGCACTGTTTCAACAGCAGTTCTGAAAAACCTGATGTCATTAACTGAGTACCAGATAGCTGTATTTGCCATATATATCAGCTCTGCCAGTGAGGGACTCCGGGGCACCGAAACAACACGTAAGTAAAAATGCTGATCATAAAGTTTTATCTATCAGATTCTGGTGACTGGTTTGACTGGGTAACTTTACATGTGCTTATGATGAGGAACCTTGCGTGATCCCATGATCCATCAGCAGAAAGCAGAGATGATTGTGGATCTTTCCTGCACCCCCCCCCCCCTGCCCATAACAGCCATTTCTGACCCCTAGGAAGATTATTGTCAGGGTCAGGGCTTTTTTTGCAGCAGGAAGTTCTTTGCATATTAGGCCGCACTTCCCTGATGTAGCCAGTTCTTTTGGAGCTTACAGTAGGCTCTGTACAAAAAGCCCTGTAAGCTCTTGGAGAATCGACTACATCAGTGTGGCCTACTATGCAAAGAAGTTCCTGCTACAAAAAAAGCCCTGGTCAGAGTCATATGACCTATGGGCCATACAGGTCAGGAGGCAGCAGTCGGAATGAGAATGAAATTGATCCTCTCTGGCTGTTCCATCGATTTAGGTCCACAGATAGATGAGGAAGAAGGGAACAATTTTGGCCCCTTCCCCACCGCAATGGCCTGACCTGTGTGGCTTATACCACGCAGGCCACATGAACTTGAGAACAAAATTGCATCTGCAGTTCAGGGAATCCAGCCAAGGTATGAAAGCTTGCTACTTCCCAAATGTTGCAAACTTCTGGGTATGAGTTTACATCCTTGTTTTAGAGAGGAGAAGTTTACCACTAGGTGAGTTTTCTTATGCAACCGCCCCATGTGGTCAGATTCTGTAGCACCCTATTTATTTCTTAATCATTTAAAAAATTCTTTAAAAAATGGGAATCTGAAGAAGAAGGTTGGTTTTTATACCCTGCTTTTCTCTACCTGGTGCAGAGTGGTAAAGCAGCAGTACTGTAGTACTGTGGTCTGAACTCTCTGCTCACAACCTGAGTTCGATTCCAGCAGAAGCTGGATTCAGGTAGCCGGCCCAAGGTTGACTCAGCCTTCCATCCTTCTGAGGTGGGTAAAATGAGTACCCAGTTTGCTGGGGGGAAAGTGTAGATGACTGGGGAAGGCAGTGGCAAACCACCCATGACCTGAGTTCAATCCTGGTGGAAGCTGGGTTTTCAGGTAGCCAGCTCAGCCTTCCATCCTTCCAAGGTCAGTAAAATGAGTATCCAGCTTGCTGGGGGGAAAGCGTAGATGACTGGGGAAGGCAATGGCAAACCACCCCGTAAAAAGTCTGCCGTGAAAGCGTTGTGAAAGCAACGTCACCCTAGAGTTGGAAACGATTGGTGCTTGCACAGGGGACCTTTCGTTTCCTTTTCCTTTCTCTACCTGAAGGCATCTCAAAGGGGCTTACGATTGCCTTTCCTTCCTCTCCCTACAACAGGTGTCTTGTGGGGTAGGTGGGTCTGAGAGAGCTCTGACAGAACTGCTCTTGAGCGAACAGCTCTGAGAGAACTTGTGACTGACCCAGGGTCATCCAGCTGGCTTTATGTGGTGGAGTGGGGAACAAACTCAGCTCACCAGATTAGAGTCCACCACAGAGTTTCCAATGATTCCTAGAGCTACCCTTTGTCACATCTGGGTTTCATCTGGAAATGATGGAGCACCATCAGTGATGTTGCTGTTTGTTTTTTAAAAATTCTCTCACCACCATCTGGAGCAGTGGCAGGCTATAGCGGGAATTTTGAGAAGCCTATTTTGAGAGTTGTTTCAAGAGAGCAGCAGCAGGAAGAAATAAGGCCTTCAAAGTGCTCCAGAACTGAGCCACTGAAATAAAACCCATAAACAGTATTCCCAAATTACCATCCCCAAAAAGAAACAAAGGGCGTTTTCGCACTGACCTTACGCCGGAGCGACGTCCCTCTTCACCGCGCAGCGTCTGTGCGGATTTCGCACTAATTGCTCCGCAGAACCTGGAAGAGCCGCAAAGTCCTGCGGCTTTTGCGTCGCAAATGTAAACCGCCAAAAACCAGTTTACATTTGCGACGCAAAAGCCGTGGGACTTTGCGTCTCTTCCGGGTTCTGTGGAGCAATTAGTGCGAAATCCGCGCAGACGCTGCGCGGTGAAGAGGGACGTCGCTCCGGTGTAAGGTCAGTGCAAAAACGCCCAAAAAGTATTTGGTGCAAACAGTTTAGAACTCCAGCACTATACTCACAGGCAGGGATGGAATTCTAGCAGGAGCTCCTTGCATATTAGGCCACACCCCCTAATGTAGCCAATCCTCCAAGAGCTTACAAAGTTCTTTTTTATAAGCTCTTGGAGGATTGGCTACATCAGGGGTGTGTGGCCTAATATGCAAAAAAGCTCCTGCTAGAATTCCACCCCTGCACATAGGTATGCACGTGTCAAACAAGACTGAACTCTCAGTGCCACCATCCCTCCCCTTTCTGCCAAACCAGCATCAACAGCACAGAGTGAGGAGTCAGGGAGTGAAAGCCCTTATCAGGAGGCCTGCTACTCTGCCTCTATGGGATTTACAGAAATAGGCAGAAACGTGATTTGTTGGCAGCCTTTCCTGACATGGAGGAGAAGAGTGAGGGGAGAAAAGCTGACTCTGAAAGGCAGAGATTTTTTTTATGATGTGTGAACATACACTTATTTGGAAGTAAGCTCCATTGAACTCAGGGCAAGGCTGTGGATGCTTTCCTTTTCTTTTCATTCACTAGGGCTTTCTCATGCCCTTTGTGTAAATGTCTAATTGTTAATGTGGAACAGAAAGCAGAGTTTTGGTTTTCAAGCCAACCTTTGGGAGTTCTGACCAATGGAGGCTGGCGGAACATTTCCATTATCCCATAAACTGACTGCTGCAAGAGCTATTTTGAGCTTTGCGAGTGATCAAATCAAGGGCTTTTAAGAGGACAACAGTTGCATATGGCATATTTCACAGGATTTAGGACTGAGGGGTAGGGAGGTTTTTGCAGTCAGATGCTATCATGTCGGAGGAAAAGCTTGAACAGTAACTACATCCCTGATGGGATCTCTCTGGAGTTATTTTCAAGGGAGGTGTAGCGACTTCACAAAAACACTTCCCTGTTTCAAAGCAAAGTAGCTAAATCCTAATGTATGCGCAAGTCTGAAGGTATGGTCTGATAGAACAGGAAGGTCTAGCACTTTCCCCCAAGGTTAATCATTCATGCACAAAGCATTGCTAACGCTGTTACAAGGGGGCAGCGTGGTATAGTGGTTAACAGCAGCGTGGTATAGCGGTTAAGACTCTAATCTGGAGAATCGGGTTTGATTCCCCATTTCTCCTCCACATGAGGCTTGCTGGTGTGACCTTGAGTCAGTCACGATTTCCCTCAGACCTGTTCTCTCAAAGCTCTCTCAGCCTCACTTACCTCACAAGACACTTGTTGTAGGGAGAGGAAGGGAAGGCAATTGTAAGCTGCTTTGAGACTCCTTCAGGTAGAGAAAACTTCTTTAAGCAGTCCTGGAAGATTTGGATTTGGACCACAGAGTGCGGGAACAGGGGCTTAAACCTCCCCCCACCCTTGTGTTTTTCTGATCTGAAATGGCTCTGGGGAAGCCCCCTTGGGAAACTCAAGACTGCAGAGATCCGTTCCCCAGAGCTTGTACATCGCTGAAAGGGAGAGGATAGCAGAAGGTGTAGAGAGGACAGAACAACCTTGATATGGGCAGGGGAGTGACCGAGGGGTGGTGAAGGGGCAGGCAGAGATATCTCAGGGGAGCTGTATGCTTTTGAAATACCTTTGGCTCAGAAATGAAACATGGGAAAAATCGACACAAAAGCACTTTAGGAAAACCTGAGGAAACTGTGACCAGAAAGTGAAGTGAGCACTGAAGGGAGAGAAATTAATGCAGAATGAAAAAGAAAACCTGACAGATGTGAACGGTGAAAGTGGGGGAAAGCACCCATGCATAATAGGCCAGTCTTTCCCTAAACTGCCTGTAACTGAGGCATGCTTTTAAAAAAAACAAAGAATTAAAACTGGAGAGTCCATTCTTATGCTAATTAAGGTTTAGAGTATGAAGAATTGCCCAGCCCCAGAGACGCGCCATGTACCAGCATGAGTCATGGATCTGGGTGTGCTTTTTATCACAAAGGAGCAATGCACCAGCAGTGACTCATACAGAAAATGGACCAGCTTTTTTGGGGGGGGGCATGCTTAAATGAGCCAGTCATACCAGAATCAATGATTCAGCAGAATTATCCACCTCACAGAAGAGGCTGATTCAATGGATATTTGGCCAGATCAGTGACTCCTGCTGAAGCACAGCACGCAGCATCTGTGTAGCTCTCTGACTGTCTTTGGGCATTAAAGATTTGATAATTATTTCTTCGACCATGCTGGCACATTAATATGCCTGTGCACACAGCTTGGGATTTCTTTTTCCCCCTCACATACAAGCCCCCCCTTTCCTCCAGGGAGCTTCATACAGCACACACAGGGATTTCTCCCTGTTGTATCCTCACAGTAACCCTGTGAAGAGGGAGCCCCATGACGCAGAGTGTAAGCTGCAGTACTGCAGTCCAAGCTCTGCACATGACCTGAGTTCAGTCCTGGCGGAAGCTGGGTTCAGGTGGTTGGCTCAAGGTTGACTCAGCCTTCCATCCTTCTGAGGTTGATAGAATGAGTACCCAGCTTGTTGAGGGTAAAGTGTAGATCAGCAGCCTCCAACCTTTTTGGCACCAGGGACCGGTTTTGTGGAAGACAATTTTTCCACGGACCGGGGGAGGGGACAATGGTTTTGGGATGATACAATTGTGCACTTTATTTCTATTAGTTTGGCGTGGTGGTTAAGTGTGCGGACTCTTATCTAGGAGAAGAGGATTTGATTCCTCACTCCTCCACTTGCAGCTGCTGGAATGGCCTTAGGTCAGCCATAGCTCTCACAGAGTTGTCCTTGAAAGGGCAGCTTCTGGGAGAGCTCTCTCAGCCCTACCCACCTCTGTCGTGAGGGAGGAAGTTAAAGGAGATTGTGAGCCGCTCTGAGACTCTGAAATTCAGAGTGGAGGGTAAGATATAAATCCAATGTCATCTTATCATTATTATTACTACCACATTGTAGTGTATAATGAAATAATTATACAACTCATGGCCCGGTTGCTAACAGGGCACGGACTGGTACTGGTCCATGGCCTGGGGGCTGGGAATCCCTTGTGTAGATGACTGGGGAAGGCAATGACAAACCATCCCATGAAAAGTCAGCCAAGAAAATGTCATATGTGACATCACCCCATAGGTCGGTAATGACCCAGTGCTTTACCTTTTTAACCCTGTGAGGTCAGGCTGAGAGAGCATGACTGGCCCAAGGTTGTCCTGTGAGCTTCATGATGAGGAGCAGGAATGCAAACTCCAGTCTCCACGTTGGCATTACAATTACTGTAAGGGCCGGCCCTAGACTGTCTGGCACCCTAGGCAAGGCTAACTTCTGGCGCCTTCCCCCCCCCCCCCAAACTGATAATATCACCATTCACATGAGGGGCACCCAATTCGGTACCTCCAGAAGGCGGGCGCCATAGGCAGTCCCCTAGTTTGTCAAGTGGCAGGGCCGGCCCTGATCATTGTACAAGAAGAAACCAAAAAATTAGACTCCAAGCAAATGTGTGACCAAAGCCAGTTAGGAATCGGTTAATGACTAACTGGGTGTTAATAATGCGGCATACTGACCCAGTAACATCATTTCCTACAGCATCTGGTGCGCTTTTGAAGTCACTTGTTCAAGTTCTGACTAAGCCCATTTTCTTAGCCCAAGGCAGAATGTCTGGAAGTGTTGTTCTAACAAATCTTTGCCGAGAGTGTCATAAAGAAATCCTCTGAAATATGTAAATATTAATCACTCCAGGTAACGTGTTTTCTTTGCAGCGCCAGTGAGAGTTTGTGGGGAAAATTACAGTTTACATATTTGGCTTTGGTGGGAGGATGGTGACAGATTAAAATTAACTGCAAGTATGAAAACCTACATATTTGTGTACGGAGTACATTAAACACAATCTTCACTGAGCACTGTGGTTACCAGCTGCAGTAAATACATTTATGTATGTGTGAGACTTTAAACATTATACAGCTAAGTATAAGGAAAAATATACAGCGAATATTTCAGAAACAAAGTAGGTTTGGCTCTGGTTAATATTTGGATGGGAGACCACCAAGGAAGTCCAGGGTTGCTACGCAGAGGCAAGCAATGGGAAACCATCTCTAAACATCTCTTGCCCTGAATACTTAGTGACTACTGTTCATTCCTAAAAACAACAATTACCTTTGTTGTTCAACCTGAATAAAATCGATTGTGTTTACTGCAAGAGAATAATGCCTACTGGAAGTTAATGAACACAAGAGAAGCCATGTTGGATCTTCCGGTCCAACACTGTGTGTCACACAGTGGCCCAAACCTTGGTGCCATCAGGAGGTCCAACAGCAAAGACAGAACTCCAGAAGCCCTCCCTCTATTGCCCCCCTCAAACACCAATAATACAGAGTGTCATTGCCCCAGACATAGTATTCCATCTATACCAGGGTTGGCCAAACTTGCTTAACATAAGAACCACATAGAATAAACATCAAATGTCTGAGAGCCACAAGACATGAATATCAAATGATGGAAGGAGGGAAGGAAGGAAAAATAGATGGGAAAGGAGAGGTGGAAAGAAAGCACCTTTAAATGCATTTTCCAAGTCTCTGGTTGGCTTGGCATGGATATGTGATTTAAAGAAAGAAATGCCTTTTCCATGCCAGCCAACAGGGCAGTTGGGGTTTCGAGAGCCACACAATTAGTGTTCCCTCTAAGCTGAATTAGTATGAGTTAGCTCACAGATCTTCTTCGTGGTCTCTGTGCTTCACACCCATGGGGATAAGGCGCCTGCACCGATCTCGATCGGTACATTAAAAAGCCCAGGATTTTAGCGCCCCGCTCCCAGCGGGCCTGTGCAGAGCTCCTACTGTGCATGCCCCCTGGGCGGGGCTCGGACATTCCGCCAATTCTCTTCTGACTGCCGCGTCTAGCAGTTCGTTTCTTCATTCTCTGGTCGATACTTACCCTTATTAGAAATTTCTATGCATGTTTCCACTTTCCCGGTTCCTCGTTCCTAAAAAAAAAAAGTTAGTTTATTAGTTAGATGGTTAGTTACCCCCCCCCCGGGTTCCCCCCTCCTTTTTGTCCCTCCCCACGCTTTGGCTTATGGAAAAGCGTTGGGTTTTTTTTTAAATGCTGTACGTGTTGCGGCAACAAGATCGCCCCTCTGGACGGACACTCGCTGTGTCTTGTTTGCCTTGGAGGAAGTCATCGTGTGGACTCTTGTCAGCACTGTGTCAAGTTTTCTAAGCAAACTAGAAAAAATTGAGCGGCGCGTCTTTCAGCCGCCCTGATGGAATCGGCGCTCACACCGAGCAAGATGTCTTCTATACCTTCGGCATCGACGGCGCTGTTGACCACGCCCTCAACATTGGCGTTGACCACGACTCCGGTAATTGATAGAGACTCTTTGAGCCAGTTGCCTTCCGACGTCGTTCGCCCCCCTAAACGTGCGGGCTCAGCATCTCGGTCGGAATCCTCGACACCTGCCAAGAAAAGCAGGGAGGATAAGGGGTCTAAACCGGATAAGCTGAAGAAGCACAAGAAGGACAAAGTTAGTCGCAAGGAGCGCGTTTCTACCAGCCGCACTCCTTCACCAACCCCAACGGGTTTAGCATCGGCTTTGACAGGGACCTCCACCATCCTGCATGCTACTACGGACTCTGTCTTACAAGAAATGGACAAGAATATTAAAACTTCTTGTAACCTAAGGGTACCATCGACCACCAGATCCTCCAAGCCCAAGCCCTGGCATAAACCCTGGAATAAGAGACCGTTCCAGAAACAGTCATCTGACCAATCTTGGAAGCCGCGTTCTGCAACAAGTCAGCATTTGACTCTAAAAGTGTCATGAACCCTGACGAGGAGGAGCTGGAAGGGTTAACAGACCTGGAGGAGTTGCCAGCCAGTTCCTCAGCTGAACAAACAGCAGCTGACCCATCAATCACTCTCCAGGCACCAGTGTCAGCTGTTGACGATCAATCTCCTCCAAGCTCTCCTCCTCCCATCTCAAAAGTTCAAAGCAGGCTCCAGAAAGAACTTTCAGATCAAAGACATGAGGCACGCCAATGCTTCAGATCTCTCAGCCCTGAGTTCTAGCAGAGTCACTGCCACCCAGGGAGCAGGCTGATTGAGACTCCCATATAGCTCCCACCCAGGACCTGTGGAAGCAACAAGTCTATTCTCTGGCTTGCATCCACGCTCCTTCCTGATTCCTGATCCTGATCGGCTTGATTTCCTTGGCACCATGACCTTTTGGCTTTTGGACATTGACTTCTGATTCCGGTTTGTGATTCTGCATTGGTGACTTGCTCCTGCTTGGTGACTTGCTCCTGCTTGATATCCTGGACTTTGACCTTGGACTGGCTTTGGACTCCTGCCTGCCTGCACCCTGAGAACGTGACAAAGGTTGCTATTCTCCCATGGTTGTGAAGCACAGAGACCATGAAGAAGATAAACAGGTTGCTTACCTGTAACTGATGATCTTCCAGTGGTCATCTGTGCATTCACACCTCCCGCCCTCCTTTCCCACTGCTGTCGGTCCACCTGGACATAGTATGTTTTGGACAGCAGTCAGAAGGAACTGGTGGCGGGATGTCTGAGCCCCGCCCAGTGGGCATGCCCAGTAGGAGCTCTGCGCAGGCCCGCTGGGAGCGGGGCACGAAAATTCTGGGCTTTTTAACGTACCGATCGAGATTGGCACAGGCACCTTATCCCCATGGGTGTGAATGCACAGATGACTACTCGAAGATCATCAGTTACAGGTAAGCAACCTGGGTTTTTTTAGCCTCTGGCTCACACGTTTTTGTCTTTGCTCAGGAAGAATGCCTCCAAAGCACACTAATGTATAGTAACTCACATCTTTAATGCAAGTAGCTCATGAAGTAGAATTTCTACTCACAAGACTCCACAGCTTAGAGGGAACATTGCACACAATGTGTGTGAAAGAGCCACACATGGCACCTGAGCCACAGTTTGGCCACCCCTGATCTATACCTTGTGGCTAATAGCCACTGATGGACCTCTTCTTCATATGTTTATCCAATCCCCTTTTGAAGCTGTCTGTGCTTGTAGCCACCACCATTTCCTGCAGCAGGAAATGTTAATTACTTTTTGGGTGAAGAAGTAATGCCACTCCTCCCCTTCAAAGAAACTATTGGACAATTGTGTATTTTTCCTCCCCACTGCAGTGGCTTTACCAATGGCCTCCGACCTGGAGTTGTATGACGTGTCTCATAGCAGCATGAAAGCAAAGTGGAATGGCGTATCAGGAGCAACTGGGTATATGGTTCTGTATGCTCCTCTTACTGATGGGCTAGCGGCAGATGAAAAGGAGGTGAGAGTGCTTAGTGTCAATCAGAACTGTTATTCTCTCAACCAGTCAACAGGTCTCTGTAATTCTGTATGTTCATTAAGTAAGGCACGATGAATCCTTGCTTTGAAATGCTTGTGTATTTTTCTGGGGAAAGAAAGCATTCCTCCTGAATGAAACATCTTATTAATACTATTCCATCTATCCTAGATGGCCCAGGCTAGCCTGATCTTGTCAGGTCTTGGGAAGCTAAGTAGTGTCAGTTCTGGTTAATGCATGGATGGGAGCCCCACCAAGGCAGCCCAGGGTTGCTATGCAGAGGCAGGCAATGGCAAACCATCTTTGTTCCTCTCTTGCCTTGAAAATCCTACGCAGGGGTGTCTAACTCATTTGTTATGCGGGCTGGATCTGACATAGATGAGAGTTTGTCGGGCTGGGCCACGTGTGTCTTAAAACTTAATGTCAGGTAGTGGAGATAAAAAACTTTATAAAGGACACAGACAAACACAATTAAAGGTTTTTTTAAAAAACTTAAAATAAAATATGCTTAAAAGATTAGCACTCTTGCAATACTTTGTTTATTTAACAGTTTCTGATAACTGACACCTCTTGCTCTGAATTATTGCATCAAAATCTGGAGACAATGTCTGTGCTGTAGCAATCCTGAGTATGCTGTCCAGGTGTTGTTCAGGTGTGTGTCTGTAAGTTGCAAACCTACTTTTGATTTATTGATGTTCATTACAGAAATCTCATGACTGATGCTTTGAGCTTAGGACCTAGGGGAAAAAGGCTGGGCATTGCAAACTTTTGTACATAAATTGCTTCTTGTGTTGGTCAGCCAATGGAGAAAATAGAGGCTTTGCTCTGTAGCTCTTCTGCAATTGAGCAAGCCTGGCAAAGCAAGTTGTGATGCAGAAGAAAGCAAGAGAGAAAAGGAAGCAAATGACAGTGAGTTGTTCATGGGCCCGATAGGAGCCCTCTGGGGGCTTGATCTGGCCCTTGGGCTGTATGTTTGACACCCCTGCCCTACAGAGTTGTCATAAATTGCCTGTGACTTGACAACACTTTCCACCATGAGTAAGGAGTAGACCACAGAACACTGGCAAAATTCTGCTTCAGTACTTGACTTCTGGTGGCTGCAAAGAATGCAGGACTTTGATCTGATCTTGCAAGGCATTTATGAAGAATATATACTTGGGATTACTTAGTGAACATTAGCTATGCCTTCGCCATTAAACCAACCGGAGGACACCTTTGTGTACTCTGTAATTCTCTGTAGAGAATGGCAGGGATTCTGATCTCCCTTAAATGCAGTCCACCTAAGAAAACTTTGGTAGCCAACCATTTCCCACCCCCAGTTTCTCTACCTGTGGATTTTATATTTCTGTATCCATTCAGGTCAGAAGACTTAAACATCCTACACGGTAGTGAAAAGAGCACTGAAACTTCTTAGGGACCCGCAGAGACTTGTGTTTTGTTCTTTGCAAGAATTACAGCTATGGGCAGGTACCCCTTTAGTGCAAACTTGCTGATCCTAGCAAGCCTGAGAACCTCACCCTATGGAAAGATTATTTAAAAACAAAAACAAAACCCCCACAAGCCAGTCGTTATTACGATTGCAACACCCAGTGAAGATGCTCAAGGGACGACAACATTTATTTAAAATTGCAAACTGCATTTACAGTACCTGGACCTCACCCTATAGAAAGAATTTTTACTACATTAATCATAGCTGCCTCCCAGCTTCTCTACAATATGCCTATTCCAGCTGCCATTTTGAGGAATATCTCTAGTTGTAAAAATGAAACTAGAACATGACATGGGCAGATATGTCAACAAACTTAGAGGTGTTGTATCTAGGCGCCTTCAGCCTTTCATCATGGAGAGTTTTATAGACCTCCAGTTAGATAAGCTTGAGTTTGTATGTCTTGGGGACAGAACTGCCCTTTCTGCCGCTACCTTAATTCACATCTCGCTTTCTTTTTGTTACTGCTTCTCCTATGTGGTGTCAAGAAGGGAGCAATTTGTGGAAGAGAAGCCATGAGTTAAGGGGTGCTTAATATATTTCCTGCCCACCATTCTTCCCCTAAAACTTGCTTCCAGTTCCATGGCTTGTCCCCCAGTGGGGATTCCAGTGTTTATGCCTCATGATTTGCCCTCCATCCTTGCCTCAATGCCACTCTGCACAGAATAATCAGCAGCTGTTGTTTCAAGATGGTGGCAGAAGAGCACAGATCTGCCCTGGAAGCCTCTGCTTTGTGGGAAAGCGAGTTGAATGACTTGCAGTTCTATATGGAGTTTCTCCAGTTTAAGTCAACTGCGATTAATAGGCTAAACCATAGTAACTGCAGAGGACTGCAGTGTTACACTTTCAAATTGTTTATAATAATCAAGCTGGAGAGCAGATGTGTGGGAGGGATGCCCAAGTGGGAAAAAAATCATTTGTGAATCAGCCCTACATTAATGGATACTGATACCCTATTTCTGTTTTGTTTTGGTACAGTAGATTAATTTAGCTACCCGACTGGAATGTTCTTATCTTACTATAATTGCACACCATTCCTTTAAACAGAAGTCCATCGTTTTCCATTCCTCTACATCAGCGGTTCTCAACCTTTTTGGCACCAGGGACCGGTTTCATGGAAGACAATTTTCCCATGGACTGGGTGTGTGTGGCACTGGGGCTTTTGTCACTCCCCCCCATGTGCACCCCCATCCCTGCCCCCCATGGGGGTCTTTAAATGGGGGGGAGACTGGGCCCAGGCTTGGAAGGAGAGCTAGGAAGCTGGGCTCAGAGGAGAGCACACATTGACGCACTGTCCTGCCGCTCTCAGCTTCCCGAGAGCACCATGCCCATGTGGCCTAGTTGCTAACAGGACACAGACCGGTAACAGTCCATAGCCCAGGGGTTGGGGACCCCTGCTCTACATGTACTATTTAATCAGTACAATAATATAAGAAGAGATCTGCTGAATGGACCAAAGGTCCATCTCATTCAGCATCCTGCTTCCCAGACTGTGTACCTCTGAGCATCAGTTGCTGCGGACAGAACAGCAGAGGGCTATTCATCATGCCCTGCTTGTGGGTTTCCTAGAGGCATCTTTTTGGCCACTATGGGAAGCAGGATGCAGGCCATTGTGGGAAATAGAATGGGAGACCACTAAGGGGTACTAGGGTCACTACTCAGAGGAATTCAATGGTAAAACACCTCTGAACATTTCTTGCCTTGGAAATACCTAGGGGTCTGCCATGCCAGTTGGCAAAAACCCAAAACCAGTGGTCATTACTATATTGCATTGTAGTGAATCCCACAAGTCATTCTGAGGTCGTTTTCGCACCCACCTCCAGCCGGCGCGACCCCCCTCTTCACCGCGCAGGATCTGCGCGGATTTCCCACTAAATGCCGCGGAGCAGCCTTTTGCACCGGAAACTCCCGGCGCAAAAGCCGCTCAAACGTAAACCTCCAAAAAGCAGTTTCCGGCGCAAAAGGCTTTTGCGACGGGAGTTTCCGGCGCAAAAGGATGCTCCGTGGCATTTAGTGGGAAATCCGCGCAGATCCTGCGCGGTGAAGAGGGGGGTCGCGCCGGCTGGAGGTGAGTGCGAAAACGACCTGAGAGAAGAACTTCCTTTCATCTGTCTGGAGTCTGCATCCCATCACCTTTGTGGGGTAACCCTCAAGTTCTAGCCTTATGAGAAGAGAAGAGGTTTTCTCTTATTCATTTTCTACACCCTGTGCATAATGCTATTAACTCCTGTCATCTCCTTTCCAATCCCACACTCAGTCTTCTTACTGTTTTAGGGTGAAACACCTCATACTCTTTAGCCTTTCCTTGTAGAGAAGGTGTTCCAACCCACAGATCATTTTAGTTGCCATTGTCTGCGATACCTTCCAGTGGTAAAGATGTATTTATGAACTGTTTTGCATTTTGCAGCTGAAACTTGGAGAAAGCTCAAGAGATATTGAGCTGGAGGGATTGCTGCCCAATACAGAATATACAGTCACAGTTTATGCAATGTTTGGAGAAGAAGCCAGTGATCCTCTTACTGGACAAGAAACGACATGTATGTAGTTGGTGCTCCTCTGTGAACTCTGAAAGCAAAACTCTAAAAGGGTTTCACTTGCTTGAAGATGAACTTCTAACTTTAAACTCTGCATAGAGTACTGGGCTCTCCATCACTCTCATTTTCATTGCTTGTATGCTCCTGTTGCTTTTTTTGGGGGGGGGGGTGTCTTTTACACATATGTTTTGCTCTTGCTGCAATTAGCTTCACCTTTTCCATGCGGCAAACAAAAACTGGTTTTTAGAGGATCTTGTTTGCTGCGCGAAAGAGGTGGAGTGAGTTGCAGCCCCGGGGCAGATAGTGTGAAATCCCACAGAAGGCCCGCGGAGAAGAGGAGAGTGAGAGAGGCATAAGACTAGTGGGAAATCGGTCTGAATATCCTGCACATTTCCCTGCAGTTTTAAAGTGCAGGGGGAAATGCTGCAAATACAGCAATGTAATATTGAAGTGACCACTAGAGGTGCAGAAAAGGACCCCCCCCCCCCCAAAAAAAAAAAAGCAATAGAGGCACAGAAGTGACAAAAATGAGAGAGCAGAAGAGCTCTTTTAATTCCTGGAGGCATTGTATAGGGAAGCCAAGGAATGTACCCCTTCCATTGAAGTTTCCAACCATATGTGAGTTTTCCTCAAAACCACCTGTATCACTGATTATTATCAAAAGAGATAAAAATAACCATAATAACAATTCTTTACACACTTTTGGAAGTATAGGCTGCAATCCTATGAGCACTTCCTTGAGAGTAAGTCTAAACTAGTAGACCTGCTTGTGCTTGCTCTCTTGATCTTGAATGCATCCCAGAGAAGATCTTGTAGTTCTGCTATGATCTTTATCCTCCACTCCCAATTTGAAATTTCTTTGCCTCTCACTGCTGACAGGATGCCCCTGTTTAATTGGTCTGCATTTTGTTTGCCAGCCGTACTTCTGCGTTCCAAATTCTACCATGTATTCACACACACCCCGCAATTGCTGATCTTTCCCAAAGGCAAAATTTTACTGGGAGTGTGTCCTAAATCATCTTTCTGCAATGTTTCTGTTGGAAGTTTTCCCAATACTGGGGTCCCCAGTGTGGGGCCCATGGATGCTGTAACACCTGCCAACTCCTTTCTCAGCACCCACCAAGTGTTTTTAGAAAGCAGGTGAGACTCTTGCCCAGCAGGTCTTCTGATTGGCTACTGAAGATCCAATGGCTATGCAGATTGAAACAGCATTATTTTGTTTGTTTCGTCATTCTCTCTCATGCTTATTTCCTAGTGCATTTTAAAAATCATTCTTCTTCTCCCCTGCCCATAGGCTTTCTTTTTCTGTGTGGCTCTGACAACCATTTTTTTCATTGCTGCTACCACTCTGGGTCAGAATTCCAAAGGTGCACAAAGGCTGAAAAAGGTTGGGGATCCCTGTCCTACTGTAGTATGTTCAAAATTGTAAGTTCCCAGGCTGGCACATACTCTGTGATGATCAATATTCCCTCTAAGCTGAGTTAGTGTGAGCTAGCTCATAGGTTTTTTAGCCTCCAGCTCACACACTTTTTTTTTTATTTATTTGTTTGTTTGTTTGTTTGTTTGTTTGTTTATTTATTTATTTATTTATTTATTTATTTATTTATTTATTTATTTATTTATTTATATTCCGCCCTCCCTGCCAAGGCGGGCTCAGGGCAGCTTACATAGACATGCATATGCATGAGTAGACATAGTGGTGGGACGTAAAAACCATAAAAACATAAAATACATAGAATAATTAACATTTCAGTGCTATGATCTTAAGTTTCAGATTTATAATTCTCTGTAAAGCAGATCTTAGATTGTCCTCTTCGCTACTGCTGTACAGCAGATTGCAAGGGGTGGTCCATATGTTGCCTAAAAACTGTAATGGCCAGCAGTCTAGTTTACAAATGCCTGATGGAAGAGTGCCGTCTTACAGGCCCTGCAGAACTGTATGAGCTCTCGCAGGGCCCTAACTTCTTCCGGCAACTCATTCCACCAGCGTGGAGCCACTACAGAGGAGGCTCTGGCTTTTGTCTTAGCTCAGGAAGGATGGCCCCAGAAAACTAACATATGCAGTAGCCAAATCGCTCACTCACAACTTTAATGCCAGCTCACAAAGTAGAATTTTTGCTCACAAGACTCCACAGCTTAGAGGGAGTATTGGTGATGATATCAAGGTATCCAAGTGTTCTGATCCAAAGTTGTTTCTGCTACTAAAACATATAATATCAAAACTGAAGGTGTGTTTCATCTGGAAGGTGGCCAGTCTCTTGGTGGTGACTGGAGATCTCCCAGAATTACCACTGGTTTCTAAGTTCTAAAGATCAGTTCTCCTGGAGAAAATGGCTGCTTTGGAAGGTGGGGTCTATGGTGTTATTTCACACTGAGGTCTCTTCCTTCTCCAGCTCTGCCCTCCCCAGTCTCCACCCCCCAAATCTCCACATATTTCCTGACCCAGAGCTGGCAACCCTATGTGTCTGAGAAGCAAACTACATACTATCTGTTTGTTTGTTTTAAATAAAAAGCTGCTTTGGAACTGTATGGCTGCAGTTCCCTGTGACAAACTCGTGCTGAAGTGTAAAATGTAGTTTAGGCCTTAGTTTCTGTAGGAAAGTGGGAGTGAAGTGTTGTGCCAAAGAGTTCACAAAAACGGTGGGCTTTGAGGAGAAATGTAAAGGAAATGAGGAATACGGCATTATACAGGTGTTCTGGGAAGCAGTTCCAGTCATGAGGATTGGCAAGGGAGAAGCAGCAGAGGTGTTTGAGAGAGACGGAGGTCCTTCAGATTTGAATTCAGCTTGAACTCAAGTGCTTTGACTTCAGGGGCCTTTAAAACTGCCTGTCTTAATGTTTAAGAGCTGCCAAAAGAAAAGAAAAGAAAAAAAATGTTCAGAATTTTGAACTTTTCTCCTCTTCTTCAAGTGCCTTTAAACCCACCACGAAACTTGAGGTTTTCAAATATTGAACACAGTTCAGCCAAGGTGTCCTGGGATCCTGCTTCTAAAAAAGTGAACGGTTATCGCATTATGTATGTCAAGACAGATGGAACAGAAACCAACGAGGTAAACAGATTTTTTAAATTTTCGAATAAATTGATTTTGAAAAATATATGTCCTGTTTGTAAAATATCTATATCCTACTTGATAGTAGGTTGGACTTAGAGGACTTGCAAAATATCTATATCCTACTTGATAGTAAGTGGGACTTAGAGGATGTATTTCCTTTAGGTGAAGGAAGTTGGCTCAATGCATGATGCAAAGTTCCAGGCCCCGAAGTGTGCCCCAGAGTAGGTTTACAAGCAAAAAAATTCTAAAAGGTTTGCCATTGTTGTGGTGTTAGTCTGTCCTTCACAGTTGCCTCAGATGTTGGTTGTTATGCAAGTATTATTTTATTTCTTATATCTTAATTATACTCTGCTCTGGTAAGACCTCACCTGGAGTATTGTGTTCAGTTTTGGGCACCATGTTTTAAGAAGGACATAGACAAGCTGGAACAGGTCCAGAGGAGGGCGACGAAGATGGTGAGGGGTCTGGAGACTAAGTCCTATGAGGAAAGGTTGAAGGAGCTGGGGATGTTTAGCCTGGAGAGGAGGTGGCTGAGAGGTGATATGAGCACCATCTTCAAGTACTTGAAGGGCTGTCATATAGAGGAGGGTGTGGAGTTGTTTTCTGTGGCCCCAGAAGGTAGGACCAAAACCAGTGGGTTGTAATTAAATCAAAAGAGTTTCCAGTTTAACATTAGGAAGAACTTCCTAGCTGTTAGAGCAATTCCTCAGTGGAACAGGCTTCCTTGGTAGGTGGTGGGCTCTCCTTCCTTGGAGGTTTTTAAGCAGAGGCTAGATGGCCATCTGACAGCAATGAAGATCCTGTGAATTTGGGGTATGTATTTGTGGTTTCCTGCATTGTGCAGGGAATTGGACTAGATGACCCTGGAGGTCCCTTCCAACTCTGTGATTCTATGATTCTATGAAATCTTGAGAAATAAGCGATCTTGAAAGAAGTTTGGTCAAAAAGTTAACCCTGACACAAGTGCATATATATGCACACACATTCTTGTACTAAGCTGTGGAATGAATTTTGGGTGTCAAGGTGAAGAAGTAGGATTGGCACCTTCTGCTTTCCCGGATGCCTTCTGTCTGAGACACATAATTCTGGAGTTCCTTGACTGGAGCTCAAGATTTGTCTTTTGAAAGAGCAGGTTACGGAGACCCAAGATGGATTGGGGTTGCAGGCTAGCTCTTCCCCCTGCCCCATTTCCTGATTGCAAACACCACTCTCTGGGCTACTTTAAGCCCCAGTGGAAAAAAAGACAGACTCAGTACAAGAACCTGTCTTTTTCCCTACTGGGGAAAAAAAAGATATATTTTTTTTAATTTCCTCTCCCCTACTCTAAGTGGAATAGAACCACACATTTTGCAAACAATACCATGTTATCTTGATAAATGTATTTTCAAAGCTTTTAAGATGTTGATGCTCTAAATTGTATTTTTCAAGTGTATATCACTGTTTTCTATCTGCGCTGCTCCAAATTCTCTGCCTCATTTTCCCCAGAATGTTGGTGGAAAGTTTGGGTGATCATGTCCGTAGAAACCTAAGGTGCAAGTGCACCTTATACAGGGAAATGTGCATATGTTCCATGTTCTCCCTTCTTCCTAGCTGTAGTTGCCCAATTCAGCAGATAGGATTGTGATGGTGTGTGACATTGCAGATTGGGGGGAAGAGTCCCCTTCCGCTCCCCTTCTGTTCAGAGTAGTCAAAAGGGAGGAAGCACGTTGTTTTAAAATGGGGCTCTTGCCAACTCACCAAAGGGTATATCTTAGGCTCTCATCCAAGATTCTTATTTTTCCTTTGAGCAGTAAAGTGATCTTAAAGAGACACTTGCTGAAAACAAACTCAGCTTTTGTGTTCTGGGAGTAAATAGTGCAAGCCAAATTAGTATGCTGTGCGACTCATCACATTGTTTCTCATCCTCTGTGCTCTTTTATTCTGCAGGAGGAGGTTGGTCATGTTTCAACCCACACGCTAAAGAGTTTGACATCCCTCACGGAGTATACCGTTGCAATTTTCTCCCTCTATGATGAAGGGCAATCGGAGCCACTTACTGGCAGCTTCACCACGAGTGAGTCTGGCTGCACTTTTTAAAGCTTTTCCAAGTAGGGCTTGGAAAATGTTGCAATTACCTTAATCTCGCTTTGTGATTTTTTTAGAATTGCAGTTCCTTCTTTTTCATTCATCTGACAGCCTGAATGCTGAAAGCAAATGCAAATAGGTATTTGAAACAGCTAGTCTTTACTGGATTTTTTTTTACAAAAAACATTTCTTATAGAAAGAAAAAAGGGAAATTAAAACACAGAACAGTTGAAAGCAAGCCAAGTTTTGCAAATGCACTAAATAAAGTATGTAGATACTTTAACTGCTAACTGCTCCGGGCTTATTTAAGAAATGTTTGCTTTCCAGTGTGAGCTTGCAATGATTTTTGAATCACAAAGCACAATTTTGCTGCAAATTAGAACTTTCAAACAGATTCCTGTCAAAAGAGAAGATGCACCTCCCAGTGAGTAGTCTTTTCCATTTAAAAAAAGAAGAAGAAGAAATGCACAAACCCCAGTTAATAATAAGAAGAACGTATGGCATTTCTTTTGTGCTTTGGAGGTTATCAGGTCACTTCATCTCCATAATCTTTATGATCGCCTTGCAAAGTAGGTTAATATTATTATTCCTATTGGATCAGTTACCAAACTGGACAGTAGCTTTTGTTAAGACCCCTTTCCCAGCTTATGGCAGAGGTGGCATCTGAACTGGGCACTTCCAGGATCACCCAATCACACGGACACATCTGCCTCCTGAGTCCTGCCCATCCTTACTTTGTCTTAGAACAGGCTGGGACCAGATTAAATAGCTACTGGGCACTTCCCCATAGCAAATCTCTAAATTGTACATGGGACGTGTTTCCTGGCTGGGCGTGCGCTGCAGGCATCCCCACATGCATGTGAGCAGTCTGAATGCTCCTCCTGTGCATGTGTAGCCAGTGCCTCTACGGCAGCACAGCAGGAGCTGTATGAATGCCCAGGCACACATCAAAGAATACTGGCTTTTGCAAAGCTGGGATACTGCCGGGCCAGATTCCTTGTGTGATTGTACCCAAAGACACATTCAAATCAGCTACATTAAAACATTAAAATCAATACTTGGGACTGCTACTAAACTTAATCCAATCCTAAATAAAACCATCTTTAGTGGCCTGCTAAAAATCAAAACTAAGGGAGCCAGGGACACCTTTGTGGGGAGGTTGTTCAAGAATCTTGGGGCTGCCACTAAAAAGGCCCTCTCTCATATAGCCACCAAATTAGTTTTTTATTGATGAGACAGTCAAGAGGGCCTCTCCTTGTGATCTTAATTCCCAGGCAGGAACATTTGGGAGAAGACGGTATTTCTGGTACCCTGGTTCCAAACCACGTAGGGCTACAGACTGAAAAATAATAATAAAGTTTAATACAAGCACATACAAAACCACATAAGGTGGTTTTAGAAGAGGAATTCCCTTTTTTTATTTTGACATGAGGGAAGGACTCATCTAAGATGCTGCCTGCTAAAACACACACTTTGTCATCTGAAAACAAAGTAAGTTTGCTTTTTTAATTATTCCTTTGGAACTATTCTCATCAATATGTGAATGTTATAAAACAATTAAAGCTCCTGTGATGAATCAATTAAGATGTAATTCATCGGGTGACAGTTCTACTTGGAAGCTAATGTTTGTAGAGATATCTAGAATTCTTGCGTGATTCTCCTCTGTCTTGCAGAAAAAGTTCCAGCCCCTCAATACTTGGAAATCGATGAAGTATCCACAGATAGTTTTAGAGCCAACTGGAAGCCGCCATCCTCTGACGTAGCCCTTTATCGACTAGCCTGGATTCCATTGGGCGGGGAAGACGCTGAGGAGGTGAATGTTCCTGATTCTCTTAAGATGTTGCAGCGCACTCTGAACTGTGTGCAGGGCAACTTGGAGGGTTTTTTTTAAATTTATTAAAACTTTTGTGGTTTGAAAATCAATGATATAGTCAGATTGCCAACTCTGTGATGGGAAAACTATGTGGAGATTTTGGGAAGGCCTAAAGTGAGATTTGGGGAGAGGAGGGACTTCATTGGGGCCTAATACCTTGGAGTCTGCCTTCCAAAGCGGCCATTTTCTCCAAGTGAACTAAGACCTGTTGACCAGCTTTTCCAGCAGCCTTCCTGCATCTTTTTACATGGGCTGTTGGAAAACTAGAGTCAAAGAATAAAGGGATGATGAAGAAGCTTTAGGTGGGCTTATGTCCTGAGGCTGGGCTATATAAATACAAAGAGCGTTTTCACATATGCTGAATAATGCAATTTCAGTCCACTTCAGCAACCATTTGTGAGTGGTTTTTGCCATTTCACACATTCAGATTCAATCCCAAAGCGGACTGAAAGTGTGTTGTTTAGTGGGTGTGGAAGTGCCCTAAGAGTCACACAGATCTTGAACTCTTGGTATGGAAGTTGCCATTGGTTATAATTGCATGGAATAAATAGCAGTGTCACTTTAAAAAAACAACAACATATACCTCACTTTTCCCTTTAATAGTGACTCAAAGCAGCTTACACCACCAGTTTGGTGTAGTGGTTAAGTATGCGGACTCTTATTTGGGAGAACTGGGTTTGATTCCCCACTCCTCCACTGGCAGCTGTTGGAATGGCCTTGGGTCAGCCATAGCTCTTGCAGGAGTTGTCCTTGAAAGGGCAGCTTCTGTCAGAGCCCTCTCAGCCCCACTTACCTCACAGGGTGTCTGTTGGGGAGTGTGGAAGATAAAGGAGATTGTGAGCCGCTCTGAGTCTTTGATTCAGAGAGAAGGGCGGGGTATAAATCTGCAGTCTTCTTCTTTTTCCTTCTCAGTTTTTCTCCTGGTAACAGCAGTCCTGTGAGGTAGGTTAAGTTGAGAATGACTAGCCAATAGTCGCTCATAAAGCTGTTATGGTAGAGTAGGGATTTAAACTTGGATCTCCCAGATGCTAGTCCAACACTTGGACCACTATACTCACTGGCTCTGTAACCACTGTCTGTATCCTAAGGCAGGAGTGGGGAACCTCCATCCCAAGGGCCATATGCAGCCCTCGAGGTCACTTGATTTGGCCCTCAGGAATTGCTGGGCCGAACAGAGCCATGTGGCAGCCTCCCTGGGGCCTGGCTGGCCAGTGAGGATCATGAGGCCCAGCCGCGCTGTGCAGTAGCCTCCCCAGGGTCAGGCAGGGATCACAGGGCCAAGATGTACTGTGCGACAGCCTCCCTGGGGCCCGACTGGCTGGCCAGATTTGCTGCAGGGCCTGGAAAAGTTACTGTCACAGTTCAGTTTGCACTTGATTATCCCAGCTGGTGTGGCCTAATATGCTAATATGTGCGTGACCTAATATGCTAATATTAGGGGATGTAGTTTAATGTGTTCCTGCTGGACTTTTCTACAAAAATGCCCTGGACCTATGCATTTGCCTAGGGCGGCAGGCCGGTTGTGTGTGTGTGTGTGTGTGTGTGTGTGTGTGTGTGAGATTAGGCTTCAAATAGAAAAACAATTATTTGCATTAATTTTGCTGGCCTGAATCATTCTCCCTTGGCGGAGCACTGTTTTATAAGTTGATAATTTTTTATGGCCCACGAATGATGTTATAAATATCCATATGGCCCTTGGCAGAAAAAAAGTTCCCCACCCCTGCCCTAAGGCTTCAAGACAAAGCTGTCTGTGCTGCATTTATTATTGCTAGAGGCTATACCAGAAGCATTAGCAAGAACTGTTTTGGAACTGTAACATCCCACAGTGGGGTGGGACTATGGAGCTGCTCCTGGATTTGATAGCTTTGCTAGAGGGAAAGTGGTTCATTTGAAACAGCTTTTTCTCCTTCCTTCCTTCCTTCCTTCCTTCCTTCCTTCCTTCCTTCCTTCCTTCCTTCCTTCCTTCCTTCCTTCCTTCCTTCCTTCCTTCCTTCCTCCCTCCCTCCCTCCCTCCCTCCCTCCCTTTTTTTTTTTGAACTGTGATTACAGGGGGGGGGAAATTGAATGCAAGCTGTTTTGTAAAATCAATGAATGAATCATGTAGATGAATCTATTTACTATTCGCTATTTACTTGTTAAATCCTCAGAGAACTGCTCATGGTTAACAGTGTCTTTGGACTAAGCAAGTGGTTTGTGAGTCATATGGCAGGCTGCACGCAATACACGTAACATTTATTTTAAGCTCTGTTGTTCTCTCTGGTCGTTTTCGCACTCACCTTAATCAGCAGCGACGACCCTCTTCACCACGCAGGATCTGCGCGGATTTCGCACTAATTGCCGCGGAGCACCCAGAAGAGCCGGAAAGTCCCGGCGCTTTTGTGGCGCAAACGGAAACTGGTTTTTGGCGGTTTCCGTTTGCGCCGCAAAAGCGCCGGGACTTTCCGGCTCTTCTGGGTGCTCCACGGCAATTAGTGCAAAATCCGCGCAGATCCTGCGCGGTGAAGAGGGTCGTCGCTGCTGATTAAGGTGAGTGCGAAAACGACCTCTCTTTTATATTCCAACTCACTTCTAACTAAGCAGCCCCACTGATAACCCATCTTTGCGTCTGTTTTTCTGTTTGCCTAAGATTGTCTTAAGTGGAGAGACGGACACGTATGAGATTGAAGGTTTGGTGCCTGGCACGGAGTATGAGGTGTCTTTGGTGGCGCTTTTTGATGATGAAAGTGAAAGCGATGTCATCGCTGTTCTGGGGACCACACGTAAGACAAACCATATTACAACCTCCCTCATAAGAGTTAATTCAGGAGTGTAGCACTGGCATCAGGATACTCTGAGGCAGGGGTAGAATTCTAGCAGGAGCTGCTTTGCGTATTAGGCCATACACCCCGATGTAGCCAATCTGCCAAGAGCTTACAAGGCTCTTTCTTGTAAGCTCTTGAAGAATTGGCTACATCAGGGGTGTGCGCCCTAATATGCAAAGGAACTCCTGCTAGAATTCCACCCCTACTCTGAGGTGGGGCAGCTGCCAGGGCCCAGGGCTTCTGGGGAAGACCATTGTCACCATCTCCACACCAGCTCACTTCCCCTGCCTCTGTACCATCACTCCCCCTTCCCCATTCACTTGCAAGTGCTCTGCCACCAGCATTCTCAGCTGCAGGCAATGAGGTTAGCTTTAAGTGCAGGTGGTGGGAGGATGGATTCACCGGCAGGAAGGGGGCATGCAAAAGGAAGGCAGGTGTGAGTGTGGTGCTGGTGATGGGCAGAGGGGAAGAGGGGGTCTTGGGAATTCCGCCCCCTCCAGGAACCAGCCCTGTGGTGCCAGACTGGCCACTTAATTTATACAAAAAGTTTCCTGATGGGCTGTTGTTAGGAGCAAGCATACCCAAACCTCAGTAGTTCTGCCAGCACTGCAGGGGCCACTCTGCTCATATCTGGCTAGCAGCACCAACAATTGAAGGGGGGCGGTCAGTTCTGCCACTGCCTCTGGTGGTGCTGCCGGAGAAGGCAACAGGTGTGCTGAGAATCATCATTGGTGCCACCAGCCAAGTCTCAGCTGGACAGCTCCTGTAACTCTGATTTGTAGTGCCCAAAATGTAAATTTTTGTAGCAGGAGCTCCTTTGTATATTAGGCCACACACCCCTGATGTAGCCAATCCTCCAAGCGCTTACAGGGCTCTTAGTACAGGGAGGTGTGGCCTAATATGCAAAGGAGTTCCTGCTACAAAAACAAAAGCCCTGCTAATAAATTTTGTTTAAAAATTAAATGCAACAGAAACCACTACGTTTGGCTTGCTTCTGAGCCATTTTACCTTCCTAGTTCATCACATTAATTTGAACATATGAAGCTGCCTTATACTGAATCAGACCCTTGGTCCATCAAAGTCAGTATTGTCTTCTCAGACTGGCAGTGGCTCTCCAGGGTCTCAAGCTGAAGTTTTCCACACCTATTTGCCTGGACCCTTTTTTGGAGATGCCAGGGATTGAACCTGGGACCTTCTGCTTCCCAAGCAGATGCTCTACCACTGAGCCACCGTCCCTCCCCAATTTCTAGGAGAAACAGATGTTGGAGTAAAGTCTGTTTGGAAAAAACTGTCTCCCTTCTGTAAGTGCTCTTCACTCTACTCCCTGGTGTTTAGGGATGCTCTTTAGTTTCTTAGTGGAGAAGAAGATGCACTTGGCTACTGCACAGGGCATTTTTACCTATTCTTACAGTGCATGCCACAGAGGTAATCCTTGGCGTTGCTTAAGTTTAGGGTGCAGTGTTATCCAGTCCTTACTGTGTGTGTGCAGGGAAGGAAAGTGACATAATACAAGCTGATCACATCAGACCTTGGAAGCTAAGCAGGGTCAGCCCTGGTTAGTACTTGGATGGGAGGCCTCCAAGGGAGACCATGGAGGAGGAAGGCAATGGCAAATGTCCTCTGCATCTCACTTGCTTTGAAACAAGTCCCTTGCTGGGGTTGCCATCAATTGGCTGTGACTTGATGGCACTTGACGCACACACGTATGTGCGGCTTTCAGAAGAAATGAAAGAAGTAACCAAAGAAGCTCAAGACATTTGCAGGGCTTTTTTGTAGCAGGAACTCCTTTGCATATTAGACCATACCCCCCCCCCCCGACTTAGCCAGTCCTCCAAGAGCTTACAGTAGGCCGTGTAATAACAGCCCTGTAAGCTCTTGGAGGATTGGCTGCATCAGGGGGGTATGGCCTAATATGCAAAGGAGTTCTTGCTACAAAAAAAGCCCTGCATTAGAGTATGGAGGAATGGGAACAACAGCAAATGAACTAGTGTTTCTGTCACTACCTTGGAACCTGAACTCCTGGTTAAAGATGTCAGAATAGTGTTGCCAAACTCTGCGTTGTGAAATTTTTGAAGATTTTGAGCAGTGCAGAGATTGAGGAAGGCAGGGTCTGGAGAAGGGAGGGGCCTCAGCAGGGTCCAATGCCATAGAGTCTACCCTCCAAAGCAGCCATTTTCTCCAGGGGAACTGATCTCTGCCAGTTGGAGATCAGTTGTAAAAGCGGGAGATCTCCAGGCCCACCTACTGGTTAATAACAATGTCTAAGGAACTGTGGCGAACTAGAAAGGTCTAATAGAAAAGAACACCATGAAGTAGTAGCATATGTGTTCAATGTCAGTTTCATTCAGCTGTAATACAAGTTCACAGTATTAAAGTCCATACACAAAATCCTTTAAGGACAACCCGCAACCTGCAACATAAAGACGTAGTATTGTCTCAGTATAGAGTAAGCAAATTTGACTACTGCCTAATGTAATTCAAATCAGCCATAAAGTTCTTCAAGAACCTTTACATATGAAAAGAAGCGACTCTGTACGGTCAGGCAGAATTGTCTAAGGGTTTGGTTCCATTGTTAATTTCACGGTCCTTATGAAGCCTGAAGAAACCCCTGCCACTCCAGAATAGCACGTTGACCGTTTGGAATCCTGGAGAATCTCTGCTGCAAGGGACTCAGAGATGTTTGTGTACCGACTGGGACATCATTGCACCTTGTGGAACTTGCTTACTCTGTATTGAGATGCAGGGGTCATTTTGTAGAAAAAGAGGTGCTGGAGCTCATTAAAACAGCTCATTTGCATATGCCCCACACCCCTGACATCACCGGAAGGTGTGCTAAATTATATCAGCTCAGCATCTACCTTAAAATGCTTCATGAATTATAATTGTCATCATAAAACCTTACTCCCATCATACTTTTTAAATTGTTTTCTCCTATGTGGCCACAGTGGCATGATGAAGATTTCCATCTACCTGCTTTATATGTTTTGACTATTCTCCCATTTTTTGTGTGGGGGGGGGGGAGTATTAGAATGTCAAATCTTACATTTCAGCAAAATTTTCACAGAGGGTACGAATAATGGAGCTGGGAAGCAAGTATTTGGGGGGTGGGGGTAAGAAAGAAAGAGCACAATAAAATTTAGAGGTTTTGGAACTGCGTTCCTGTGTGCTCCTGCCCAAAATGAGACCTGTTGAGATGATACTATGTCTTTTTGTTGCAATGGGTTGTCCTTAAAGAATTTGGTGTATGGATTTTAATATTGTGAACTTGTATTACAGTTGAATGAAATTGATGTCGAATGGATATGGTATTATTTCATGGTGTTTTTTCTATTAGACCCTCTTGCAGGTTGGCAACTGTAAGTCAGAAGAAGGGGGCTAGTGTCAGGAAAGTGATTAGGATATATGAAAGTGACATTGAAATGTTCTCATCAGGAAAGTCAGTCATCTTGCAATAGAAAAAGATCAAGAGGAAGTAAGAGGAAGGGGAAGAGAGTCAGAAGAGAGCAGGAGGTATGAAAATGGTATGCAAGTTTTATTGCTGAAACTACTGGAAATATGAATCAATGTAGTAACAAGGTTAATGAGAATATTAACAAATCAAATAAAGGTAAAGGTGCAAGAACCAGTCGTTTCCAATGCTGGGGTGATGTCATATCACATTTTCACGGCACACTTTGTATGGGGTGGTTTGCCATTGCCTTCCCCAGTCATTTACACTTTACCCCCAGCAAGCTGGGCACTCATTTTACCAACCCTGGA